>NC_083693.1:69813980-70132730 GCF_033118175.1 Dama dama
TTTTACTATTGTCATTTCTGAGCCAGAGGTCTTTGAAAAACCAGGAGATCGATTCACACCTAAGTAGAACTTTAAGGAATCTTACAACACCTCAGACAATGCTTTTCCTTCTGCAGCTGAGAAAATTGACACCCATAGCAGAATGTATGGGCCTATGTAAGGTCAGGGCCTATGTAAGGTATGGGCCTATGACCTATGTAAGGTCAGGGCCAGAGTCAAGTTCAGAACCAGAGTTCCTAACTCCCAGTCCTCTCTTGTCTTCCCCACTTCCTGGAACTTGCCCAGTCTCCTCTTAGTGACTTTCCTTGTCCAGTTCACTTAGGCTCCATTTTTTTTTTTCCTGGCTCCATTTTTCTGTCCATCCAGCTTCAAGGTGTTTAAGAAAATCACATAGTTTCACATAGATTCAGTAAAAAGTATCTGTAGAATCTTTTCCTATCCTGGAATCCCAACAAATCATTGTGTTGCAACAAAGATAGGGAAGCCTGCTGGACTACGAAGCCAGAAATTCTTTTCCCATTGGGCCACCTGGGGATGTGAGAAAACAGTGTGCACTCAGATGGTTCCAAAGAGTCCGACACGATTGAGCAACTGAACTAACAGCAACTCAAAGATGGTCCCAGTCTGGCTCGCTTCAGCCCAGCCCTTCTTTATAAATAACAACAGCAACAGCAAAGAAAAAAAAGAAAACACCCAAGAACATGGAAGTCATGTTGGAACAGGATGTCCGGGGGTAGATCACCCAGGCCTGTATTGTACCCAGGAAGCCAAGCTCTACCGGGGGCTGAAAATATGTAGGTGAAAGGGCAGCCTTGGCTCTCATATCTTGCCAGGGCTAAGTGTCCTGGGAACAGCCTGTGATCTAACTTTGAGAGCAGCGTGTCCCCCACCCCCTTCCCAAGTCCAGAAGGAGACTTGGAGAGTACCCAGGCTGTGATCTCCTCGCTTTCAATTGCAGAACTCCTGTCTCCAGCTCAGCATCGGGGCATTTCTCCAAAGCCTTATGTACTTACAAGTCTTTCTTCCCCGTCTTAATTTGCCTGGAGCCAGGCTTTCATCTTGACTTTTAGCCAAGAGGCACCTGCTGAAATATTCATCAGCAGAAATTGTGCCATGGGTGCTTTTTCCTATTTGTCCAGTTGCATGTCATTAGAACAAGGGTGAGGTAAGTGGAAATGGAGTTTGACACCAGAGAGTGGAATTCACTCAGAACTCCAGGTAATAGGCAATTAACCCTTTGAAGCATAGGAAGCGAAGCCCTCAGAACAGACCTTTGCTGACATTATCCACTCATCCATGGATCAGTTATTTCTGGCACCTGCTCATTCTTTCAAGATGCTTTATTGAGCGTCTACTGTGCATGAATCCCAATGCTGGACCTTGGGCATACCCAGATGCATATGATTTAGTCCCTGCTCACCAGGTCTCACATTCTAATATGGGAAAGCAGACAAGGATCCAGATAAAAGGACAAGTGTCATTACGAAGTTAGGTACAAAAGAGTGTACAGCAGAACTCATATTTAGAAGAGATGAACAGCATTTCCTGGAAGCAGAGCTCCAAGCTGATTCTTAAAAGCTAACAGGATTTTTCAGTTGATGAGAAGGTAGGTGGCAGGGTAGAAGTTTTGGGAGATACCAAGAGGAGAAAATGGAGAGAATCAATGACAGAAGCAAAGGCAAGATGCATCTAGATGTGACATTATGATACAGCTATGAGCAGTCCTGGGATGATGAAGAATAAGATGGGGTGGGGGGATAGATCTAGCAAAAGAAGTGTCCAGGGGCAGATCAGAGGCCTCATCTGCATGTTCAGGAGCTTGAATTCTGTTCCTTATTTCTTGGTGGGGGAGGGGGTCAGCGTTGAAGAGTTCTAAACAGAGAAATTGGATAGTTAGATTTAGGCTTTGGAATTATTATTCAAGTTTCAATGAGAGCATAAACAGGCAGTGGAAGTTAAGCGAGACAGCCATTCAAGTGGGCAGGAGATACCAAACTTGTGAATTATCATAGAGGGAATAGGGGTAGAATGGGGGACAGAATTTAGATAACAATAAACAGAACTTTTTCAATTTAGTGCAACGACCATTTCCTGAGCATCTACTATTAGCCAGAAACTAGTCCATGTACCAACGGGATAATTCCAGACCAGTTTCAGAGGCCATTTTATTTGACATAGTCTAACATCTTAAATGAATTTAAGATCCTTGACAAAGAATAAAGTAATTATCATTGGGTTTAGGAAAAAAAATTAAGGGATAATATTGACTGTTCACTGAAGATAAGACAGGTAGGGAGCAGAGGATGTGTTGTCTTCAGTTTCCCAGAGTGGGCTCTGTGTTTCTGCAAGGGGACTCAGTCTGGAGTCTCCCAGACTTCCAGTCTCCTTTCTGCTTTGGCTTGGGCTGGTAGAAATTGTCCAGACTTTTCAAACCTCCAGGGATGAAGCCACGACTGATGGACTCAGACTACAGTAAGGGCTCAGTGGGTCCAAGGCAGAGCTGGTTGTCTTTCTATATATTCATGGCCCCATTGAAAAGCACCAGCTAACATTTCAGGCAACATTCTAACAAAACACATTGCCGATTGCTTTCAGCTCCACAATGTTGGTATTTATAGAGGAGTCATGATTTTTTTTTTAAACATTTTGTCTCTAAGGTGGAATGATAGAGGACCAAGTTGCCAGTGTGGCCCACAGGCAGTCTCAGATTTTGTGCCTGTGCCCACACAGATATAAAAGCACATCTGAATTTTACTTGGAGTTAAATCACTGTGAATGTTCCTGGCTGGATGCAGTGGGGTAGAAATATTGTACTGGGGAAAATCTGGCATGGTAAAGAAGAGTTTGGAAGTTACTCGTGCAAAATGGAACTGTACGGATACGCATATGACAATGTGTATGTATGCATGTATGTGATTCCTACATACACGTAATGGTAATCGAAAAGGGAGACTTAGTCACTTGCAAATTGAGGCAAATCTTGCTTCTGTTGTTATTATTAATTCACAGTGTTCACGTTTCTATGACCCAGTTTCCTCATCTGTAAAATGAGGATAATTATATTTATGAATAAAACACTAGGAGCTCGTTGGATGAAAGGGAATACATGATGGAAAGGAAGCAATTTTATGACAAACTACACAAATTGTGCATTCACAGAGCATCCAGGCACAAGCTCTTGCTGGAGCCAGACAGTTTCATTGGTAGCTGATGGATGAAAAGTACTGATGTACTTTAATTCTAAAGGGGCTTATTGCTTTTGTTGCTTAGTTGCTAAGTCCTGTCTGACTCTTTCGCAACTGCATAGACTGTAACCCACCAGACTCCTCCATCCATGGGATTTCCCAGGCAAGAATACTGGAGCAGGTTGACATTTCCTTCTCCAGAGGGTCTCCCTGACCCAGGGATCAAATCTGTGTCTCCTGCATTGGCAGGTGAATTCTTTAGCACTGAGCCATCGGTGGCAAAGAATGACAGGTTTCAAGGCACACTGGCATGGCTGGTTGTTTGCAGAATTCTTCCCATCCCGATCCCAGTCAGAAATGTCATGATAGTACATAGATAATTGAAAAATCATTCCTGAACTGTGCCACTCGTGTTATGCCCTGCAATCTCTGATGGGTTTGAACTAGGTTGCTGTCCTGCCAACCACTGGTTCCCTAGGTAGAGACAACACATTTTTCTATAGAAAGCATTCATGATCAGAGCTCTAGAATTCCAGAAATCTCTACAGTCTCTTCTCTATACAGAGGATTCACTATTCATCTCCTTTTTTGTACTACTGCATAGGTAATCATCAAATATTTAGTGGCTTAAAATAACTCAAATGTATAATCTCACAGCTTCTGAGGGTGAACATTTTGGACACAGATTAGCTGGGTCCGAGGCTCAGACACTCAGCAGGTGAAAATCAAGATGTCAACCAGCAGTAGACTCTACCTCTTTACTTGTATAACGTAAACTGATCAAGAGAACACGTGATCATCACTGGCCCCACCCACACTCACAGGGAGGGGATTTCAGAGGACAGGAAACTTTTAAAAGGTCATATTGGAGTACTTCCCATCCACCTCTGTTATGGCCACTGTCTACTCTGGACAGGTTAGGAGGCAATGGTCCTTAGTCATCAGGTCAGGGGTCTGAACATATTTCAGAGCAGAGATGATTTTAACTTGGGTTTTGAAGAATAAATAGAAGTTAGAGTTAACAAAGGAAATACCATCTTAGACATATTGGAAATAAACCTAGGTTTAAGACACTTGCTCCTTGGAACGAAAGCTGTAACAAACCTAGACAGCATATTAAAAAGCAGAGATATCACTTTGCCAACAAAGGTCCATATACTAAGGCAAAGCTATGGTTTTTCCAGTAGTCATGTACGGATGTGAGAGTTGGACCATAAAGAGTGCCGAAGAATTGAATTTTTTGATTTGTGGTGTTGGGGAAGACCCTTGAGGGTCTCTTGCACTGCAAGGAGATCAAAAAAGTCAGTTCTACAGGAAATTAACCCTGTATATTCACTGGAAGGACTGATGCCAAATCTGAAGCTCCAATACTGTGGGCACCTAACTTGAAGAGCTGACTCAGTGGAAAAGAGCCTGCTGCTGGGAGAACTTTAAGGCAAAAGCAAAAAGAGGCAGCAGAGGGTAAGATGGTTAGATGGCATTACCAACACAGTTGCCATTGTTCAGTCTCTCAGTGATGTCTGACTCTTTGCAATCCCATGGACGGCAGCTTTCCAGGCTTTCCTGTCCTTCACTATATCCTGGAGCTTGCTCAAACTCATGTCTGTTGAGTTGGTGATGTGAGCTTTAGTATCAGCCTTTCCAATGAATATTCAGAGTTAATTTCCTTTAGGATTGACTGGTTTGATCTCCTTGCACACAAGGAGAGTCTGCAAAGGACTCTCAAGAGTCTTCTCCAACCACAGGTTGAAAGCATCAATTCTTCAGTGCTCAGCCTTCTTTATGATCTAGCTCTCACATCCATATATGACTACTGGAAAAATCATTGTTTTGAATATATGGAACTTTGTAGGCAAAGTAATGTCTCTGCCTTTTAATATGCTATATAGGTTTGTCATAGGAGCAAACTCCAGGAAATAGTGGAGGACAGAGGAGCCTGGTGTGCTGTAGTTCATGGGGTCGCAAAGGGTCAGACACAACTTACCAACTGAACAACAAAAGTCCTAATTCCTGCTGTTCTCTTATTGGGTTCATCTCTTCTGTCAGGGACGTATATCGCGGTTATGAGATTCTTCACTTTTCATATACAGGTATATGGGGCTACTTGTTCTAAAATCCCTGGCTTTTAGAATGTGTATAGAGAGAAGTGGGATTCCCAGGTGGCTCAGTACAGAATCCACCTGCAGTGCAGGAGAAGCAGGAGACACAGGTTCAATCCTTGGAGGAGGACAGAGCTACCCTCTCCAGTATCCTTGCCCGAACAAGTGCATGGACAGAGGAGACTGGTGGGCTATGGTCCGTGGGCTTGCAGGGTCAGACACAACTGAGTGACTGAGCATGCATGCACAGAAAGAGGGAATTGAAAGAAAAAGTGAACCACCTTCCTCCACTACTCTGACATAATGAGAAGAAATGTATTTAGAAATGGATTCCATGTGCTTTAGTGTATATGACAATTACCTAATATTATTGGGAAAAAATGAGGGCTTTTGAGTCCTATCTCCAAAAATACTCCTTTAGCAGAGCAGATGTGATGACCAGGCATCGTAATTTTAATAAGCTTCAGGAGTGTTTCCAAGACAGGGGATCCAAGTGTGATGCTTTGAGAAACATTTGTTTGTGTCACCAAGACCTTTCACAGACACTCTCATGCCTCTCCTCAATGATCTACTCAGTGCAACATGATGTTCAATTTACAGATGAGTCAACTGAGACTTAGAAAGTCATTTGCTAAAATCACTAAATCAATATAAGAGAAGAGCTACGGTCAGATTCAGATGTAGCTTTTCAAAGATCCAGATTGTTTTTGCCTCCTCATCTCTTAAGACATAATTTATATATGTGGGTATTAATTTTATCTATTTCCAACTGATGGTTGGGCTTTTTTTCCTGTTACTCCATCTCCATAATATTTATGTAACCTGGACCAAAAGGTCTGCCTCTGCTTCAATTCCTATAAAAAGCCCTGCGGAATTCACATTAGCACTTCCATAAAAGTCATAAAGGCTCTGCAAACTACTCAGAGTTTAAATATGGACGTTGAAACCCTAATCACAATTTAATATAACTAAATATGTACATACTTTATGGTCAATCATCCAGACCATTTACAGGGTCCCTTGGCTTTGAAATTACTAAAACTCAAATGGTGCTGTAGATGAGCCTTGCTTGACATGACATATATTGAAACAGACTGTGGAGCAATCACATAAGGATGAAAACCTCGCTTCAGTCTTAGTGAACCAAAGCTAAGAGGCAAATTATTCGATTACAGTAAATTTACAGTAGCTTAATATTTGATAAAAGTGGTTCTTCCATCATCAGAGCATCTTATTGAAAACCCTTGAGCGGCAAAATAGCTCCGGAAACTCTGAAGATGTTTTAAACACTTATTAAGAATATTCATCTAGCTTGATCTTCTATGAGCAGTCTAGTTTGAATATCTTCTCTTTTTTTGGTAATTGCCAGGTACTTTGTGCATGCACCAGTGGCCTCAAAATTAACCTGCTAATTGTTCTCCTGCAAGCAGGGAAGGGCTGGGGTTGGGGGAAGGTGGGGGGCGGAGGGCACAGCGACATCCACTGGAGAGAAACTGCTTGGGCTTGAGAGCCCGGCCTTGTCAGAGGAATAGTGTGCGTGGCCTCGGGGTTTAGAGGCCTGGATTGATTCCCAGGTGCTGGCCCTGCTGAGGTGAGGTGTGAGATGTGCCCGGCAAGGGGACAGAGCGCTCTCTGAGAAGGTGAGCTGCAAGTCATATGACCAATTCAAGCAGAAGCCTGTTGTCTGCCCAAGAAAGCTGTAAGGCAGGTCTTCCCAAAATTTAATGGAGATGGATCGTGAGGGATCTGGTTAAAACACAGCTTCTAATTCAGCCTGAGGGTCTGCATTTTTCACTAGCTCTGGAGAGATGGTCACAGCATCCCTAGCCCGTGGACCGTTCTGTGAGTCACCAGGAGACGGGAGGCGCTCCTGGCCCGATCTGGATCAGGCTTACATATGACGGCAGCATCTCTGGTGTGAGTTCTAAGACCACAGATGGTAGCGGACCCTGCCAGGTGGGGTTTGAACCTGTGTGTGTGTGTGTGTGTGTGTGTGTGCGTGCGTGTGTGTGTGTGTGTGTATGCCCAGTCATTCAGTCGTGCTCAGCTCTTTGCGAGCCCATGGACTGTGGCCAGACAAGCTCCCCTGTCCATGGCATTTTCCAGGCAAGAATATCGGAGCTGGTCACCATTCCCTACTCCAGGGGATCTTCCCTACCCAGGAATCGAACCCTTGTCTCTCTTATGTCTCCTGCATTGACAGGTGGATTCTTTACCACCGCACCACCTGGGAAGCCTAGACTTTGAACCTGGACTTGAACAATTTCTGGCTATATGCTTTGTGATAAGCTGTTTAGCCCATTTGAGAAATTTCATGGCACTGGATTCAAGGCAGGATGTATAAGGAGGGGTTCTACTTTTGGTGTGCTAGATTGAGGAACTCTTGGGGAGATTCAGCTCTGTTTTTATCTTCTTCCAATGGGTGCTCTTACACATAAATGCCTGAACTAGGGTTAAAGTCACCTCCATAGAAATAAATATTCCCTCTGCCCAAACACCTTCCTTGTCAAGCAACACCCGCTGGGAATGTTGATTTTTCTGACTTCCAAAACCAGAGCACGACTTCTTAATCTGGGTTTAGTTAAACTTCCCCTACTGCTCAGGCACTGTCGTCAAATATAAAAGAGGCGAAGAGAGGGGGTGGAAATGCTAATTAGACCCTGTCACAATTCCAGCTACTGTTGTGAGAAGTCACAGTATGCAAATCAGATTAAATCTACCCTCAGCTTCTCTGGGCTGTGAGGGCAAGGGGTGGGGGATTGGACTGACAATCCCAGGGCGAGAAGGTAAGGGCTGATTCCCATTTGTTCATCTCTCGGCAGTGTGTCTGATGCATTCAAGCTGAGAGACACCCATGAGGAGAAGTGGAGTCAGATGAGTTGTGTGTGTGTGTGTGTTTAAATAAAACATTTTCTATGTCCCAATGTTGCAGCTGTATTCAAAGTAAAAGTGAGCTAAATGGCTTTAAACACACACCACACACACACACACACACACACACACACACAGAGCCACCATTCAGCTCAGTATAAATGTCACAGCGTCAAATACTAAATACAGAGAATTATTAACGTAAGTGGCCTCCTATAATAAAGCTCATTATTAATAGGCCTATTAGCTCAGCATTCATTTGAACTGACAGCAACTTCTTTCTATGGCAGCTGTTTGCGCCCTTTTTATATCCAAGACCCCTCCTGACATCCCAATGTATGTTAAGAAGCAGAGAATGGGGTAGAGGATGGCAGGGAGGCAGGGATGGAAGTAATGCTGATTCTTTTAAAAGGGGGAAGACAGACTGGGAATTACTATTTATTGAACACACAGTATAAAATAATGGTGAATGTTATTGAGTATCTATCCCATGCAAGTGGATTACACATATTATTTTATCTAGTTGTCAGAAAATTCAGGATGCCAATTAAATTTGAACTTCAGATAAAAGATACATCTTTTAGTAGCAGTATGTTCTGAATATATTGCATGGGAAAGTTTTCTTAAAAAAATTATTTGCTGTGTATCTCAAATGCAGATTTCACTGGGAGACTTGTGTCTTTATTTGGTAAATATATAGCAAGTTCTATTATTATTCACATTCTACAATAAGGTCATTGAAACTTAAAGGGTAAAATCTGAGGTCAGACCTCAAACTGGGTTAGAATCTCAGACTTTGAAATTGATTTATTCTAGAGCTCATTCTAGTGGTGTTCACACTGTTCACAGGAGGCTTTCTACCAATGCATCAATCCTAATGCACATGGCCCCACCCCCATCTTCCCTTGTTCAATTCCCCAGAGTCTCCTGAAGTTGCTCTTATCATACCCATCTTGCAGATGAAATTCCAAGCTATTTGTTTGCAGCAGATTGCCATTTTGATCATTTATTGAGCATCTACTCTCTGCTAGGTGTTCTGCTGACCATGGGGGTATAAAATTCAGACCAGACTCAGTTTCCAAACCCTAAGCATATAGTAAATTGAATAAGGCATGCACACAAATCAACAAGGAGAAATGCACAGTGGGACTGGTATTATAATTGCTCCTCCAAACAGTTAAACCAGGATGTCAGTTTCTCTTTGGAACAAAGTTTCACCTGGTGAAGACCTTTTAGGGGACATATATTGCAGCCCGATTATTAAATACAATCTTAAAGGAAACCCTGGATTGCCATATGAGAAAACAATGTCATATTTTCAGCTTAAAAATATTGTAAAAGTCCTGAGGGACTGAATCATAAGTGAAAAATATGAGAAATTTAATAAATGGGAATTTGCAGAAGCCAGTTTAATATCACACAGAAAATGACATGAAAAGATGGTTGCTCCTTCAGCCTCAGCTCAAATTATCTGACACTTGTTTGGAGATCAAATTATCTGACACTTGTTTAATCAATACTTAGAAACACCTACTATGTGCCAAGCACTATAGAGAAAAGACATGCATCTGCTCTCAGGGAGCACACAGTGGTTACATACCCTCTCTTACTTTCATTTTCCTCATCTTTGAAATGCCAATAATGTTATATTTGCATCATAGGCTGTCATGACTATTAAATAAACTAATAAACCTAATCCATTAAAAGTGGCACATACTAGGCACTCACTAAACATTACTTTCACTGTTATTTGCTGAAGACCAAGAAAATTGCAGGGGAACTTATTTACATTATGTACGGATGTGACCATAATGTGTCCCACTATCCATATGGATTTGGACCATAAACAAATAAAGGCCGAGTGATGAAGAACCAATGCCTTTGAATTGTGGAGCTGAAACTCTTGAGAGTCCCCTGGACTGCAGGGAGATCAAACCGGTCAATCTTAAAGTATATCAATCCTAAATATTCATTGGAAGGACAGATGCCGAAGCTGAAGCTCCAATATTCAGCCTCCTGATACGAAGAACTGACTCATTTGAAAAGACCCTGATGCTGGGAAAGACTGAAGGCAGAAGGAGAAGGGGACAACAGAGGATGAGAGGGTTAGATGGCATCACCAACTCAATGGACATGAGTTTGAGCAAGCTCCAGGAGATGGTGATGGACAGGGATGCTTAGAGTGCTGCAGTCCATGGGGTCTCAAAGAGTTGGACATACTGAGCGACTGAACATCAGCGTACTTACATTATAGTGTGATAAAGGTAGAGGCATGGGGATGTGACGCCACTGAAGTTCGCCCTGCAGCAAGGCCTTAGAGACATAAACAAGGCTTCAAATCCAACAGAGTGAGCCTTTCCCCAAAAGGCAGGAGGAAAGGGTATTCCAGCTTAAAATGTGTTAACATTTACTGAGGTAAGTACTATTTCCACACACAAAGAAGCAGGCTTCATATGACAGGTCTGAGCTATGGACCAGAGGGCGTCGTCTTTACTCCTGATCCGTCTCTTTTGACTGGAATGGCAAGCGATCTGAGGCAGCTGGTGTCTAGTGAGAGTGGAAGAGCAGAGAAGGATGGGTGGAACAGCCTCAAAACTCACGTCCGTTGCTGACTCTGTCCTACAGTTACTGGGGGACCAACAAAGAGTGATAACAGGAGAATGGGAGTTGGCTCAGACTTAAGTTGTAAAAGATGACTAGAATAGAAATGATAAAGAATGATATGGAGAGGGACTAATTGAGATTGAGAAAGAGACATGAAAAGAGATGGAGAGAGAGAGGTGTAGTTTTCTAGTTGAGTCCTTTTGTGAAGTTAAGTCTTCAATGTTTTGACAAATATTTCTGAATTTTGTTAATAGAATATTTGTGGACTTATGGTTCAAAGGAAGTTAGATTTCCAAAAAATGCATCTGTCTTCTAAAAGTGGTTGAAATTCTGTGAAGCATCTGTTTTTATTTAATTGTTGAATTCTCTACTTTCTACCACTAAGTTGAATATGTATTTGGTTTCCTTTTTCACCAATATATGAGATACTTTGTGAAGATAAAGAGTCCAGGAGTAGTAATAAGTTGAAAATCCTAGGCTCACTCATTTATTGATCATTTATTTTGTTATTTACCCCTTAAGCCAGCATCTCACCCACTGAACTTTCCATCTTTCTGTCTTTCCAGTCATTCATCTTTCTGTCTGTGCATGTTTCCATCCATCCATCCACCACCCACTCACCCACCCATCCATTCACCCATCTATACACCCACTTATTCATTCACTCCTTCATCCATCTATTCATACACTTCATTCTGTTTCATTTACTAAATGCATACTGAACATCAGTTATATGCAAGCACATTAATGATATTGTTTAGTCCCTAAGTCATATCTGACTCTTTGTGACCCCATGGACTGCAGCACACCAGGCTTCCCTATCCTTCACTGTCTCCCATACTTTGCACATTAATAGAATTAATTAAGCACAGTTCATTTCCTGTAGAGATCCCACAGCTAACTATAGGAAATAAATGGAAATAAATATTAGAATATCTTAAGAGGATTCACCCACAAAGATAGATATTTCCAAAATCCAGAGACAGAACAAGGCAAGGAGTGATAAGCTAAAAGACTGGCCTTTTTAAGGAATTGACTCGGTTGCCTGGCAAGTTCTAGAAGTACACTAGCCAATGAAAGTTTACTGAAAGTGTGTTTGTTTTACTTGACATCCATTCCTACCTTTCAGATTTCAGGTGTTTTCATAGGGCAAATGTTTTTCACCCAACAAAATGACTGCAAAGAATTATCAATGTAGCATGTTCTTATTAAAAGTAAGTCATTTGTTCTTGAAACTCCCTCCCACCTCCTACTCCATCCCACCCCTCTAGGTTGTCCCAGAGCACCAGGTTTGAGCTCCCTACTTCTTACAGCAAATTCCCACTGGCTATCTGTCTTACATGTGGTAATGTATACATTTTAATAAGGGAGGGGGCATATGTCTACCTATGGCTGATTCATGTGGATGT
Source organism: Dama dama (assembly GCF_033118175.1). Lineage (NCBI taxonomy): Eukaryota > Metazoa > Chordata > Mammalia > Artiodactyla > Cervidae > Dama > Dama dama. The sequence goes on from NC_083693.1 coordinate 69,826,149, forward strand.
ATGGCAGAAACCAGCAAAATATTGCAACACGATTATCAGCCAATTAAAAACAAATTGATCAGTAAAAATAAGTCATTTCTTCCACTCTTCTTGCTTTACCATTTTAGAAAATAATGTATTCCCCCCAGAGCTCTTCTTACCAACATCTGCCTATTCAGTAGTGATGTGCTCAAGAACCGGTTAACTTGAGACCTTTCTTTAGACTCGAAGAAGTTTGGGGAAGCGAGCTGGAGAACTGAGCTCTTTCTAAGCTGTGCCTTCGTATGTGATTTATTGTTTATACCAGCTCATTCTAGCTAGAAGTAAAGAGACCATTTCATTTAGCTTGTTGGTGAAAAATGCGCTATGACTACAAACTTTGAAACTTTCAGCTGGAGCCAAAATAACTAAAAAAATATTGCTGGTGAGAATAAAAAACAAAATGTTGTCCATTACCTAAAATCAACCTTGTTTTTATTTGGCTATTTTTCTTTTAATAAGTGTAATAAATGAACATTCCTAGGCCAATGGCAGAACCCAGGTAGTCTGGCTTTTGAAGGCAGTTATGTCCAGGATCCTTGGATCCTTCAGATGCTAAAGACATCGGAGTCTCTCTCTACTCATCTTCCCCTATAGACTTGTAGAACATCTCAGATTGCCAAGACAGGGAGAGAAACATTCCTGCCTCAAGGGTATCTCTGTATATGCATATGTGTGTGTGTGTGTGTGTGTGTGTGTGTGTGTGTATAATATAATATAATACATTTGCACTTTGATTTGTATATTGTATTGGCTTCCAGTGATTAAAGAGCTGCTTTTTTAAATAGGAGGTGGCCATGGTGCGCTTGCTAATGACTGTGGATGCTTTGAATTTATTTGGGAGCCTGGAGGATGTGAGGTCCATTCCTCCACCCCAAAATGAAAGGGTGATACATGCAGAGCACTTCAAGTCAAGTGTGAAGATGAAGACAAGAGAACAAGAGGAGGGGAGGATGAGGAAAGAAGCAAGAAGGGAAGCAACAGAAACTTTAGAAACCCTTTTTAAGTGGTCCTCCCTCTGCCATGATACCCACACTACAGCCAGGCTTCACTCTTGTCACTATGCTCTGACCCATACCCCTCAATCCCCTCACTTCCAGCCATTTGACCATGAGCCCCTTGAAGATAACGATAGCCTTTTTAACTGTATTTGAAAATCTCAGCACCTAGTAGTGCCTGGCACAGAGTAAGCAGTCCATAAACATTTGTTGTATGAATGGAAAGTGAATGAGATGATTCCAAGTGATAATCAAAGATTGTCACAAAGATAAAAATTTTATAAACAGTAAAGAAAAACAAAGTGAAGGTGAGACAATGGGATTCAGTACAGTTTAAGAGTTATCAGAAATGAAGTCCATAAACTTATGTATCAACTACTCAGAGTGGTCCCCTGGACCGGCAGTGGTGGCATCTTTTTCCTGGGAACTTTATTGGAAATGTAAATTCTCAGTGCCCATTCTAAGTCTACAGAATGAGGATCTATGAATGCAGTACTCAGAAGTCTTTGTTCTAACAATTCTTCTAACAAGTTTTCAAGCATTCTCAAGCTTGAGAAGCATGGAAGTAAAATATATTTCCTTTAATCAGTGAAATATAAAGTCAATTGAAACATGGAAAGTGCCTTTTCTATACATCTCCCGGAATTGGTGCTGTCCAGTTTTACTAAGAAACTTTTGGCAGTTTTCACAAAAGAAAGAAGGAAGGGGAGGAAGGGAAAGCTTAGAAGGAGGGATCTTATTATGATAATAAACTATGCTACTTGCTGTGATGGCCACTTCTCAAATGTTAGAGTTGAAACTACCACGAAAGCTTCTACATTTTGGATTCCACAGACGGGGGCTTCCCTGAATTAGGGAAGCCTGGAGGATTTTGCATTTGGTCACAGTTCTTGTTGTTCAGTGGATCACTTGTGTTTGACTCATTGTGACCCAATGGACTGCAGCATGCCAGACTTCCTAGAGTTTGCTCAAATTCACGTCCATTGAATCGATGATGCCATCTAACCATCTCATCCTCTGTCACCCTTTTCTCTTGCCCTCAATCTTTCCTAGTATCAAGGTCTTTTCCAATGAGTCAGCTCTTTGCATCAGGTGGCCAAAAAATTGGAACTTCATCTTCAGCATCAATCCTTCCAATGAATATTCAGGGTAGATGACCTGTAGGATTGACTGGTTTGATCTCCTTGCTGTCCAAGTGACTCTCAAGGGTCTTCTCCAGCATCACAGTTTGAAAGCATCAGTTCTTTGGCATTCAACCTTCTTTACGATCCAACTTTCACATCCATACATGACTGTTGGAAAAACCATAGCTTTACCTATCCATACCTTTGTCAGCAAAGTGATGTCTGTTTTTCAATATGCTGTCTAGTTTGGTCATAGCTTTTTTCCCAAGGAGCAAGCATCATTCAATTTCATGGCTGCAGTCACTGTCCACAGTGATTTGATAGCAGAAATGAATGTATTTAAGGTGGGGTTTGCTTTAGTGACCTAGCTGAGACACAGTTAAATTGGCTTCTCACAGTGGTCTGATCTGATTACCTTAATGACACTATGAATAGGGCTGGCACTCTCTGCATACTAGCTGTGTGATGTGAGCAATTTAATATTTCTGAGGCTCAGTCACCTCACCTTTAAAAATGGAATAAGACCCATTTGATAAAATTATAAGTATTAAATGAGTCAATGATTATGAAAGCCCTTAGAATAATGGCCAATATTTAATAGAAATTTAAGCAGGCAATGATCAAGACCATCCCCAAGAAAAAGAAATGTGAAAAGGCAGAATGGTTGTCTGACAAGGCCTAACAAATAGCTGAGAAAAGAAGAGAAGCGAAAGGCAAAGGAGAAAAGAATAAATATATCCATCCAAATGCAAAGTTCCAAAGAATAGCAAGGAAAGATAAGAAAGCCATCCTCAGTGATCAGTGCAAAGAAATAGAGGAAAACAATAGAATGGGAAAGACTAGAGATCTCTTCAAGAAAAAATAGAGGTATAAAGGGAACATTTCATGCAAAGATGAGCTCAATAAAGGACAGAAATGGTATGGACTTAACAGAAGCAGAAGGTATTAAGAAGAGGTGGCAAGAATACACAGAAGAACTATACAAAAGAGATCTTCATGACCCAGATAACCACGATGGTGTGATCACTCAACTAGAGCCAGACATCCTGGAGTGCAAAGTCAAGTGGGCCTTAGGAAGCATCACTACAAACAAAGCTAGTGGAGGTGATGGAATTCCAGCTGAGCTAGTTCAAATCCTAAAAGATGATCCTGTGAAAGTGTTGCATTCTATGCCAGCAAATCTGGAAAACTCAGCAGTGGCTGAGTGACTGGAAAAGGTCAGTTCTTATTCCAATCCCAAAGAAAGGCAATGCCAAAGAGTGTTCAAACAACTGCACAATTGCACTCATCTCACACACTAGCAAAGTAATGCTCAAAATTCTCCAAGCCAGGCTTCAACAGTATGTGAACTATGAAATTCCAGATGTTCAAGTTGGATTTAGAAAAGGCAGAGGAACCAGAGATCAAATTGTTAATATCTGTTGGATCATTAAAAAAGCAAGAGAGTTCCAGAAAAACATCTACTTATCTGTTTATGAGGTTTTCAGGCAAAAATACTGGAGTGGGTTGCCATTTCCTCCTCCACGGGATCTTCCTGATCCAGGGCTTGAACCCACATCTTCTGTGTCACCTTCATACAGGCCAATTCTTTACCATGGAGACACTGGGGAAGCCCAAAGGGACAGAAGAGGAAGAAGAGATGGTGGAAGCAGGCGATGACACTTCTCTCGGGGTCAGGTGGGTAGAGGCTGGTGCATAGTTCTCTCCATGAATGTCCTCTCTATGTGCCCTATCATCTCTGCATTCTCAATGCCACTCACTATGCCAGCCTCTGCTTTGCCAGGAAACCAGATCTCTGAGAGCAGCCCCAGCCACTGATAGGAGGAGAAGTGGTAGATAAATACCCCAACTTCCTCACTCTTCTGTCTGAGTCATTCTGAGGCTCCTTCCACGTTGATTTTCAGAGTTCTTCAGTAGCATTAAGCTCCAGGTGACCACAGCAGAAGCTGGCTCAATACCACACTCTGTGTTGCCTTCACTTCCACTTATCAATTTGTCTAAAGTGAACATATAAGCCTTGTGGGTCACAAGTCCATGGGGTCACAAAGAGTCAGATTCAACCGAAAAAGCCTACCCAGCCCCATGGCTCAGATGGACCAATCGTGTGATGAGGAATTTACCAGGCTAAAGTTGCAAGTGTTAGTTACTCAGTCATGTCTGACTCTTTGCAAACCCATGAATTGTAACCTGCTGGGCTCCTCTGTCCATGGAATTCTCCAGGAGAGAATCCTGGAGTGGGTAGCCATTCCCTTCTCCAGGAGATCTTCCCAACCCAGGGATTGAACCCCGGTCTCCCACATTGCAGGCAGATTCTTTACCATCTGTGGCACCAGGGAAACCCATCTGAAGATATCAGGGGTACATTAATTCCTGTCCTGTTGTCTGCTTCTGGAAGAGTTCACACCACAAACCCATTCAACTACGAGTGAGATGGAAAATACAGAGAAGCCCATGGGATATTTGAGACCCACTGTCTATGCAATGCCCAGCCTGTTCAGCAAAGTGCTCCTATGAAAAAAGCACAGGAAGAGGTCTTTCCTCTGAAATTTTTGGAACAGTTTCAGAAAGATAGGTGTTAACTGCTCTCTAACTTTTTGATAGAATTCACTTGTGAACATCACTAATTACTAGAGAAACGCAAATCAAAATTTCAGTGAGATGTCACCTCATAGGAATCAGAATGGCCATTGTCAAAAAATCTAAAAATAATTAATGCTGGAGAAGGTGTGTCAAAAGGGAACCTCCTACACTGTTGGTGGGAATGTAAATTGATATATCTACTAAGGAGAACAGTATGAAGAAGTGAAGTTTCTTAGTCGACTCTGCAACTCTGTGCGACTCTGCAATTCCATGGACTGTAGCATACCAGGCTGCTCCATCCATGGTATTTCTCAGTCAATAATTCCAGGCATGTAATTTTCCAGGAGTGGGGTGTTGCTCTTTCCTTCTCCAGGGGATCTTCTTGACCTAGGGATGGAACCCAGGTCTCCCACATTGCAGGCAGATGCTTTGCTCTCTGTACCACCAGGGAAGCCCAACAGTATGGAAGTTTCTTAAAAAACTAAGAACAGAGCTATCATATGATTCATCAACCCCACTTCTGAGCATGTATCTGAAGAAAAACATGGTTTGAAAGGTTACACTCATCACAGCGTCTATTGCAGCACTGTTTACTATACCCAAGACATGTAGGTACCCTAAATGTCTGTCAACAAATGAATGGATAAAGAAGATATGGCACTTATATATAACAGAATAATACTCAGCTATATAAAAAGAATAAAATAATGCCATTTGCAGCAACATAAATGGACCTGGAGATTATCATACTAAATGAAGCAAATCAGAGAAAGACAAATATGATGTTATATCACTTACATGAAGATTCTAAAAAAAATGACACAAGTGAACTTATTTACAAAACAGAAGTAAAATCATAGACTTAGAGAATAAACATGCTTACCAGGGAGGAGGCGGGGAGAGAAGGGATAGATTGGGAGTTTGAGATTGGCATGTATACACTGCGATATTTAAAATAGACAACCAAGGGAAGGATCTACTGTATAGCACAGAGGACTGTGCTCAATATTCTGTAATAACCTAAAGGATTTGAAAAGGAATAGATACATATTTGTATATAACTGAATCACTTTGTTGTACATTTGAAACTAACACAGCATTGTTAATCAACTATACTCCAATATAAAATTTTAAAAAAAATTAAAAAGTATAGGAAGAGATGCCTGCCTATTTGTAATCTATTTCTAAGTTTCCAGAGTTGAAAAGCCTGTGGTTTCAATAAATTGCTTCTTAGCGTTTCGTGTCTGAATCAACCACATAATGAGGCTTTGTGATCACACCCACCCTCTTTACACTAATGCTAAGCTTTGATTAATGAAGCGATACCCATTGCATGGATAGGAAAAATGATTCAGGGCTAGTTGTTTCCACTCAATTGAACACAGTGTGATACTTGATATAACGTTCCAACAATTTCCTATTCAGAGTCCAGTCTCCCCTCTTTTTTTTTTTCCCCCCTTGTCTCTTCATATCACAACTAAGTCCAAAGTTATTCATCCTGGTATTAGGCTCTTAATTCCTGCCTCTGCATAAAAAAAGCAGGAAGAGCTACACTGCTCAAATATTTAAGCTGTTACTTAACCTTGAATCTTCTTGGCTCTTGATTTAAAGCCTTTCAAGCCCTTTTTAAGAGAGAAAGACATTTCTCATTCTAAGATTAATATCATCACTCTACATTCTCACCTGAAGGAAGTAATATGAGGCTTAGAGAATGTGTATGGATCAGAATCTTCAAGAAAGAGCTCAGCTCCCTTGGTTCACTTATCTATTTATCTCACATTCATTCAGCACCTACCATGTAACAGATGCTGTGATCCTGATGGTGATTCTCTTATCCATGAGAATTGAGCAGTCCAGGAAAGGTGATACCAAATACACATGTGCAGCTCATGCTAAATAAGAGTGATACATATTACTCTAAAAAGGTACAATTATGAGACTTCAGAGGGAAAACAGATCCAGGTCACTGGGTATACATGTACACACATAATCCACTGGGTATTCATTCGTTCATTTAAAACAATGTTAGTCATTACCACGTGTTAGGAAATGTGCTGGGGCTTCCCTGGTAGCTCAGATGGTAAAGAACCTGCATACAATACAAGAGACCTGGGTTTGATCTCTAGGTGGGGAAGATCCCCTGGAGAAGGGAATGGTAACCCAGTCCAGTATCCTTGCCTGGAGAATTCTGTGAATAGAGGAGCCTGGCCAGCTACAGTCCATGGGGTTGCAAAGAGTCAGACACAACTGAGCGACTGTGTGTGTGTGTGTGTGTGTGTGTGTGTGTGTGTGTGTAGGAAGTGTGCTAGCTCTATCGGTACAATAAATGAATAAAAATGACCCAGCTCCTGCTTCCTGTGAGGTCTTTAGTGTAGATGGATGAAGGTCTGAGTTATATCTGGACATATTGAAATGGGTCAGTTGGCTGAGATTTGGGGAGATGAACATTTTCCAGGCAGAAGGAGCAATGTGAGAAGAAGCCACAAAGTGGCTACAGGCCAAAGAGTGAAGAGAAGATAGAACCTTCTGTAGAGGAGAAAGCTCCGGGATCATGTGAGATAAGACGTCAAGCTGAACCAGGGCTTCGTCAGGTTTGGAGGAACATGACTGCCTCTCCCTAAGCAGACCCTAAAGTTGTTTCAGAAAACAAAGGCATGGGATGACAAGCGTGACCTCGCAGGGAAAAGAAAGATGGAGATTGGAACTGTGACTGATGAGAGACTGCAGTCCCGAAAACAGAAGTGGAAAACCCCGGCGCCTGAACCAGGGCAGGGCCGACATGGTGAGAGATGAAAGAAGGATCCAGAGCTATTAGGGTGATAGAAACTATGGGAATCCTGATGCCTAGATGTAGGTGCTGAAGTCAAGAGACACCAGAAGCAGAAACTAGGGGCTCACAGATCCTGCCTTTCCTTCTATCTGGACACAAAAGTAATATGCTTTTCCAGCATCCCTGAGAGATCACTGTAGCCATGTGACTGAGCTTTGACCAGTAAATACAAGTGGGGGTTTTAGACAGGACTTCCAAGCCTAACCTGTTAAAACCCCCCCCCCCCCGAAATCTCCACCTGCTTGCAGAATGGAGAGACTTCCAGAACCCAGAGGAGCAGGGAGATGCAAGAAGACAGTGTCCTTGAATGCCTGCCTAGAACAAGGGTCAGCTGACTGTTTAGACACCATGCCAATGAATGGATGAGGCTGTGTTCCAGTAAAACTTTATTTATGAAGATAGGTGTCAGGCTGATTATATTTTTCCAACCCCTGGCTCGGAGCAAGGTACCCCTCCCGTTGACCTCACTGGACAAGAGACACAAGATGCTAATTTTTTATTTGTTAAACTTCCGAGACCTAGAAGCTATCTGTTATACCGGTTAACTCATATACTTGGTGTATATGAGACGAAAGAAAGTGAAAGTGAAAGTCGCTTCGTCGTGTGGACTCTTTGTGACCTCATGGACTATACAGTCCATAGAATTCTCCAGGCCAGAATACTGGAGTGGGTAGCCTTTCCCAGGTCTCCCGCATTCCAGGCAGATTCTTTACCAGCTGAGCCACATGGAAAGAAAAAAACGCTGTAAAATTCCCCCATGTTCCTCTGAAAATGTGAAAACCTATGGAATAAAAGATGTGAAATCCCACCACAGGTTTTAAACAATCCCTTGAAAATGAATGTGACTGGAAATTTATAGGGAAAAAGCCCCCCAAATGCTGGAAACTTCTGGGGAGATGCAATCTGTGAATACCCCAGGGATTCGCTGTTTCATTGCTTAGAAGTGGAGTGAGAGGACGTCGGAGGGCCCTTCTCCTGACACGGCATGATAATTGGGCTTTACACACATTCGTTTACTGGTGGAAGAATCTGCTGTCTGCATTCCAGAATTCAAAAGAAGGAAGGGAGAAAAGAAACCTTGGATTTAAGCCAGGTGGAGGAGACCTGAAGAAGTCTGTCAGCAAGCCCTCAGGTAACAATATCATAATTTAAGTTTTTTTTCTAACAATGGTGGGGTCATTAATGATACAGTGTTCCATTTCTGCCTAGTAAAACGTGGCGTGGGTGTGCACATGAGTGTGGGGTGTGTGTGGTGAGTATGGTATGAGATGTGTGGGGAGTGTATGTGAGAGGGGTGTGTGTGTGGTATGTGTCTGTGGTATATATGTGGTGTGCTGTGTGTGTGTGTGGTATGTGTGTGATTTGGGGTGTGAGGTATGCGTGGTGTGTGTGTGTGTGTGTGTGTGTGTGTGTGTGTGGTCAGTAAGGCATTATGTGTGTGTGTGTGTGTGTGTGTGTGGTCAGTAAGGCATTGTGTGTGTTTGTGTGTGTATGGTATGTGTGTGTGTGGTACATGGTTTGGCATGTGTGTGTGGTGTGGTGTGTGTGTGTGTGTGTGGTATGCGTGTGGTTTGGAATGTTTGTGTGCAATGTGTGATGTGCTTGTATGTGTATGTGTGGAGTGGTGTGTGTGTGTGTGTGTGTGGTCAGTAAGGCATTGTGTGTGTGTGTGTGTGTGTGTGTGTGTGTGTGTATGGTATAGGTATGTACGGTATGTGTGTGTGGTACATGGTTTGGCATGTGTGTGTGGTGTGGTGTGGTGTGTGTTTATGTGTGTGTGTCTGCACTCATCCAGACTCAATGGGAGGAGCCTGTCTGTGGAGGTTTAACCATGGGTTTATTTCCTTGAGACCCCATCAGACCTGGGCCGCATTTTTGCCTCTGTAGCAACTTGCAGATTCCTCCAGGTGTTTTAATTGGCTGTAAGCTGTGAGACAAGTTGATAGACCACCACAAGTCATCCAGGGCAGCATTCTTAAAAGGCAGATATGAAGGCCTTCATGATTTATTTGTATTTGAAAGGCGAGAAGACAAAAGTATCATTCTGGCCAGCTACCGCATCGCCTTCCCCATGCCTAACTGACAGGAGGATTTCAAGTCTCCCCAAATGCCCAGTGGCGAACATTCCAGGACAAGGTGGCCTGAAATGGCTTATTTTCTCTCTAGGGCACTATAAGTTTCTTTCTGAGTCACTTGAAGATCTGTAATTCATATAGTGGATCCTATCTACTGTGCATCTAAAATGGTTTCAGAATATATAAAAAATAAGTATGAGAGAGCTGAGAGCAAGGGACCAATTTTCAGTTTACTTGGGCCAAAGTTCAGTCCTACTACTAAACAGCTGTGACCATTGACAAATCATTTCCCTTCCCTGGCCTTTGATTTTCTTCTGCAGATGTAGGTATTAAGGGTTAAGTCAAATTCATGCTTTTCAAAATGTGTTCTAAAGCACGTGGATAGTAAGTTATGTGCAAAAGGATTTCAATGATTAATTTAAACAGAGATTGTGTTCCAGTGCTATTTAAAAAACTCCAGAACTTTAAAAGATGAACATTTATTTTTCTTTCAAGTGGAATAAATTCCGAGGTAAGCCATCCTGGGCTGGTATGATGAGAGTCCCAGATATTTTTATGTTTCTCTTCCACCATCCTTAGCAATGACTTCCATCTTCAATGTCACTGTATAGTTCAAAATGGTTGCCAGAGCTCCAGTCATTACATCTGCATTCCAAGTAACAGAAATGAGAAATTATAAAGCATGGCAGACACAATGGTATTCTAGATAAATCAATTTTATTTAAATAACTTTTCCTGAATTCCCTTGCAGCGCTCTATTTTTACCTCATATGTGGTCATATGACCATACCCGACTGCAAGAGAGACTGTGAAATGTAGTATTTCTGTGAAAAAAAATTAAAAAAAAAAAATCTGTGAAAAGAGTATTGACAATGTGAATAAAATCAGAGTTCTACTACCAAGGAGGTTGAAGAAAATGGATGCCCAATGGAAACGAACCATCTCTGCTATAATGGTCAAGTGAACTATAGCTGAGTAGATTTCTGTATATTTCAGAGATCTGTATATCAAATGTACATTGTGACACATCCCATATGAGCTGTGGCCCATAGTTATTCGATTACAGATTCTTTTCACTTCAGAACATCACATACAAATTAGTTCTTATGAAATAACTTGGAGGAGAACTGCATGTGCTGGTCTCAAGTATTCTTGGCTATTGATGAAGTGTCAGATGATCTCAACCAGAGATCTCAACCCTGCTCCCTCATCAGATGCCTTGAGGACAACCCTGATTCTCATTAACGTTTTCCTCCTGCTGACTTTCTGGGCTGTACTGATAAGCTCAGGATGACCCTGGAGCCCTCAGTGGGCATCAGAGATGACACCTGGCAACCTCTTCTCCTTCTTGGTCATATTTAGTCACCTATCGGTGGGTTTTTCCTGAGGTGGGATCAATGAGGTGTTGGGCAGCAAAGTCTTGATTTGATTCACATCAAATCGAGGATGTAATTGGAAGCAATCAGAATGAAGTGTCCCATTTTAGGAAAAGTCTTTTTATGCAGCAAAACTTAGTAATAGCACAGTTATCATTTAAAGCACCAGTTGTGAATTTAAAAAACAAAAGGAAAGAAAACAAGAAAATGACTCTGCCATGGGCTCCCTTCAAGCATGCGCATGCTCAGTCACTCAGTATTGCTCCACCCTTTTGTGACACCATGGACTGTAAGCCACCAGCTCCTCTGTCCATGGGATTTTCCAGGCAAGAATACTGGTTCAGTTCAGTTCAGTCACTCAGTCATGTTCAATTCCTTGCAACTTCATGGACTGCAGCATGCCAGGCTTCCCTTCCCATCACCAACTCCTGGAGTCTACTCAGATTCATGTCCATCGCCTTGGTGATTCCATCCAATCATCTCATGCTCTGTCGTCCCCTTCTCCTCCTGCCCTCAATCTTACCCAGCATCAGGGTGTTTTCCAACGAGCTGGCTCTTCACATCCAGTGGCCAGAGTCCTGGAGCTTCAGCTTCAGCATCAGTCCTTCCAATGAATATTCAGCACTGATTTCCTTAAGGATGGACTGGTTGGCTCTCCCTGGAGTCCAAGGGACTCTCAAGGGTCTTCTCCAACACCACAGTTCAAAAACATCAATTCTTTGGCATTCAGCTTTCTTTATAGTCCAACTCTCACATCCATACATGCCACTGGAAAACCATAGCTTTGACTAGATGGACTTTGTTGGTAAAGTAATGTCTCTGCTTTTTAATACGCCATCTAGATTTGTCATAGCTTTTCTTCCAAGGAGCAGGTGTCTTTTACTTTCATGGCTGCAGTCACCATCTGTAGTGATTTTGGAGCCCAAGAAAATAAAGTCTCTCAATGTTTCCATTGTTTCCCCATCTATTTACCATGAAGTGATGGGACCAGATGTCATGATCTTAGTTTTCTGAATGTTAAGTTTTAAGCCAGCTTTTTCACTCTCCTTTCATCAAGAGCTTCTTTTGTTCTTTCCCTTTCATCAAGAGGGCCTTTAATTCTTATTTATTTTCTGCCATAAGGGTGGTGTGACCTGCATATCTGAGGTTATTGATATTTCTCCCAGCAATCTTGATTCCAGCTTGTGCTTCATCCAGCCCAGCATTTTTCATGATCTACTTTACATAGAAGTTAAATAAACAGGGTGACAATATACAGCCTTGACCTACTCCACCCCGATTTGGAACCAATCTGTTGGTTGCTTCTTGACCTGCATACAGATTTCTCAGCAGGCAGGTCAGCTGTTCTGGTATTCCCATCTCTTTAAGAATTTTCCACAGTTTGTTGTGATCCACACAGTCAAAGGCTTTGGCATAGTCAGTAAAGCAGAAATAGATGTTTTTCTGGAACTCTCTTGCTTTTTCAATGATCCGGCAGATGTTAGCAATTTGATCTCTGGTTCCTCTGCCTTTTCTAAATCCAGCTTGAACATCTGGAAGTTCATGGTTCACGTACTGTTGAAGCCTGGCTTGGAGAATACTGGAGTCGGTTGCTATTTCCTACTCCAGGGGATCTTCCTAACCCAGGGATCAAACCCACATCTCTTGCATCTCCTGCATTGCCAGGTGGATTCTTTACCCCTACACCACCCTGTCATGGGGAAGCCCCATCATGCAAGCCTCTGTATTTTTTCCATTAACAACACCATGATACATGATGATGCCAACATACAATTTCAAGTAAAGTTTTCAAGGGCATCACTGGCTGCTTAGTAAAGCAAAAAAAAAAAATGATTTCCTAATATGTGTGAAGCTCCTTGTCTTTTCATTCAGAAGTGAAGTATAAGAGAGAAATATAGTGAAGTAGAAGAGAGAAATGTTAAACAAAATTCAAGTGTTCGGGAGGTTTTCATAGACTAGCGGATGGGTCATGGAGAAAGACAGCTGCTGGGGAAAAAGCTGAGTTCTAGAACAAAACGTGCTTGTAGCTGAGCCTTGGCTACTCCATTTTTTAGACTTTGGGAAAGTTATTTAACTCCACCGTGCCTCAATTTCCTAATTTGTAAAACAGAAAATAGATGTTTCCATTCTCAAAGATAGAAAGGAAGAAAGTGAAGTCGCTCAGCAGTGTCTGACACTTTGTGACCCCATGGACTGTAGCCTACCAGGCTCCTTCATCCATGGGATTTTCCAGGCAAGAGTACTGGAGTGGGTTGCCATTTCCTTCTCCAGGGGATCTTCCTGACCCAGGGTTCAAACCCAGGTCTCCCACATTGCAGGCAGATGCATTTACCATTTGAACCACCAGGGAAGCTCTCATTCCCAAAGATAGTCTGGCTATTAAATAACATATCTGGTATTTTATCAGGGTTTCCCTGGTGGCTCAGTGGTTAAGAAAATGCCTGAGAATGCAGGAGACTAGTGTTCAATTCCTGGGTTGGGAAGATCCCCTGGAGCAGGAAATGACAACCCACTCCAGTATTCTTGCCTGGGAAATGCTATGGACAGAGGAGCCTGGCGGGCTACAGCCCATGGGGTCACAAAGAGTCAGACATGACTGAGCGACTAAACAGCAACAAAGTATTTCATCTGATATGTGTACATTGGACAATGGCTTTACTGCTGTTATTGCTATTATTGTTAACATGAATACATTTACTCTTCTTCATATTTTCATGGCAATAGCAATGGGGATACACAAAAGATAAAAGGATAGTTCTATCTTGGGGGAAGGGGTGGGGTGAAGAATAGCTTTATATGATAGCAACTTTGGACTGAGTCAGGGAAGATAGAAAGAATGTTCTAGGAGATGAAAATATCTCAATGGTCATCTAGACCAGCCTGCCAATCAAAACATCTGATCTCACTTGTGGTCCATGTTGGTTTTCAGATGTGCTTCATGTAGCCAGTCCCAACCAGCAGACCTATTATTTTAGCCAGAATTAGCTACATATTTGAATTTGAATGATGATCTCCTGCTTTATAACTCTGTGGTCTTTATAGGAGTTATCCATGGCATATTTACATGTTTACATATTGGACCCTCTTCTGGGAGAAGATGTTACTAAAAAGAGGGACAGTGGCCAAACCTTATAGAAGGAATGAGGTCTGGACTGTAAGACTCAGAATGAAGTCAGAATCCAGGGAGGTGGAGAACAGACTAGAATGTGGATGTGGTGATAAGATCAGAGAAAGGCGTGTGGAGTTAGGGTATGCTAGCTACCGGTCCATTCAGAGCTGATCACGACTATTCTTAGCCACAGGATTACCTGGGGAAAATGACCCCCCCACCTCCAGCAGCCTCCAGTTTCCTCATTTTTAAAGCAGTGTGGGTAAATGGCATCAAGATGATTACATCCAGATTCTGATTCCAATTACACAGTTCTCTACAGGCAGAGTAGAAGGACTTTGTCAGAAGGGTATTTCTTCATCCATAGATCCACATATGCTATCCAGAAGTCTCTATGTGTTTTTCTTTCTTTCTTTTTTTTGAAATTTCTTGCAAGTCCCACTATTCAGAGAATAATTCCCAACACCACAGTTTCTTTTAATAAGCAGTTACATCATCTTTCTTGATACCACCACCCACAGCCTTGAAACAAATGGGTCGTTTGTTAAAATGAAGTCTTTGGATGCCAAGGTCACTCAGAATAAGAAGGTATTAGATTGGAACCTCCTAGCTCTCAGCTCCGTTTCTTCTACTCAAAGAGAAGAGCAGGGCAAAGTGTGCATTCAGCTTCTAAAGGAGATGCTCCATACCCCTCAGCTTCATCCCCGTGTTCACTGAAGTATATTTAACAATGTTCATACAATGGAGAAATGTAAAGTCAAAGCAGAGCTTTTGTAATGAACATACTTGGTTTTTAACTTTTAAGGCTTCTTGAGAATATTAAACTGTTTTCCCCTAAGTCTTATGCCTTCTTTCTTCCCATTTATAAAAATAAGAGTAATATTAATTGATAACACTTTCCTGCGAGGCTTGGAAACCATTGAGAGAGGAGGCATCCAGAATGTCCAAAAGCAATCAAGTCTCCCCTTACCAGTGGCACATGGGACATAATGTTGCACATTGAAAAGCATGCTTCTCGAGACAGCCTATTCAATGGTCTTGAAAGCAAATGTCATCTGGGTTGTGTCTTCATGTGTGGAAGCCACCACTGTGGTTGGGAAGGGTTTCTCGGCATTGGCTAGAATCCTAGCACCATGCTCAGTAGCCACACGACTTTGCCAGTCGCATGGATTGAAGTCTCAAATCTGTAATTTGAGGATTATCATGTTTTTTTTCTTTCATAGGATTGCTTTGTGGGTTAAAATGAAACAGCAATTGCCTGTCATAAAAGATAAAAAAAACTGTTCATGTCTTCCTTCTCTATTATTTGCAGAATGGTTATATTTATTCAAGTCTTTCTCCAAAATGTATTTAGTTTATTTGTTTGGGACCCGGAAAACCTAATACCAGTAGTGAACTGAATTTTTTAATTAACAAATCTATATTAAACATCTATGAGGTTTATAAAACTGTGTTATGTACCATGGGAAATATAGAGCTTATAGTCCCTTATTTTAAAGGAGCTGAGTTGGAATGAAAAGGCAGAAACACTTTCATAATTGAATGGCTGAAAAATTCTGAAATGGGATATTAGGAAGGTGCTCTGTGGTTGTTTGGGTTTCAGGGATGGATAGGTGAATAATTGGCATGTCTATGATCTCAGGGACAAAAAGTGGTCATCAGTGAATGCGACTTAGATGTTGGATGAATCAATGAATGGTGCTCCGTGTTTAAGCACTATGACAAACTCACAGATTCTGCAGATCAGCTGCATGAACTAGACAACATGAGTAGCTCTCTCTGCTCTAGTATGTCTGAGACCTCATCTGGAATACTTGAATAAGGAGTGACTCAGTGGCTAGAAGTTTCTGAAGGCTCATTCATTTATGTGTCTTGCACTTGGTACTGGCTATCAGCTGCTAATGATGGGAACACCTACATGCTGCCTCTTCATGTGGCCTGGGCTTGCTTACAACTTGGAGATTCCAAGGGTGACATCTCAAGAAAGAGATCCAGGTGAGGATGGCATCCCCTCAGTTGTTGTTCAGTCACTCAGTCATGCCTAGCTCTTTGCTACCCCATGGACAGCAGCACACAGGGCTTCCCTGTCCTTTACCATCTCCCAGAGCCTGCTCAAACTCATGTCCGTTGAGCCAGTGATGCTATCTAATTATCTCATCCTCTGCCACCCTCTTCTCCTCCTGCCCTCAATCTTCCCCAGCATCAGGGATTCTCCAGTGAGTCAACTCTTTGCATCAGGTGGCCAAACTATTGGAGCTTCAGCTGCAGCATCAGTCCTTCCCATGAGTATTCAGGGTTGATTTCCTTTAGGGTTGGCCGGTTTGATCTCCTTTCTGTACCCTCTTTGCTCACCATCATCAGAGGTCATTCAGCGTCACTTCCACTCTCCTTTAATTGAGGCATCAGTTACAGATGCCACCCAGATTCAAGGGGAGAGGGTAAAAACTCCACCTGTTGTTCAGGAGGGATGAGGTTTTGGAGGAGCACATGGGGCTAGAAATATTATATCCATTTGTAGAAAATCCTCCACAAATATAACAGATATAAAGGGATGAATGAACAAATAAATGAATGAGTGCTCCTGAATCCAGATTTACTCAAGTCAGCAGAGGTGAGGAGATTGAAACAGAGATTCTAGGAGAGTGGGGGCAGGGGGGCCTGTGGTGTAGACTTTGATAGGGATGTTGAAGACAGTAGAACTTTATAAGTCAGGGGTGAAAAGTCCCTAGGAAACTTATGATCTAAAGGAATGAGTTAGGGCAGTACAAGTCCAAACAATGTAAGTTGGTTTGACAGGAAAACTGGAATCAAGTGAAAAACAAACAAACAAACAAATATGGGAAGAAGAAATGTCCTTTGTTGATGTCATGACTTTGGAAGCTCCATGCCAAGGTCATGCTGCCATCAACATGACTTGGAGTGGGTGGAGGAGCACATGGGCTATATTTCAGGTTAACCTGCAGTGAATCAGCCAAATGCACTTGAGAGAAGATGGGAGACAAGGGACAGGTCTAGAAGGTTGCTTCTTATGACTCTGGGAGATGCAAGAGCATCTATGAAAAAGACAATTACTCAACTGTGTTCATTTAAAACGACACTTAGATCGTTTCTTTCCTGAAAGAAACTGAAAAGGAAAAGAATGAACTATCCATTTTCTTTAACATCAGAGGCCAAAACAGAGATGGAGCGTGCTCTCCGAGGAGAGCAATGTAAGGTCACTGCATTTACGAAGTTCTGTCCCTGGAGCTTGGAAAGCAGGCTGACACACGAGGAACTTTTATTTTTCCCTCCGATGCTAATTGAATGAGCAGATAGAGGGGTACCAAAGTGACTACATTAAAATGAAACATATCCCCTGAGTACCTGCTTCTATCCATCCTCTCGCCCACTGACCTCCACCCCAGCAGGATAAGTTTTTCTGGCCAACAAAACCCATTTTCAGTTATTATTTCTTTTTGTCTCTTTTCATATCCCCTCATGGAAACATTCCAGTCGCTGCTGGCTAGAAAATTAGCCATCTGAACTCTGTTTCTCCCTCTCTCCCGTTCTCTTTCTTCCCATGCCTCTCTCTTCTCATCAGATTAGTGAGAAAATTCAGCACTGAATCTCTTTCAAGCTCTTGGCTCTGCACAGCCTGGTTAACACATGGAAGGGGCTAAGATTAAACCTTAATTTAACTCTGTCTCTCACCCAAACGTCACCAGACTCCTGGCCCAGTTTAACTTTCAATCATTTTCTACAAAGTCTGGAGGAGTGTGGCTCCTCACCGCCCGTGTCTCCAATGTGACCATCTCCGCCTGGTCAAATGCCTTGTGGTGAAATCCAAGATGGCATTAGGGGAGGAGAAGGAGAGTGAGAAGATATGAATATTTATTGAGTTCCTGGCATATGTCAGGCACTTTAAATGCATTATCTCTTTTGATAGAAAAGCCCTGGGGGATAAGTGTGTGTTTTTCTAATGTTTTTCAGAGAGAAACTGAGGTTTATGGGGGGGCGGGGGTAATTTTCATGTCTAAGTTCACATGGATATTCACAATTTCCTTGCACTGATTTTCAACATATCAATCATCACTGAGGCTGGATTAGCCACCAACGTGCCGAGTGACCAGCACAAACCCAGCAATCAGAAGTCCTCAACATAACTCATCCAATAGCTATTGCCATCGTTCATTTTCAGACGGGGAATTGAAGCTCAGACAGATTCACTAAGTTTATTGGATTTGTCAAGACTGGAACTCCATTCTACTGAAGGTCAAAGCTCATGCTGGTTTAAGCTAGAGTTTTAATTTTGAAAGTCAATCCACCTATAAAGCATGCTCTCTCTATTTAATTCTATATCTCTTGGAGTACCTGATACTGACCATTCAAAATGGAAACAATGAACACGTGAGGGCTACAATGTTTTCAAGGGCTTCCCAGGCTGCTCAGTGGTAAAGAATCCACCTGCAAAGCAGGAGGTGTGGGTTCAGTCCCTGTGTTGGGAAGATCCCCTGGAGAAGGAAATGGAAACCCACTCTATTATTCTTGCTGGGGAAATCCTGGTGGGCTACCATTCAGGGGGTCACAAAAGGGTCCAACATGACTTAGCAACTAAACAACAATATTTTCAAAAGGCGTCCTGATAGAATGGACCGAGTCAGTTGTGGAGTTTTATCTGTTTCTGTTTCTGATAATCTGAGACTAGCAATATTAACTCTAAGAGGATCAGGCAAGCAGAGATGTGACAGGAGCCCAGGCCAGCCCTGCCTCTTGAGTAGGAGATTCAATCCTTGAGAGGAAGAACATGAAACCCAAAGAGGTACAGAGCCACATAATAGGCCAACCAAAAGGCTGCTTTCAGCAAAGATGTATGTCAGAAAATCAAAGGAGTGAAACCCAGGGATGGAGCAAATGACATTTGGAAACCCAGGAGAGAGATAAGAATTCAGATTAGACAAGTCCATTGGCAACTCCAAGTTACATGCATGAAGATGTGTTCATCACATTGTTGTTCATTTATATTGGCCAAATTTACATAAATATACCACCATATAAGAATCACTGAATACATATGTATAGCCCTCCCCCAAGGAACTATTATGCAGCTATTATAAATTGTTAAAAAAAATTTAAGACAAGGGAAAGATACTTTTAAGCCCCTTTACCCACCTCCCCAACAAATAATAGGATACAAAGCTGTTCTCTATCTAAATAAACTCACCTGCATAAAAAAAAAAAATATTTAAAATGAACCTGTAGGAAATCATGCAAAAATATGCATAATGTAGGACTCTAGACAGAAAATTTGAAGGTAAATCTTTTCATTTGTCTGCAATAAATATCTATGTTTTAAAAATTAGGATATATTGTGAGAGGAGAGATGAAGGCCTGAGGTCTGGAGAAGGCAGACTATCTATTGGAGTCGGAATGTCTCAGTCATGTGCTGTTGGTGGATTGGGCACAGAGAAGCTTTCTAGGCATGGAAGAGAGCCAAGAGGCAGGAAAGAGACACCCTAGCATCTAGGTATGCTGCTCACTCTGCCCAAGACCTATGACAGATGTTATCTTGCCCAGTCTTCTCACGGCCTTGCTAAGTATGGATGATTATCTCCATTTTATAGATGTGAATTTGAAAGTTAATAAAGATTAAACAATGTGCTTGCAGCACTATGTACAATAGCAAGGACATGGAAGCAACCTAAATGTCCATCAACAGATGGATAAAGAAGCCATACATATATACGATGCAATATTACTCAGCCGCAGAAAAGGAATAACGTTTGGTCATTTGCCAAGATGTAGATGGACCTTGAGATTGACTTGCAGAATGAAATAAGTCAGAAAGAGAAAAACAGTGTATGTTAAACATATATATGTGGAATCTAGAAAATGGTATAAATGACCTTATTTGCAGAAATAGAGATACAGATGTAGAGAACAATGTATAGACACCAAGGGGGCGGGGAAAAGGGATTGGTGTGAACTGGGACATTGGAATAAACATGTTTATGCTATTGATATTGTGTTTGAAATAGTTAGCTAATGATAATGTACCCTATAACTCAGAGAACCCTGCTCAGTGCTCTGTGATGACCTAACTGGTAAGGAAATCCAAAACAGAAGGGACACATGCATAGGCATAACTGAATCACTTTGCCGTGCAGTGGGAACTAATGCAACATTGTGAGGCAACTCTGCTAAGTCCATGCTAAATCACTTCAATTGGGCCTGACTCTGACCCTATGGACTAGCAGGCTCCTCTGTCCATGGGGATTCTCCAGGCAAGAGTACTGAAGTGGGTTCCCATGCCCTTCTTCAGGGGATCTTCCTGACCCAGGAATCAAACCCATGTCTCTTAGGTCTCCTGTATTGACAAGCAGGATCTTTACCACTAATGCCACCGGGGAAGCAACTATACTCCAACAAAATTTAATAAAAAAAAATAAAATCAAGAATTACAGTAAAAACAAAGATTAAATAATGTGTTCAGAGTCAGTCAGCTCACATAGTAACCATTGGTAAAATACTATTGAACACTCATGTGCCACAGTGAACACTGAGAATCAATCACACATGCATCAGGTTAATCCTTGTTACAGATTTATGTAGAAGGTACCATAAATCCCTCCACCCTACAGATGGGAACATGAAGAACACTTGAACCCTAGTCTACCAGCAATGCAGATGGAGTTGGTGTTGGGCCAGCTGACTCCAGAGTATGCCTAAAACTACTTCAGGTCACAACCAACAAGGTCTACAGTGGTCAACATGAGCATAAAATGCAGAGGTTTCTGTCTCAATAGAGTGAGCTCTTTCCAATACAGTTTGGCATCCATGACTAAATCAATACAAAAACTGAAATAGCCCAGGCAATCATTGAACAAGACTGTTATTTCATTCCAGCTCCATCACTAATGTATTGTGCAACCCTTCTAGTCTGGTCTAGGCTTCTATTTCATTTCCAGCACAAAGAATAAGAGGAGTGTTTTCAAAAATCTTTGAAGTTTGATTCCAAGTCTAACCTCATTAGGAAACACATCTCTGCATTGAAGTCTGTGCTGGCTTTCCATTAACTTCATGTCTTAGTATCCTATTTACAATACATGCACTTTCTAAAACACTTTAAGTACTTTTACTTTGAAATAATCAAAAGACATTGCAAAAATAGTGCACGGAGTTCCTATGTACCTGACATTCAGTTTCCCCCAGTGATTACCAGGAAATTGACATTGGTGCTATTAACTAAATCACAGAGTTTGTTCAGGTTTCAACCATTTTCGTATTCATCTGTTGAGCATCTTTTAGACATCATGATGTGGGGCCAAACAAGCTGCTCATCCTTCTTCCCATCAATAACTCCTTTCTCACATTTTACCCTTCTGTAACTTGATCTTCTTATGTTGTTGTTGTTCAGTCACTAAGTCATGTCCAACTCTTTGTGACCCCATGGACTGCAGCACAACAGGCTTTCCTGTTCTTCACTATCTCCCAGAGTTCGCTCAAACTCAAGTCTGTTGAGTTAGTGATGCCATTCAACCATCTCATCCTCTGTCACATCCTTCTCCATCTGCCCTCAGGAGGAGTTCATCAGGGTCTTTTGCAATGAGTTGTCTCTTTGCATTAGGTGGCCCAAGTATTTGGAGCTTCAGAAACAATGCTTCCAATGAATATTCAGGGTTGATTTCCTTTATGATTGACTGTTCTATCTCCTTATTGTCCAAGGGACTCTAAAGTCTTCTCCAGCACCACAATTTGAAAGCATCAATTTTTGGGTGTGCAGTCTTCATCATGGTCCAACTCTCACATCTACATATGACTACTGGATCTTCTTATGGGTCCCAAGTTTACACAGTATTCTTTGTATGAATATGTCCTGGACCCCAAACAGACTCTCTCAACATTATAGCCCACCAGTGTCTTAGAATAAAAGCTACCTCCTCCGTTGTGCATCCTCTTTACGTACTATCGGCCATTTCTTATAACCTCTTTGTGAATGCATGCTCCAAAGTTGGCTCCCTTTGGGAATCTGTCCTCTTGAGCAGGGGTCTGTCTTTACTTCCTGGCCAATTCTGTGTCTAACACCATGCCTGAGGTTGACTAGACTTATAACATGTGCTTTTGGGAGGAATGAACCAATGCAACCTGGGATCTTAACATCTATGCTCTTTGCATCTTGAAGTATTTCTTTACAGAGCCCCTTTTGCACCTTGCAAAGCTTCCCAGAGAAGGATCATTAATTTGGAAATGAATAGTATATATAGGATGCAGTGCAAAAAAAGGAAGGAAATGCATATCAAACTTATCACCACATTTAAGGCTCAATAGTACCATTTTACCACTTAAGAGAAAGGCAAAACCACTGTGCATATAATTGAATCTTAATGGTGAAAATAATATTCATTCTCACTATGCATTAGAGATACTATTTTAAAATTATTTCTAATATAAACACATATTTTCCAGCCCTCATTTTCCCCCTTTTTGCTCCTGCTCTCAGGCATAAATTACTGTTAAGTTGGGCTGAATAATGAATGAAAACAGTCAGTGTCATTAATGACAAAGTGTAATATTGAGCTGATGAGACATTTTGTTTGCAAGCTTTTCTCTCTCTCTCTTTTTTTTTTCCTAAACATTCCTCTGCAAGGATCACTTGCAAAATAATTTATATTCAACTGAGTATCTAATTGAATGATTATGAACCCCTGGAAATGTAGGCTACTGGGTCTGATATACTAAGGAAAAATAAATAAATAAAACAACCTTCCCTTTGGATAATTACTTATCGGTGTACAGCAGTCTCATATTTAGAAGAACTTCCATTTTTAGAGCATATGCAAGTCTCACAAAAATAAGCTCTCAGCTTATGAGTGTCCATCACTGCAGTGGGGAAGGGTTTACTTGGGCAAAGGTTAATTTTGTGCTATTACAGTTGCTGAAGTGCAGCGTGCCCTGACATCAATTTCCTGTCAGACACATGTTTTTGAGATGTGAGGTTCATATATATATGAACATCATCCTGGAGAGGAACCATCCGTTTTCCCAGGTTGAAATGATCTTGAATCAGTAGGTAGGGTGAAGTGAAGCCTGAATGTGAAAAACTAATTGAAGGCTGGGATGCTCCAGAAGCTGTAGGCTTGAGTCTCATCTGTAATAATCTTTAGCTTTATTTTACTACCTGACAAGGTAGGTACGCATACTTCCCCCCTTACTTATAACTTTTATAGGTAATAAGATTAAGACTCACAATGGTTACACATCCTATAAAGTAGTCCCTGGAATAGTGTACTCAAAAGATATGAGTAGAGGGAATAAATCAATATTCCTTCTGATGATGGATTGACCTCAGTCGTGGGTTTGTAAGACTAAAGACCATGTGAAGAACTTTTAAGTATCTGACATGGCAATGAAAATCAACATTCTAATTAACTAGGTAATGTGTATTGAATTCCTTCTATATCATGCACTGTGTTAAGCTTTTTTGATGTACCAAGTCCATTAAAGACATCATAACTACTGTGAAGAAGATACAATGAATCTGCCCAATGGGGGGAGAGGAGGGGAGGAGAAAACGGAGGCTCAGAGACGTGAAGAATCTCTCCCAGGTTCAGAGTGGCACCTAGAAACTGCTAGGTCTGGGCCTTGCATTTAGGCCAGTGTGACTCACATCTATTATTTTGGAGCATACACATCCATGTCCCTTATATGAGTCGTGACATAAGTATTTTCAAGAAAGTTCTCTGGCCTAGTAAATGTGTATTTACTCCCATTATATAACAGGGAGATGATACAACCCTTAAGGCAGAAAGTGAAGATGAACTAAAGAGCCTCTTGATGAAGTGAAAGAGGAAAGTGAAAAAGCTGGCTTAAAGCTCAACATTAAAAAAACTAAGATCATGGCATCCTGTCCCATTGTTTCATGGCAAATAGATGAGGAAACAATGGAAACAGTGACAGGCTTTATTTTATTGGGCTCCAAAATCACTGCAGATGGTGACTGCAGCCACAAAATTAAGACACTTACACCTTGGAAGAAAAGTTATGACCAACCTAGACAACATATTAAAAAGCAGAGATGTTACTTTGCCTACAAAGGTCAGTCTAGTCAAAGCTATGGTTTTTCCAGTACTCGTGTATGGATGCAAGAGTTGGACCATAAAAAAAGTTGAGTGCCAAAGAATAGATGCTTTTGAACTGTGGTGTTGGAGAAGACTCTTGAGAGTCCCTTGGACTGCAAGGAGATCTAACCATTCAATCCTAAAGGAAATCAGTCCTGAATATTCATTGGAAGGACTGATGCTGAAGTTGAAGCTCCAATACTTTGACCACCTGATGCGAAGAACTGACTCACTGGAAAAAGACCCTGAAGCTGGGGAAGATTGAAGGCAGTAGAAGAAGAGGAAAACAGAGGATGAGGTGGTTGGATGGCATCACCGACTGTAGCGATGCAAGTTTGAGCAAGTTCCGGGAGTTGGTGATGGACAGGGAAGCCTGTTGTGCTGCAGGCCACATGGTTGCAAAGAGTCCTGTTGCAAATCAGTCCTGAATATTCATTGGAAGGACTGATGCTGAAGTTGAAGCTCCAATACTTTGACCACCTGATGCGAAGAACTGACTCACTGGAAAAAGACCCTGAAGCTGGGGAAGATTGAAGGCAGTAGAAGAAGAGGAAAACAGAGGATGAGGTGGTTGGATGGCATCACCGACTGTAGCGATGCAAGTTTGAGCAAGTTCCGGGAGTTGGTGATGGACAGGGAAGCCTGTTGTGCTGCAGGCCACATGGTTGCAAAGAGTCCTGTTGCAAAGACAGGACTGAGTGAATGAACTAACTGACTGATGTAATAGGCTTTTGTGGTTGTTGTTGAAATAATAAATAAATGCAAGTCAGCATCTTTCTCTTTTGGACCTTAACTACTACAAAGTTATGGGCTAAATTCATTGCTCAATCACAATAATTTTATTAGCCCTCAAAATAAATGTGTTCTCCCATCCTTCTGAATGGATGTAAATTCTGGTTTTGTTTTCACCATCTTAAAGTATCTTTTATTGTAAATCCTTCTGAATCATTTTTTGAGGATATATGGGCATAGGATGAACTTTCAAATTAATTAATCTTATCTTGCTGTGAAGTAAGATCACTTTGCAGATCAAGAGAGAAAGGGAGTTAAAAGACTTGACCAACATAAATGAGCTGATGAATTCTGGAACCAACTATCCCTATTCTGTTTCTAGAGGTTATTCCCTCCTATCATATTGCCTTTTGGATACAGGGAATATATATTGTTTAAAAATTTAAACTTTCAGAAAGGTGATCCCAACTAAAAGCAGACACTGAGTGTGCTCTATGCCTTGCTCAGCACTTGAAGATTTATTTAGACTATTTTAAAGTTTTTCCTTTGACATCAGTGAATGTGCCTTAGCTTTCTATTGATGTATGTAATAGTCTCTGTATCAACTTGGCTAAGCTGTGGTCCCGGTTATTTAATCAAATACTCATCTATGTGTTGCAGTGAAGGTGTTTTTTATAAAAGTGAAAGTGTTAGTTGCTTAGTCGTGTCAGACTCCTTGTGACCCCATGGATCATGGCACACCAGGCTCCTCTGTCCATGGAATTCTCCAGAGAAGAATACTGGAGTGGGTTGCCATTTTCTTCTCTAGGGGATCTTCCTGACCCAGGGATCAAACCCAGGTCTCCCACATTGTGAGCAGAGGCTTTACTATCTGAGCCACCAGGGAAGCCTCCAAGGTTCCAGAACACAGCAGTTCTCCTAGTTTAGAAATTCTGCAGCCTCTCTGAGACCTCTAGTCCATCAGTCCTACCACATTTTTATTATTATTATTATCTGGCATTGCTAGGAATTATTAAAGCTATTTCACACATTTCTGATTATTCTCCTTTCTAAAACATGGCAGAACTGCTTCATGACAATTTTTTGAAATTAGATGGAGTCTTGTGGTTTGCTTTCACAAGCAAATCTGAGAAGTGATATATGCATTTTAATTGCCAGTTCAATTCCCTGGCCCTCTCTTCTTCCCATTGCAGCAATTGTGGAAGCCGACATGGAGATGGAGTCTTCATCAATCCAGGTCCTTGAGTGACCATGATGAACAACAGCTGTAGCCATCCTGCTTGAGAAATAAATGTTTGTTGTGATAGGCCATTGAGATTTGGGGTGTGTTTCTTTTCTTAGGTGTATAGACTCCCACCATGTACAATTTCCCTGACTATGACCATAACCATCCCTTGAAAACAGCGTACATGACCTTGGCCATTCTCTGCTCATAAGACACCCGTAGTAACCACAGTTCTGCCTAAAACCTGGTGGAGTAGTCCCCCCAAAACCTGGTGGGGTAGTCAGTATTCTCAATAGAAACAAACTGAATAGGATGTACATAGAGAGAGAATCAGTTTAAGGAACTGACTTATGTGATTTTGGAAGCTGTCAAGTTAAAAGTTATTCAGGGTAGACCAGAAGGCTGGAGATCCAGGGATGCATGACATTTTGAGTACAAAGATAGTCTGTTGGCAAAATTCCCTCTTCTTCCAGAGAGGTCACTCTTTTTCTCCAAAAGTCTTCAACTGATTGCATGAGGTCCACCCACATTATGGAGGGAAATCTGCTTTACTCAAAGTCTCCTGATTTAAATGTTAATCTTATCTAAAAATATCTTCACAGAAACATCTAGAATAGTGTTTGTTCCAATATCTGGGTACTGTGGTACAGCCAAGTTGACACATAAAATTGCTCATCGTACCTAGTTACATGGATTGTCTTCTTTCTCTGCATCTGCTGCCAAAGAGCTGACTGCAGGTGAAGAATGTTGCAAAATGGGACTGAATGGGTGCATTTCAATAGATGACCACACATCTGAAGTAGGCATTTGATCCAGCTAGACAATCATGTTTTCCAGGTGAATTTATTTTCTAGCTCTGGAGATGATGGTTTCACACCTTATCTATCCTCAAATACCACTCCTTCCTCCACCAAATTCTACTGGTGACCTCATCTTTTATCTCAAAGAAGATGGATGCAATCAGACATAAATTTGCCATCTTTATTTCTTCAATGACACTGGTCATCTGTATCTGTATCCCTGGCTTCCTCCATGTAATGGAATGAGCATCCGTCTCAGCCCTAGGACAGACTCCCTTCTTATGCTCCCTGTCCCCTACCCCTTGCTTTCTCAAGGACTGCATTCCTCTAGATATTTTCCATCACCCTCTCCCTGTCTACTACATCATTCTCATAAGCCAAAAGATCTGCCATCAGATATTCATCCAAAATAAAATCTCCCATGCCTCCACATTCCCTCCAAATGTCAGGGACTTTTTCTATAGGTGTTCACAGCAACACCTCCTGCAAAGAGCTTTCTTTCTGTGTAGTGATGGACATTGTGTTCCTGTTCCCTGACTCATTACCTCTTTATCTGTTCCCTCAGAAACAGATAAATAAATAGCTTATCTCCTCAGAAACAAATAAATAAATAGCTTATCTCCAATACTCTCTACTGTTACTGTACTTTCCTCTACATAGAACATATAATTATTATATCTGCTCACATCTGTTTACTTACTCATATGCGTGTTCATTACCAGTCTAAGTCTATTAGAATATGAGCAAGTAGACGGCAGGTTCTCAGACTATCTCTGCAGCCCTGGCCTGCCTACCACCATATGAATATCGCATGCCTGAAAGATCCCTGCATGTGTTACCCATTCACTCACTTCAGTCATGTCTGACTCTTTGTGACCCCGTGGATTATAGCCCTCCAGGCTCCTCCATCCATGGAATTCTCCAGGCAAGAAAACTGGAGAGAGCTGCCATGCCCTCCTCTAGGGGATCTTCCCAAACCAAGGATCAAACCTGTGTCTCCCGCGTCTTCTGTATTGCACATGGATTCTTTACCGCTGAGCCACTGGGGAAGCCCCCGAATGCTCCCTCTTTCCAGGCAAATTGCAACCAGTTTGAAACCTTATTGAGTAGAGAAACTGGGCTCTGTACAAAAGAGCATCCAAGTCTGGATAAAAACAGCACTTAACAGTTTCCATAATGAGGCAGGGCATTTAGCCACTGAGTCTAACACACCTGCATTCTCAGATTTGCCTGGGAATACTGGGGAGAGTGTTTGCTTAATATTCTTCCCCATGTAAGGGGATTGCTTCCAAGCAGTAGAGCAGACTCCACCAAAGGCCAGCTTCATACTCCAGCTCTCTGGGAGAGAAAGCTTCCTGCAGCTTTGAAACGAGGTAACTTTCTTTGTCTCTGTATTGCTGTCATTGTTGGTTTGGTTTTTTGGTTTGCTTGTTTTGTTTTCATGTATCCCTATCCATCAAGGTTACAAAAAAAAAAAAAAAAATCCCACATCCCAGTTCCAGGCATGACACCCTAAAGCTAAAATATTCCACACATTTATGTTGTTTCCTTGGGATAATTTTCCAGATGTAGGTCTGCGGGGTCCAAAGGTATGTACAGTTTTAAAGGTTTTGAAAAGGAATGCCAAATTGCCTCCAGAAAAGCAGAAATACTTTATCCTCTCCCAGGCCGGGTCTGAGAGGGTTAGCCCCCCATGGCCTTGCCTGCGCTACACATTATTCTTTCCCAGCTTTGCAATGTAAACACCAGGACGCTCTTTCCTCTGTAGGGGAGGGACAGAGTTGCCTGGGGCTGCCCCCACCCCCACCATTTACACAGGTGCTAAAATCCTCCCTAACACCCTGATCACCTCGTCCGCATGCATTTGATGGAAGGCAACCCCAAACACCTCTTACTGTGCCTCGCCAGAACTCTGAGTACTTTGTAAAACCAACTCAGGCTCTCTTTGTCCTACATATGAGGTCAGGAGGCAGGCTGTGCACCCCGGGGTCCGTGATCCACCACCCTCTCCACTTCTAATGCTGTCTCCTCCCTACAGCCCCCCACAATAATAGACACATTTTCAGCTTCCTCAGGTTGGGCAACTTATCAAAGAGAACCCAGGGGTCTCACGCAGAGCTGCAAGTGAATCTTAGCGGCTTACTGCAAAGTACATCATGCAAGGACTTGTGTTCCATTTCCATGGATTACAGCCTCTGCCAGACCCTGGGAAATGAAGTTACCATCGGGTACATGCAGGGCTCTGCTGAGCTGTGGAAACTTTCTAAGGCAAACAGATTTTCTCCTTTTATTTTTTTCCCAGTTTTCATATTATTTTGAGGAAGATGGCGGGATACACAATGCCTTGGAGTCAGAATTTACAGGGCTAAGTAAATCTGCAACTTGGCCATTAGCTGTAGGATGAAAAAGGCGACAGGACCACATGCATCTAATTGACATCACCTTGCTCTCTTCAGGTGGCTAATGTCTGCCCTGGTTCCGTGAACACGTTATTCATAATAGTGGTAACTGTGTCCATGATGGAACACAGTGTGTGCCAGCCTCTCGGCTGGGACTGCTGTAAGCATTGTTTGGTACAATACTCACTGCCTTATTAAACGTCAGCTTCTACATTTTGCAGATGAAGAAACTGAGATTCAAAGTCAAGTCCAAGAATCACCATCCTGAGCCCAGGTACAGGGGAATTTGTGAGAAATGCAAGGTCTCAGGCACCCTCTCTGCCCCCAGACCTTGAGAAACAAACTCTGCCTTTTAACTGGAACCCTGAGTGATTCATGAGCACAACACAGCTTGTAAAACAACATTCAAGGTCTCACAGCTAGTCAGGAGAGCACCTGAGAGTTGCACTCTGACCCCAAGAATTCTTTCTAGCTTGCAAAACATACTAGAATACTTTCTAGCATTCTTAAATAAATATATGTATATTTATACATACATATATATATATATATATATATATTTTAATGAGGCAGAAATTCTCCAGCTTCTTATTGTTGTTCAGTAACTCAATTGTGTCTAGCTCTTTGTGACCCCATGGAGTGTAGACCACCAGATTCCTCTGTCCATGGAACTTTCCAGGCAAGAATACTGGAGTGAGTTGCCATTTCCTTTTCTAGCGGATCTTCCTGACCCAGGGATTGAACCTGCATCTCCTGTGTCTCCTGTATTGGCATGCAGATAATTTACCAACTGTGCTACCTGGGAAGCCCCTAGCTTCTGGGCGGCGGGGTGGGAGGGGATTATTGTATGACTATACTGCTTTCATCTTGCTAGTGTATGTGTGTGCGTGTGCCTGGGTAAGTGTGTGTGTGTGTGTGAATTGTTTATTCTATCAGTGTGGGGTTATAGCTACCAAAGTAGTAATATTTCTGCTGTAATGAGGAACAAAAATAAAGGTGTTTTCATAAATAGACAATGTTGGCTGGGTGCACGTTCGTGGTGACACTAAAGGATTATTTACCTATCATTAAGATATGAATGCTTTACCTAGTACTGTTTTTGCTTGTAGCAGAAATTACATTAAAAATGTAAATTGTTAGACTGTCCATCCATTAAGTTGCATTCCAATATTATGTAATATAATATAAATGATGAAAAATAAATCCGAGGCAATTGGTCAAGCAACCTCACCATCTTTACACCCTTGTCCTAATTCAATTTTAATGGAAGGCGCTAATACCAGGACGCTGTGTACCACTTGGATCTTGCTCAGTATTTGTGCCCAGATCTGTAGCACAAAGTCAGGGCAAGTATTTGGAAGATCTTGATTGTGTGTAAAGCTAGCTATTCTGTAATGGCGCACTCGCACACTTGTCCTCGGAGGCGTCCTGCACACTCTGACATCTTCCATCTCCTAGTGTAATTGACAAACAACACCCTGCTGCTTCCTCATGGCCACATTCCAGTTGTGCAAGGTTTAATAGAGCTATTTCCACTACGAATTCTGCCTTGTCTTTTTGTCTGCTTGTTTTATTTATTTTAAACTTTTAATGCATTAACGTTCACTTACAGAAACACCAGAAAGCAATCTCTCTTCTTTAATAATGAATACACTCGGCAAGGCAACGTGGGTGCCTTACTCTCCAGACTCTCCTAACTATAAAAGAAGCAGGAAATAGATTCGCTTTTATTGAACACTTACTAAGTGACTTAATACTATGTACACATCACACCCGCCTAGATACACACGGCACACAAACACAGAATGCACATGCATCCGCATATACATACAAGTACACAAACACACATAGACATGTATACATAGAGACACACATACACAAATACACATAGGAAACACATCACACATGTGCAAAATGTTACTGAGCCCACAAACAAACACTCTCACATTGGTATAAAA
Source organism: Dama dama (assembly GCF_033118175.1). Classification (NCBI taxonomy): domain Eukaryota; kingdom Metazoa; phylum Chordata; class Mammalia; order Artiodactyla; family Cervidae; genus Dama; species Dama dama. The sequence continues at coordinate 69,857,467 of NC_083693.1, forward strand.
CTTAATTTGCTTTTAAGAAAACAGATACCTACATTTTGCTAATAAAACTTGTTAAAATCCTCTAGTATGATTTTTTAATTTGTATTTCTATCAAGAGCCCTGAGGAAAATGTTTTTCCTCTCTCCCTGTCTAGAAGGAATGTTCTCTTTTGAAACCAATGCATGTGTGTGTGTATTTGTTTATTTATTTATTCATTTATTTTAGGCCAATCTCACTCCTTTGGCTGTTGATTCTTTTCATTTCACACCAAGATGCAACTAAATCACAGATTCCTGAACATTTGTATTCACTATGAATTCATAGTGAATACAAATGTTCTGTTCCAGTCTTTTGAGATGTACTTGCTTGAACTGAAAAAAAAAAAAAAAAAAGGAGAGGAATTACATCTGGAGCGTATCATTTTGAATTTGATGTATAGTACCAATAATTGTCTTCTTGCAGGTACAATTTCTTATTGATTACAGAATTATGGAGTGTTGTTGGCTACTAGAGAATTTTGAGCTTGCAGGTAACAAGAAGCACTTGAACAGATAAACTCCACCAGCAAGCAGGTGGAGACAAGTGTTTACATGATGAACTCTTGGGATATGAAGTCACGGGGATTTTTATCCTACATCAGGAGAGAAGTCAATGGGAGATAAATAACAAGAGGACAGGTTTTGGCTGTGTGCATTGCTACTGCCTCCAAGAAGGGAAATGTTATTTGTGGACCAAAGTGTCTAAGAATCGTAGCCGCTGGGACACTGGGGACGGCAGTGTGCCAGGAAACATTTAACAACAGGGGCTCTAAGAGGAAAAACGTCAGTTTTGATTTGCAGCATTTCCCGATTTCTATAGTGTAAACATTTCCACCACGACCAGTTTCAAGCCATCAGTGGGGTATCACCGAACACGGATTTGGTAAGAATTGCACCCAAGTGGCTGTCATGATCCTGTGTGTGGTATGCATGGCCTCTAGCCTGCCACTGGTTTGGGGCTTCTTTACTTCACTTTCCTGGGAGCACCTTGTGTCACTTTGAGAGTCCTCTAGGAATCAAAGAGCAATCTAAACAGGGAGAGATGGATCAGGGGAAACAATCATGGATGATAAAGGAGAGGAGGAGCTGGAGCCAAAGGAGAGAGCCTTCCAGCTGCGATGAGGGTCAGACACTTGCAAATAGAGAGGAGGGAGCAAGGAGGCTGGGCAAGAACTCTCGTCAGACTGCAGCGCAGCTCTGAGCAAGTCTTGCTCAGGCTGGTGGAGCCCCCGAGCCAAGATTCCCCTTGAGTGGACTTCTGTTAGAGGCAGAAGAGCCCCACTTCTGAAGTCCTCTATGAAACTTCTGGTCATTGGCTGAAAGCAGCTGAGAAAGAGATGACCTTGGTGTGAGCACCATGCAGAAGCCTGGACCCAGAAAGTGTGGCCCCTGGAGCGCGTCACCTCATTACACCCCTTGCAGAAGGCTCATCTTGAAAGGAGATCTGAGAAACTCCTAACACGACTACCGCACATCTGAAGGAAGCAGGACGTAAGTTGAGGACAACCAGATGAAGGAGGCCCCCAGAGCTGCTGGATCAGCATCTTTGGGTTACGTATAAAAAGTGCAGATTCCAGGCTTCCCTGGTGGTTCGGGGGTAAATAATCCATCTACCAGTGCAGGAGACTTGGGTTCCATCCCTGATCCGGGAAGATGCCACATGCCACAGAGCAACTAAGCCCATGCGCGACAACTACTGAGTCTGTGTTCTAAACCCATGCTCGACAAGAGAAGCCACCGCAATGAGAAGCCTGCGCACCACAGCTAGAGAGTAGCCCATGCTTGCCACAACTAGAGAAAAGTCTGCACAGTAACAAAGCCTTGGCATGGCCAAAAATAAATGAATGAATATATATAAAATTTTTAAAAATACAGGTTCCTAGAACTTTTTGGCCTGTGGAATCAGAATCTTTGGGGGATCCTACTTTTTAATAATTTTCCCAGGATTTTTTTTTTTTCCAGATCAAAGCAGAGTAGAACAACTTCTGATTTGGAAGTCAGACTTGCCATATAAACATCCCAGGGACAAAGTTACTTTAATTTATTAACTGGAAATTCTTTACCGGAACTTCTTCAACTGTAAAGTGAATGTAGTAATAAAGTGATGGACTGGATTTTTGTTTTTTATTCTAATATTTTTTCTTTCTGGTAATAGTTCAGTTTGGTTCAGTCGCTCAGTGGTGTCCAACTCCCCGTGACCCCATGGACTGCAGCACACCAGGCTTCCCTGTCCATCACCAACTCCCGGAGCTTGCTCAAACTCATGTCCATTGAGCCGGTGATGCCATCCAACCATCTCACCCTCTGTCATATCCTTCTCTTCCTGCCTTCAATCTTTCCCAGCATGAGGGTCTTCTCCAATGAGTCAGTCAGTTCTTCACATCAGGTGGCCAAAGTACTGGAGTTTCAGCTTCAACATCAGTCCTTCCAATGAACACCCAGGACTGATCTCCTTTAGGATGGACTGGTTTGCTCTCCTTGCAGTCCAAGGGACTCTCAAGAGTCCTCTCCAATACTGGAGTTCAAAGTCATCAATTCTTCAGCACTCAGCTTTCTTTATGGTCCAGCTCATTCATATATGACTGCTGAAAAAAAAACATAGCTTTGACTATACGGGCCTTAGTAGGCAAAGTAATGTCTCTGCTTTTTAATATGCTGTCTAGGTTGGTCACAGCTTTTCTTCCAAGGAGCAAGCATCTTTTAATTTCATGGCTGCAGTCACCATCTGCAGTGATTTTAGAGCCCCCCAAAATAAAGTCTCTCATTGTTTCCACTGTTTCCCCATCTATTTGCCATGAAGTGATGGGACCAGATGCCATGATCTTAGTTTTCTGAATGTTGAGTTTTAAGCCAACTTTTTCACTCTCCTTTTTCACTTTCATCAAGAGGCTCTTTAGTTCTTCTTCACTTTCTGCCATAAGGGTGGTGTCACCTGCATATCTAAGATTATTGATATTTCTCCCAGCAATCTTGATTTCAGCTTGTGCTTCATCCAGCCTAGCATTTCACATGATGTACTCTACATGGAAGTTAAATAAACAGGGTGACAATATACATTTTTGATGTACTCCTTTCCCTATTTGGAACCAGTCTTTTGTTCCATGTCCAGTTCTAACTGTTGCTTCTTGACCTGCATAGAGATTTCTCAGAAGGCAGGTCAGGTGGTCTGATAACAGATTATAGAGGTAGTTGTCTGTTAGTCAGTCCTTGTCTGTGACAATAAAACCGTGCCATAATCTTCTCATTATGCATTCATTTGTGGAATAATAAAGAAAACACACAGCTTCTTAGTACTAGTTGCACATAAGTCAGTAAAGAACTAAAAAATACTGAGACTTGTATTCCATCCCAGAGACTCTGAATAAATTGATCAGGTTGTGGTGGGAAGAGGGGCAGTACCAGGCACCCGAGTTTTGCCAGCTCCCTTCCCCTCATCTCAATTGCCGCATCCCAAATATTATATGTGTTTAAAACCATAAAAATAATGTTACTGAGCTTTGGTAAAACATATACAAGGCTCAAACATCAACACTGTCAAAACACAGGGAACTCTGCTCAATGTTATATGGCAGCTTGGATGGGAGGGAAATTTAGGGGAGAATGAATGCATGTATATGTATGACTGAGTAGCTTTGCTGTCCATTTGAAACTATTGAAAGTGAAGATGTTAGTTGCTCAGCTGTGTCCAACTCTTTGTGACCCTGTGGACTGTAACCTGCCAGGCTCCTCTGTTCATGGAATTCTCTAGGCAAGAATACTGGAGTGGGTTGCCATTTCCTTCCCCAAGGGATCTTCCCGATCCAGGGATAGAATCCAGGTTACCTGCATTTCAGGCAGATTCCTTACCATCTGAGCCACCAAGGAAGCCAGCTATATGCCAATATAAAATAAAAAATAAAAAAGTCAAAATATGTGCATAACATCAGAAGGAAATGTAATATAATATAACCTATTGTTTGTAAGCAGTAAGGCTGTTTTTGCTTTTCTTATTATTTGTCTGAACTTTGCATCCTTTCTTCCATGAGCTTCTAGGACACTTGCTGTTCAGTCACTCAGTCATGTCCAACTATTTGTGATCCCACGGACTGCAACACACCAGGCTCTTCTGTCCTTCACTATCTCCAGGAGTTTGCTCAAATTCATGTCCATTGAGTCAGTGATGCCATCCAACCATCTCAGTCTCTGCCGCCCCCTTCTCCTTTTGCCTTCAATCTTTCCCAGCATCAGGGTCTTTTCCAATGAGTTGACTCATTGCATCAGGTGGCCAAGTATTGGAGCTTGTATTGGCCAAAGTATTGGAGCTTCAGCTTCAGCATCAGTCCTTCCAATGAATATTCAGGGTTGATTTTCTTTAGGATTGACTGGTTTGATATCCTTGTAGTCCAAGTGTCTCTCAAGAGTCTTCTCCAGCACCCTAGTTTGAAAGCATCAGTTCTTCGGCAGGCACTCAGCCTTTTTCTATGGTCAAACTCTCACATCTCTACATGACTACTGGAAAAACCATAACTTTGACTATACATGGATAAGGGACTTGTATAACTAAATGAAGCTATCAGCCATGTCATGTAGGGCCACCCAAGATGGAAGAGTCAGAGTGGAGAGCTCTGACAAAATGTGGTTCACTGGAGGAGGGAATGGCAAACCACTCCAATATTCTTGCCTCAAGAACCCATGAATATTATGTATGACTAATAATAATTATGATTCAAAAAGTGTGTGTAGAACTTATAACAAGTGGATTGTGCCATACTATGCTTAGTCACTCATTTGTGTCTGACTTTTTGTGACCCCATGGACTGTAATCTGCCAGGCTCTCTGTCCATGGCGATTCTTCAGGCAAGCATACTGTGTAGCCATGCCCTCCTCCAGGAGATCTTCCCAACCCAGGGATCGAACCCAGGTCTCCCACATTGCAGGCAGATTCTTTATTGCCTGAGCCACCAGGGAAGCCTAGCAAGGGCTTATCCCATTCCAAACTAAAAACACCAAGTCAGGGACCCCTTTCTATCCATTCCTCTGCCACGCTGGTCATTCCTCATTCTTTCTCATCCTATAGCGTCTCCAGAATGGGGGCTGTGAATTTATATTTTTATATCTCTAGTCTCTTGTACAAAGCTTGGCATATAGGTGGCACTTAATAATTATTAGTTAAAAGGATAAATAAATGCCTATCTGGCATTTGCATGGTATTTAAATAGAGTTGGCACACCATCACTCCATAAATGAGACAGAGAGAGAGCAAACATTGCAGATCTTATTTTCCAGGGCTGTGTGTTCATAGCTGTGGGATCTTGATACAGTGAGGCTGCTTATTCATTCTATTGGTTTGAGTACGATTTTTAATGCGTCTATAAAGAGAGGTTTTCAAGTTTAATTGCAGCGTCATCCTCTTCATGCTCACTCTTATCTCTGACCGCACTTTCTTCCTGGTGGATCAGCCTGGTTTTTATGACCCTTCCACACATAATAAAGCATCCAAACAACTTTTTCACGTCATCTTCAATGAATTCAGAGAACGCAACAGTTTGCACCTTCCTCCCTGCACAGTTTACGGCTCCTGCTTTCAGTCTACAAGGCTGAGTGTATCAGGTGATAAATATCTGTCCTAGGACGCTGAGTGTGACAAAGTGTTTCCTTCCTAGGCCCACTCGTCCCTCATAACTTATGAAGCAGGAAAAAAAAAAAACCAGCATTCCAAAATGTCTTTTTTTTTCCCCTCTCTACTTTATTCTACCAAATTTTGTAGCACTGAGATGTCTACGTATCATCCTACTTCAACTTCTGTGTGATTAAATTCTGATTAGGACACACATTCCTCTGATCAGAGAGTGATCGTGGAATAGGGCCACATATCCATATATCATTATGGATATTTGTTCGAAGGAAGACATATGAATCAAAATATCCTTTGGGAAGATAGGAAATCTGGTTTCTATTGCCATGCCTTCCTCCAGGGGATTTTCCCAAACCAGGGATCAAACCCAGGTCTCCCGCATTGCAGGTGGATTCTTTACCATCTGAGCCACCAGGGAAGCCCAAGAATACTGGAGTGCGTAACCTATTCCTTCTCCAGGGTAACTTCCCAACTCAGGAATCAACCAGGGTCTGCTGCATTGCAGGTGGACTCTCTACCAGCTGAGCAACCAGGGATGCCCTCTAAAGCTAACAGGGCTGCTTAAAATGGGGCATCTCCAAACTTCAAGTTCTCAGCTTTAGAATAACTATAGGGAAGTTCACCTATGTTTTCACTTTCAGTTTTTGAGTCATTCTTAGAACCATGAAGGCCACCTGGTGATCCACTTCGTGGCTTCATTTATTTAGCTGAAGTTCACTGGTGCATCTCAGACACGGACCATAGTAGACACCAGCATAGGGTCACCCGCAGATAGTGCCAGGCTGCAGCTTTGGGTGGCATGAATGGTAAAGAACCTGCCTGCCAATGCAGGAGACATGGAGATGCGGGTTTGATCCTTGAGTCGAGAAAATCCCCTGGAGGAGGGCATGGCAACCCATCCCAGTATGCTTGCCCGGAGAATCTCATGGACAGAGGAGCCTGGTGGGCTGAAGTCCATGGGGCCTCAAAGGGTTGGACCTGACTGAACTGACTTAGCAGGCACCAGCTTTGGACCCTGATCTTTAGAAGGTCCTCCTGCGCCCTCCTCCAGCCTCAATGATTCCCCGTGCATGAGGATTTCCTGGGGCCAATGGGCTGAACCCATCCAGAGCCTATTTCTTCTACCTGGTTCCTAGAATTCCTTGCCTGAAGCCCCAAGCTTACTTGCCTCTGCAGGTCTCCTCCATGGCTGCCTGCTCTTGGGAGGATGGTGCCCCCAGTGGGCAGGGATCCACTGCTCTCCATGGGCTGTGTGGTCTACAGACATGCCAGCTGGTGATAGATGTAAAAGACTAAGTAGTTGGAATGACTATGCCATCATTAAATTTTCCTTTACACACATATACAGATATATACATATACATATATACACATACACATGCATGCATACATCCTATGCATAGACACATGTGCACAATATTTGCATACATGTGTGCACATGTATTCACATAGAAAGACACGCACACAAGCACAACTAACGAACACATACACACACACATTAGTGCGTGTGTGTTATGTCACTTCAGTCGTGTTCAATTCTTTGTGACCCTATGGGCTGTGGCCCTCCGGGCTCCTCTGTCCATGGGATGCTACAGGCAAGAACACTGGAGTGGGTTGCCATGCCCTCCCAGGAAACACACATATAAGTGCATACAAACATACACACTTCTTTTATTAAGATGTCTATTCCTAGGTGAGGGAAAAGCCTGTGGCTTGGGGCCAAATGATCTGTAAAGAATAAAATTAAAATGAGACATAATCCCATAACTCAGACGAATCCACTGTTGGTATATAATATTCATTATGCTGCCCTCTAAGTTCTATCATTTACGAAGTCCTTTAACATACATGACTACATGTGACATTCCTGTTAGACAGGATTGTCAGATTCATCCTCAGATGAGCTGATTGAGTCGAAGGGAGAGTTCCTCTGTGGCCTGAGTCACCAGCTGCTTGTGGCTAAGCTGGCGCTCAAACCCGCTTCTTCTTAATCCAGTACACAGAGCTCATGACTTTTATCCACTAGGCTCATTTTCAGGATCTACTTAGTTGCTGCATTACCTAGATACACAAGGATAAACACACAGGTGTTAAGTAGGAGTGCATGCGTGCATGCTAGGTTACTTCAGTCGTGTCTGACTCTTTGCGATCCTACCAACTATAGCCCACCAGGCTCCTCTGTCCATGGGATTATCCAGGCAAGGATACTGGAGCATGTTCCCATACCTTCCTCCAGGGCATCTTTCCAACCCAGGAATCTAAGCTGCGTCTCTTACGTCTCCTGCATTGGCAGGCATGTTCTTTACCACTAGCGCCACCTGGAAAGCCCGTAAGGAGGGATACGGCTACGGATATAGATAAAAGTGGTTTCTCCAAACACCAAGAAACTAGAGCATAATATTAAAGAGCAGGTCATATGCTATTTTGCCAAATCCAGATTTATCCAGAACATGTGTTATAGTCATATCCAGAAGAATGTAAATCCAGGTCAATTCATACTTACAGGATAAAACAGCCCTCCACACCAGTTCTTTCCTTCTGGAAGTGGGCTTCCTTCAGACAGGGAAGGGGTCTTTACCACACCAGGGAGAGCATCAGGACAGCATGGGGTAGGAAGGTGGTGTTTAGATATAGACCTTGTCTTCATGATGGGCCCCGGTGCTCACGAGGCTGAATGGCTCTCCTGGGGCCGCCTACCCTCTGACATCTCCCCTGGGGGACATCATCTCCATCCTTTGCTGACATTCATAATTTAGAATTCTGTTTCTCATGCTTTTCTTTTTTTTTTTATTGGAGGAAAATTACTTCACCATATTGTGTCGGTTTCTGCCATACAACAACATGAATCCGCCGTAAGTATACACATATCACCTCCCTCTTGAGCTTCCCTGCTTCCCCCCATCCCACTCTTCTAGGTCATCACAGAGCCCCCAGCAGGGTTCCCTGTGTTATTTGGCAACCTCTCAGCAGCTGTCGGTTTTACACCTGGTAGCGTATTTATGTGGATACTTCTTTCTCCCTCCCCCACTGTGTCCACAAGTCTGTTCTTCACACCTGCATCTCCATTCCTTCCCAGCAAATGGGTTCATCAGCACCATTTGTCTAAAGGAGCTTTGATCACAACCCAGAGAAGAGGGTCCTATTCTTTGTATGGAATGCAGGAGAGAGTTTAAAACCATTTGCAAAGGAGAAGCAGGTAGAGGGTAACAAGGAGAAGGCAGGGTGGTGTGTTGCCTGTTGTGCTGTGACTGCGATGGACGCAGGACACGATGTTTCTGTTGTTTTGGGGGAGTGGGGACCCAAGGGGATCCTTGCTACCAGGGCTTTGCCTCCCCAGCTCTCAGCAGTCTTGTTACAAGTAACTGGCAGTGCTAACTTGGTATGTTATTAACAGATTCCGTTAGTCCTCATCCACAGCCTAGCCTTCATCCCACGGATTACTTCCCTGAAAGAGAATAGCACCTTTCCACGTGTCTTCCGTATTACAGTGGAATAAAATTAACTCACTAAGTACTAGCTGCAAACAGGCATTTACAACTCCGAACACTCTCAATAGCCACTTGCCTGGAAGGTGGCTCAAAGGGGGAAAGACAATTGAATACAATACTGATCGATGTGTATTTATACACACTTTAATAGATCAGAAATCAACCCGAGTTTTTAAAAAAGCACTCAAATTCTTATTTGCATGTACTGTTACAGATGGGGCTGGGGGGGACAGCTCTCTACAACCCTCTTTTACTCACGGGGGGTGGGGGTGGGCTCTCTGTGGATGGGGAGGAGGTCTTTACTTCACACTCTGGAGTTCAAGAACAAGACAAGCACTCATTTTAAAGGTATGTAATCATATGGAAAATGGAAACAGTATTCTATTTCAAGAAGGCATGTTTATTCTCTGTCCAGCGAGGTTTGATTATGGAAAACATGCAACCACACAGCAGGATCAGACCTCTGAGGTCTAAAACTCTCTCTGCTGACCCGATTTACAATCCATACTAGCATGCCTTGACTCGTCTGCGGGCTTGCTTAGCATACTTAGGCTATGCCAGGAGAGACTTCTCTGGTCACTGCAGTGACTTCTTGGAAGAACCACTGACTCTTCTTCAAGGTAAAACAGCAGCAGATAATTTGCCCTCTCACATCCCTTTAATCTCTTGCTTCAAAGAGCCTCACTTTTCTCTTTTCATCCAGTCTTGATTATTGTACATGATCTTTACCAAATCTCAACCAAGACCTCCACATTGGAAGACCTGCTTAACCCAAATTCCTAATCCCAAAACAGTTCCAGCCTTGCCTCCTTACCTCACCAGCACTGCCTAAACTCTCTCCAACTTCTCCATTACTTTAGTAAGCATTGACTCGTTGGGAAAGACCTTGATCCTGGGAAAGATTTATGGCAGGAAGAGAAGACAGTAGCAGAGGATGAGATGGTTAGATAGCATCACTCGATGGACATGAATTTGAGCAAACTCCAGGAGATAGTGGACAGATGAGCCTGGTGTGCTGCAGTCCATGAGGTTGCAAAGAGTCAGACACAGCTTAGCGACTGAAAAACAACTATGAGACCTAGAATTTTGTTGTAACAGGTTGTGTTAGTGATAATTTGGGGCCAGCATTTTACAAGACAAAAGTCCCCAAATATAGGGCCGACGTAATCATTGCATGCAACAGTGACAATGCTTGCACAAACTCAGCCTTAAGCACAGAGAAATCTTGTCCTTCTTCTTTGGAATATAGACTAAAAGGGGATAATGGGGATGGAGGGTTGGTCCTCTATTTGTAGCTTCTTTATTAAAATATAGGTCTAAAACATATACATTTCAATAGGATGTAGTATACAAGTAAAGTATACCAATGATTCACATTTTCCCCACTTGAACTAATTTATTTTGTTGCAAAATCAGAATGAATGTGCCTCCATTGTCAAGAAATATTTAAATTTTGGAAATTTGCTTTGTGGAGACCTAGGTCCTTGAATTGTTATCTGTAATAAATTCTTAATTTTAGAATTTGATTTTACAAATTACACATACTATAGAACTTAATGCTTTACAGTTTGACAAAGTTTTTTGAAAAATAAAAATTTAAAGAGTCATGAAATAAAACTTTAGGAGAATTAAACTCTTCAGTGGCAATGATTGTTTATAAATAGAAAAAAAAAAGGAGAATCATAGCTTTAAAAGTGAAAGTGAGAATGTTAGTTGCTCAGTCATGTCTGACTCTTTGTGACCCTACGGATTATAGCCCACCAGGCTTTTCTGTCCATAGAATTCTCCAGGCAAGAATACTGGATTGGGTAGCCATTCCTTTCTCCAGGGGATGTGCCAATCCAGGGATTGAACTTGGGTCTCCTGCATTGCAGGCAGCTTCTTTACCATCTGAGCCACCAGGGAAGCCCCATAGCCTTAAAAAGTAACCATTTATTTACTCATGTTCATTCAAATAATATTTTTAAGCATCTACTGTGTGTTAAGTACTTTGCTCAGAGCCTGGGAATATGGCTTTCAACTAGACATAAATCCTGCTCTCAAAGAGTGGGTAAGAAATGTGAATAAAAATGTGTGAAGGCAGCCACAGAGAAGGTGACAGGTGAGAAGTGTCCCGAGAGCTGTAAGGTTTGAAAGAGAAGAAAATTCAAGCGTCTTCCTGGAGAAGGTGGTGTTTTACTTGATCCTGGATGTCTGGGTCAGATTCAGTCCCTTAGGCATGGATGTAGGAAGAAGCCCCAGGGGGACTGAGATCCTAAATGAGCAAAGACAATGAAGAAGGAAGTAAGACCCAGCTAGATCCCTGTGGCCAGAGAAAGGTGTGTCAACGAAGTATCAGTGGGAGAAGGATACAATTGCCAAGATGATAAGTGGTATTCTTGGAGAGCTATGACAGTCTAGCAGATTCATCCCACCAAATGGCAAATCAAGGCATAAGTGACTCGAAAGTTGGGCCAATGGGATACAGAGGTTCATTCTCCCAGGCATTTGTTCCAACGATATGTTTACAGTACCTCCTGTGTGCCATTCCTGTTCTAACTGCTGGGGTTGAAGTGGTGAAAGAGATGAGCTTCGTCCTTATTCCCGGTGAGCTGCCAGTCTAACTGGGGGAAACCACCATTAAACAAACAAGATATAAAAGAGAATGAATAGAGTGAACGAGAATAGCAGAGGTCCCAAGGGGACAGAGCTTCTTGAGCAGTGTTGCCCAATAGAATATTCTGCAAAGATAGACATGTTCTGTCCACACTGTTAGATATAATAACCACTAGCTGTATATGACAATTGAGCACTTGAAATGTGGCCAGTGAGACCTAACATCTGATTTTTAATCTTGTTTCCTTTGAACTCATTGGAATTTAAGTAACCACAGGTTGTTGCTGTTATTCAATCACTAAGTCATGTTCAGCTCTTTGTGACCCCATGGATTGCAGCATGCCAGGCTCCCCTGTCCTTCACCATCTTCTGGAGTTTGCTCAAATTCATGTCCATTGAGTTGGCAATGCTAACCACATCATCCTCTGTCACTCCCTTCTCCTTTAGTCTTCAGTCTTGCCCAGCATCAAGGTCTTTTCCAATGAGTCAGATCTTTGCAAGGGATGGTCAAAGAAAGTAGCCACAGGTAGTTACTGACTATTCACATTTCGCTTCTAATTATATGTGCATATAATACATTTCAAGCCCATTGACACAGAAATTCTTTTTCATCTGGCAATGTTTCTTTAGGGCTTCCCCGGTGGCTCAGTCAGTAAAGAATCTGCCTGCAATGTGGGAGACCTGGGTTCAATCCCTGGGTTGGAAATATCCCCTGGAAGAGGGCATGGCAACCCACTCCAGTATTCTTGCCTAGAGAATTCCATGGACAGAGGAGTCTGGTGGGTTACACTCTATGGGGTTGCAAAGAGTCAGACATGACTGAGCGACTAAACATAGCACACGCTTCTTTAGCCAAGCCCCCACTGTATACTGGGCTTTCCTGGTGGCTCAGTGATAAAGAAATCTGCCTGCAATGCAAGAGATGCAGGAGACACATATTTGATTACTGGACCAGGAAAATCCCTAGGAGGAAATAGCAACCCGTCCCAGTATTCTTGCTGGGAAAATCCCAGGGACAGAGGAGCTTGGCGGGCTAGAGTCCATAAGGTTGTAAAGAATCAGACTCGACTGAAGTGACTAAGCACACACACTCACCACTCTAGACCAGCCAAGTAGAAGTGAACGCTTCAAGGGAACACCTTTGTAAGGCTACGTGACAAGTGCTACGGGAAGGTTGAATAGCAAGCCACTATGCTGCTCGGAGAATTGAGAGACTGCCAGGGAGGAGGCAATGCATGAACGATAAATGTTTGTCAAAAGAATGGTTAGAGAGCAAAGGTCCTTGGAGACAAGCTTCGTCAGATCCATGGGGCTTCATTGGTGGAGTCCGCAGGCTGGGCTTTCAGCTGTGGGACGCTGGGTGGCTGAAGATGCTGAAGCGTGAGAGTGTGAGTGTGTGGAGAGTTGTGTACAGACTTACAGGCTGCAGCCTCTTGTCCTTCCTGGCATCGTGCAGCAGGAGTACCTTCAGCAGACACCCACTCCACCGTCCTAGGAAATGGAGAAAAGGGTGAGTCTTCAGTTTTGAGCATCAAAACAAGGCTGTGTGGTCCTTCCCTGCCATCTTCAGTGTAACTGGTTCTGGCTCCAGGAGAGCAGAGCTGCTCATTAACAAATCATCATGTACTGGGGGTCAACTGAGAGTCAAGTGCTTTGCAAGCTTTGTCACAATCTCCCAATGAGACCATGAGATGGGGGCTGAGATCTTTTTTATGCAGATTAGGAAAGTCTTGAACAGCTTATGAGACGTGCCTGAGGGTCCCCAGTTGCTGAATTGGAACCTGAAACTCACTTGCTACAACCTCTGACTACCCCCAGACCCTCTCAGACTGTAGCCCGCCAGGCTCCTCTGTCCATGGGACGTTCCAGACAAGAATGCTCATGTGGGTTGCCGTTTCCTCCTCCAGGGGATCTTCCCCAACCCAGAGATCAAACTTGCAACTCCTGCAGTGGCAGGCAGATTCTTTACCACTGAGTCACCTGGGAAGTCCTACCATATATCTATATTAACATGATAATGCGACATAATAAATAATTACAAATCACAGACATTGGTAATAGAGCCCTCTGAAGCCCAGGAACATTGTCTGATATCACAGATCTCAGGAAGGTCCGAGTTTGTACCAGAACCACTCTTGGCCCTTAGTCCAGGCCCCTCCCCTGGCTTTGGTGTGATGAGCCCTGACCCTCCCCATCCACAGGGCTCCCATGTAATCACACGAGGATCTCTGACCAGTTCACAAGGCTGCCTGTGCCCTGCATGCTTTCAGCACTCACCAGGGTTCCCAGGGGCTGTGAACCCTGAGTGTCCTGACTGTGGTGGGCCCCTCAGGCTGAGTCTCTATTTGAAGACAAGAGGATTTTACCTGTGGGGAGACCTCCCACTCCCTTTCCAAGGCTGGGCAGATCTGGAAGTCACCTGTGAAACTCTTGGGATTTCAGAAAACAAAAATAGACTCAGTCACAGTGAAGTGACCTGAGGCTTTGGATCAAGTATCTGCGCAAACAGTGATTAATCGAATGCCTTTGCTGGAATGTGGGCTTGGCAAGAGGTGAGAGGCACATGAACGAATCTGTCTGCATCCTTGGGAAATGCTTTTAACTCTCATTTTCATTTAAAAGATACTTCTAATCAATTCCACTCACTGGTTCCCCCTTCCCTCTTCCGGGTTGATAGTGAAATCTGAGAAAAGGAAAAGAGGCTTTGGGGTCAGACCATGACTTGGTGCTCTGTGTGCTTAGGTGGCTCACTTTCACTGAGGTTTGGTTTCTGATTCAGTAGGTCTGGGTGCGGCATGAGAGTCTGCAAGTCTAACAAATTCCAAGATGAGGCTGATGCTCTTGATCTGGGACCTTCGATTACCACTGGACTGGGACAGAGAAATCATTTCCTCCAAGTTTCGCAGTATTTTAAGACCAAGGGCAGAGATCAAACCCTGGGGAGGTAGAAAAAATGATTATTTGTAGTTCTTCACAATCTTACTGGATTTAAGTCATATAGTCGTGAATTTGGTCATGTGGCTTTACAAAACCACCTACCCAAGTGGAATTTCCCTGCCCTACTGATCTCTCACTCAGCCATGTGACTTGTTTGGACCAATGCAACATGGCGGAAGGAGAGTGAGTCAGCTCCCAACCAAGACCTCAAGAGACAGTGTCTGTTTTTGTTAACGCTCTGGGATTCCTGCCATCTGCCTTGAGTAGAGCATGCCTCAAACAGCTCCTGTCTAAAGAGAAGGAGGAAGCACATGGCTCTGATGGTTAGTCTGGGTGCAAGTCCAGCTGACCAGCATCTGGAATCAGAGCTGCTCAGCCAAGGTTCATCTCATTCAGCCAAACTACAGATGACCTATGGACCCATATGTGAGAGAGTGTTTAAGCTATAAGTCATTTATTTTGGGGGTAGTTACCTGGTTATACAGCATTAACGCAGTAATTGCTGACTAACAGCTGTGTGTTAGCATTACACAAAGATCATCTTTCAGTCCAAAAAAGCAAAGAACTCTATCACATATTTAGTAGCTACCGTGTTGTAAACCTCTGTCTAGGAATTTCTTGCTTCAACTATTTTATTATGTGGAAGATCTAATGCTGAAGCAGAAGCTCCAATACTTTGGTCAATTGATGTGAAGAGCCAACTCATTGGAAAAGACCCTGATGCTGGGAAAGATTGAGGGCAGGAGAAGAAGGAGGTGACAGAGGATGAGATGGTTGGATCGCATCACTGACTCCATGGACATGAGTTTGAGCAAACTCCAGGAGATGGTGAAGGACAGGGAAGCCCGGCCTGCTGCAGTCCATGGGGTCTCAAAGAATCGGACAGGACTGAACGACTGAACAACAACAATAGGGTGTCTTCCTAAATTCAGTGTCTTTAAAAAAGTGGTTCCAGTAATCACAGCCTTTGTTTGTATAAGCTCCACTTTTTACCACTATACCCCCAAACTTCACCTTGACCGGTCTTGGATAGCTTGCTCAAGTCTGCCTGGTATGGGTCTGTGCTGTTTATATTTAATTCTTCTGGCTTCAGAGGTCACCCAAGGCTCTGCTTACAGTGTTTCTGACTACTTGCTATCCACTATGGCATGGTTTCATTCTGACACATGCTTGGAAAAAGAGAAAATAAAAATAAAACATTAAATCTCAACTTCAGGACACAGGCGATAGGCAACTTGTTTTGTTGCTGCCCATTTTAGAGGGGAGGAAAGACGAGCGTCTTTTCTTCTTATGAATAGGCAGGATTGACATAAAAAAGTACTTCAAGCGCTGAACTCATCCACTGAACACAAATGCAGAGAAATTCTGTATATCTTTAAATGTTTTATATGTCCCCGTCATATATAATTTATTATGTTGTGAAGCTGAGTCCTTCTTTGAATGAAAATTTTACTGTCAGAGCCTGGGGTACTTTAGTTTGATGATTTAAAACTCCCAATGCACTCGTAGCAAATAGCACATTTTTATGACAGCGTGTTTGTCCAAGAGGTCAGCTTTCAGCACAGTCGGAAATTTCCCCCAGTAAAATTATTTCAAAGAGAAATATGTCTCCCAGCCTAATTCTTCTTGCAGAAAATGCAGGTGCAATTCCAGATAGCACTGGGTGTCCATCTTTCAAGAAGATGCAGGGCAGCAGGGCTGCTCATCCGTCTTGTGGTTTTGGACTGGTGCTGTAGAGATGCACTTTGAATCCTGTCTTTGCCTTCAATTGGCTGAGCCTCTTGGTTTTCAGCCATAACAGGAGGTTAATGATATCAACTTTCAGGAACTTATTTGTGAGGATTAAATGAGATGGTAGTCTGTCAAAATGCCTGGTCCATAGTTATTATTACACCACATTATTCAGCAGACTCTGCTTTGAAATGAAATCAGCTCCTCGATGGGATGTGACAGTGTACCCTATAAAGAAAGAGTCCAGTTGGCTTGCAGGCAAAGATTTAGGACCATCCATCCAATACAGCAGAGATTTGTCAGTCAGTGCCTTGAATGGTGAGGGAACAAGTAAGGGAAATTTTCAATACAAAGGTCTGATGACAAGAGCAATGTGCATTGAGAAAAAACACTCTGGCATCCCAACCTCAACCCTTACCCTGTCCTCTGCACCGTGGGGAGCTTGAGACCAGGAAAAATATTAAACCTTCTTCTATGCAGTCAGCCAGCCAGCCACTCCATCACCTGTTCTTCTATCCATGCATCCATCCATTCAACCTTTCATTCATCTGCTTCTGTCCATCCAGTTGTTTATTTATCCATTTCATCTGTTTATTCATCAATTTACTCTACAAGCTGTAAAGAGATTCAATACAGATGCTCCATCCTGCAGACACCACAATGTAAATCCAACCCAACGGTCTCTAAGTATTTAGAGATTAGCTGTGAGAAAAATCAGATAAAACCATATTTTCAAGACTGTGTGCTCAACTTTACAAGAGAAAGAGCATGGAATGCTAAGTGAGCACAGAACGGGGACCCCCTCTACAACCTAGGAAAATCCAGGAGGACCAGCCAGGTACGTGAGCTGAGGACCTGAGAATCATCAGGTGGGTAATATGAGAAAGGTATTTCAGAGAGACAATAGACACCCAGCTCAAAGCACAGGATCTTTCACAGAATAGTGTGCTAGTCAGCTGGAGCTATTGTAATCAAGCACGTTAGCCTGAGAACCTTAAACAGCATTTATTTTCTCAGAGTTTTGCAAGCTGGAAGTTCACAATCAGGATGCCAGCAGGGTTGGTTTCTGGTGAGAACTCTCGTTTTGGCTTGCAGACATTCTCCCTGTGTCCTCACAAGTTCCCTCCCCTGTGTTTGCAGAGAGCAGGGTGCCCTGGCATCTTCCTCGTCTTCTAAGGACACTGGTCTCATTAGGTCAGGGATCCTCCACTATGAAAGCACTTCACCTAAATTATTTTTAAGGTCTTATCTCCAAATATAGTCATATTGAAGGTCAGGACTTCAAACTATGAATTTTGAAGGAAAACATTTCATCCCAAAATATGGGGCTGGCAAAAACGTCTGTTCTGGGTTTCCATAACATCTTATGAAAATTGGTCAATCCAATTCATGATGTCTAAGTGCATACAGCTGACACTCAGGAGGCCTGTGGACAGAAGAGGGTGGGCAAAGGCTGAAGAGGTAGGCAGGGGTGCACTCAGCTCAGGGTGGTCCCTGGGTCCACATAAGCATGAAGAGCACCACGTGGAAGAAGGTGCCCACCTCTCTCAGAAATAAATCAGTAAGGAGATCTGAGCCGCTTTGGCCTTTGTGCTCCACTCAGACACCCCTGCTCCCAGAAAGCACAACAGTGGGTCACAAAGCCACACTTATCAAGGTTTCAAAGTTTGGCCTCCCACTGACTTCTCTCTGAGCCGGAGGTTTCCGACTTCAGAAACCTGCACATTTGATTGGGGACTGACTCTTGAAATCCAGGTGTACATCGGTGGGGTTTGATTTAGGATTCCTTTCCCTTTGAGAAGATCCGAAGTGGAAGCTGTCTCCAGGGGATGCTAAGTTCATTGTGGAGAGCGATGGAAACAGATTAAAACCATGTGGCTGGTTCCTGTGAAATCCGCAAGGGGTGGGGCGATGGAGGTCTGCAGCCCAAAGATGAGTTGCACCCTTCAGGCTGTGTGATCAGCGTCCTCTGCCTCTGGAGGAAGCAAGCGGGGGGGGGGGGGGGGGGGGAGCCCTTTTGCCATCAGATCCGCTCCCCCAGCCCCCTGCTCTTATTCTCCGCTGAACTTATTAAGTTGGTATCAAGTCAATGTGTCCCTTCTTGATAGTACACAAATTCTCCGAGTGCTGCAGAATTCTGCGACTGTCCTCTCACCTGTCACTTCAGCCGCCTTTTAGTGATGTTAAAAGAAATCTTGACTGTCACTCACATCAGCCACTCACTTTGTTCTCCAGCAGTGACACTCTTGCTGTGTTTCTCCCATCGCCACAGCCGATTCCCGTGAATTAGCATTCGCCAAATTTATACGTGCTCATTAGTCTGAATAAATTTAAAAGCTGCTGCTCCTGAGTTTTAAAAATGTAACCAGGCTTTTCCTTGGATATAATTGAGGCATCTTTAGAAAAGTAAATTACAGCCTGACTCCCAAGTAGGCATTTTATGAGTTTAGAGTCAAGGGGTCTCTTTGGAGCATCATTTGAGCTATAAATACCTGGGGGGTGGGGAAGAATAAAATAATAAAATCCCCCAGTCAATTCCGCCTTCGCTATTCATTCTGCCCTTTCCCTCCTCTCTCTCACACACAGAGAAAACCACAAATGGCTACCTGTGTTGAACAGAGACCCAAGTCCTACTCTCGTCTGTTGTTTTAATAGATGAGCAGTGGGTGGAGTCTGGCTTCTCAAAGCCTCAACCCTGGACCAAATGCTTAGAACCATTGAGGGATACTTGTAAAAAATACAAGTTCCAGTGCCCCTCCTGAGGCCTCTGGCATAATAAACCTCCCAACTGGAGGCCCGGGAGTTATTCATTACAAGCATCACATCAGAATTTGATGTTGCATAAATTTGAAACTTGCTCTTGCAATTGGCAAAACAGAGACTTTTGGAACCATTTTGGTTTAGGATAACCAGACTCCACTGTGTTCTCACAGGATGATGCCAGGGAAATTGATCCCCCTCTGAAGGGAACGGGACTCACTGAATAGTGCTTTTATAGTGATGAAAAGAAAGATTCAGGTCTATGTCATTGTAGGTAATTGTCAGGCTGTCCAGGGCAGCTGTCAGAGGAATAACTCAGGTCTATTTTCTATCTATCAGAGTTAGTTGGGTTGTTAGTTATTAAAATCACCTGTATGTTTGACCTCCTGGGTGAGACTTTTCAATGGAGGAGTATTATTTTAGTACCTATGAGGTGAAATCCACTGTTGCGGATGCTAGCAGTGTGGTGTTGAAGCTAGCAGCAATAAACTGCCAAAGTAAGATGCATCACTATTTAGATGGTCAGAGTCCCTCGGAGAAAAATAAATCCTGTTAGGGGTACAAAGAGCCAGATGTGTGTCAGGGTGGGTTGCTTGGGGATGCTTCATTGAGAGGCTACATCTGTGCAAAGACCAGACAAGGAAAACGCACTAACCAGAACTATCTAGGAAGAGGGCATATATGTTCCAGTGGCAGGGGGGTTGGTGGTGGTGGGCAGGGGTGGCTGGAAGGTCATGGGGTGGGTCAGAGAGTTGCTTCTCTGGCAGGAAGACAGGTGAGCAGAGTCCAGGGAACATGTGCCCATCTGCCCAGGTGGCCTCTGTCCAAAATAAGCTCACTGGGCAGCAAGAATGCAGGAGAAATTAATGGGACTGCAGCCCAACATGGAGATGCAGACGAGGCTTCACAGAAACTGAAAGTGAAAGTCGTTCAGTCGTGTCCAACTCTTTGCGACCCCAAGGACTATACAGTCCATGGAATTCTCCAGGCCAGAATACTGGAGTGGGTAGCCTTTCCCTTCTCCAGGGCATCTTCCCAACCCAGGGATCGAACCCAGGTCTCCCACATTGCAGGCGGATTCTTTACCAGCTGAGCCACAAGGGAAGCCCAGGCTTCATAGAAGTGGTCCATTTATCAGGAGAAGGATGGATTGGCACAAAGAATGCTCTAAAGACCTAAGGATATTTAGAAGCTCCAGGAAGAGAGGAAGTCTATTTGAGAGAAAGAGAATTATTAAACCCCCATCAGGTAGACATTTTGCATAGGAATGATAGCAGGTATTACTTATCAAACACCTAGTATGCTCTGGGAAGACCCCAGGAGTTTTACATATGCTAATCTCTGTGAAGTTGGCACTTTGCAAAAGAGGAAGAAGGTCAGAGATGTAAAGAGGAGCCCAGTTTGCAAACAATAAAGGTATTCCAGCTTCCAGTCTCCAGCAGCCTGACTCGGGGAACACCACCCATCTTCCAGCCCAGGCTTGTCATCTTGCATCTTTGAGCCCAGGTGGTATTTATTTAATAAATGCTACTAAACTATTAATACACAATGGCTGAGCAAAAGCTAACAAAGTGAATTTTCCCCCTGACTCAGAGACAAACCCAACCGAACTCAGATGCTTTTGTGTGTCCAGGGGTCCCCCCAGGCCCAGATCACTTCATTTATACATGTGGGAATCTACAAAGTCATTCAAGAACAGTAGGGCCTGATGGTTAAGACCGTTGAGGCCAGGACTTAACACTCACTAATGAATTTGGCTAGTCACTGCAGTTCTCTGTGTCTCAGTTTCCTCATCTACAAAATGGGGGTAATAATAAAATTAAGTCATAAGGGTGTTCTGAGAAAGACCAATGAGATTATCTATGCATCAAGGCACTAGGCATGGCAAGCTGTAAAAAGTCATGAAAAAAAGAAAAATAAAAGTTAGTCCCAGGGCGTGTCCTACTCTTTGCCTTCCCAAGGACTATAGCCTGCCTGACTCCTCTGTCCATGAATTCTCAAGGCAAGAGTACTGGAGTGGGTTGCCATTTCCTTCTCCAGGGGGTCTTCCCAACCCAGGGATCGGATCCAGGTCTCCTGCATTGCAGTCAGATTTTTTATCAACTGCACCACTAGGGAAGCACAAAAAGTCATGAACGCTTGCTATTTCCCAGCACACCATTCGATCTATTATTCCCTTAAAGATTCTAAAAATTCTGACTATTAACCAAGTTCAGGAAAACTCAGACTTGTGAATCTTCAGTTCAGTTCAGGTCAGTAGCTCAGTCATGTTCAACTCTTTGCAATCCCATGGACTGCGGCATGCCAGGCCTCACTGTCCATCACCAATTCCTGGAGCTTGTTCAAATTAATGTCCATTGAGTCGGTGACAACATCCAACCATCTCATCCTCAGTCGTACCCTTCTCCTCCCACCTTCAATCTTTCCCAGCATCAGGGTCTTTATCAATAAGTCAGTTTGTCACATCAGGTGGCCAAAATATTGGAGTTTTAGTTTCAGCATCTGTCCTTCCAGTGAATATTCAGGACTGATTTCCTTTAGGAAGGACTGGTTGGATCTCCTTGCAGTCCAAGGGACTCTCAAGAGTCTTCTCCAACATCACAGTTCAAAAGCATCAATTCCTTGGTGCTCAGCTTTCTTTATAGTACAACTTTCACATCCAGACATGACTACTGGAAAAACCATAGCTTTGATTAAACAGACTTTTGTTGGCAAAGCAATGTCTCTGCTTTTTAATATGCTGTCTAGGTTTGTCATAGCTTTTCTCCCAAGAAGCAAGTGTCTTTAAATTTCATGGATGCAGCCACCATCTGCAGTGATTTTGGAGCCTAAAGAAATAAAGTGTGTCACTGGTCCATTATTTCCCCATCTATTTGTCATGAAGTGATGGGACCAGATGCCATGATCTTAGTTTTCTGAATGTTAAGTTTTAAGCCAACTTTTTCACTCTCTTCTTTCACTTTCATTAAGAAGCTCTTTATTTCTTTGCTTTCTGCCATTAGGATAGTGTCATTTGTATATCTGAGGTTATTGATATTTCTCCCAGCAATCTTGATTCCAGCTTCTGCTTCAGCCATCCTGACATTTCCCATGATGTACTCTGCATATAAGTTAAATAAGCAGGGTGACAATATACACACTTGGTGTATTCCTTTCCCAATTTGGAACCAGTCTGTTGTTCCATGTCCAATTCTAACTGTTGCATCTTGACCTGTATACAGATTTCTTAGGAGGCAGGTAAGGTGGTACTGTATTCCCATCTTTTTAAGAATTTTCCACGCAGTCAAAGGCTTTGGCATAGTCAATAAAGGAGAAGTAGATGTTTTTCTGGAACTCCTGTGCTTTTTTGATGATCCAACAGATGTTGGCAATTTGATCTCTGGTTCCTCTGCCTTTTCTAAATCCAGCTTGAACATCTTAAAATTCATAGTTCATGTACTATTAAAGCCTGGCTTGGAGGACTTTGAGCATTATTTTGCTAGTGTGTGAGATGAGTGCAATTGTGTGGTAGTTTGAACATTCTTTGGCATTGCCTTTCTTTGGGATTGGAATGAAAACTGACCTTTTCCAGTCCTGTGGCCACTGCTGAGTTTTCCAGATTTGCTGGCATATTGAGTGCAGCTCTTTCACAGCATCACCTTTAAGGATTTCAAATAGCTCAGCTGGCATTTCATCACCTCCTCTAGCTTTGTTCAAAGTGATGCTTCCTGAATCCCACTTGACTTCACATTCCAGGATATCTGGCTCTAGGTGAGTGATCACACCATCATGGTTATCTGGGTCATGAAGATCTTTTTTGTGTAGTTCTTCTGTGTGTTCTTGCCACCTCTTCTTAATATCATCTGCCTCTGTTAGGTCCATACCATTTCTGTCCTTTATTGTGCCCATTTTGCATGAAATGCTCCCTTGGTATCTCTAATTTTCTTGAAGAGATCTCTAGTCTTTCCCATTCTATCGTTTTCCTCTATTTCTTTGCATTGATCACTAAGGATGGCTTTCTTGTCTCTCCTTGCTGTTCTTTGGAACTCTGCATTCAGATGGGTATATTTATCCTTTTCGCCTTTGCCTTTAGCTTCTCTTCTTTTCTCAGCTATTTGTAAGGCCTCCTCAGACAACCATTTTATCTTTTTGCATTTCTTTTTCTTGGGGATGGTCTTGATCACTGCCTCCTGTACAGTGACATGAACCTCCATCCATAGTTCTTCAGGCACTCTGTCTATCAGATCTAATCCCTTGAATCTATTTCTCACTTCCACTGCGTAATTGTAAGGGATTTGTTTTAGGTCATACCTGAACAGTCTAGTGGTTTTCCCTACTTTCTTCAATTTAAGTGTGAATTTTGCAATTAGGAGTTCATGATCTGAGCCAGAGTCAGCTCCCAGTCTTGTTTTTGCTGATTGTATAGAGATTCTCCATCTTTGGCTGAAAAGAATATAGTCAGTCTGATTTCAGTATTGACCATCTGTTGATGTCCATGTATAGAGTCATCCCTTGTGTTGTTGGAAGAGGGTGTTTACTATGACCAGTGTGTTCTCTTGGCAAAACTCTGTTAGCCTTTGACCTGCTTCGTTTTGTACTCCAAGGCCAAATTTGCCTGTTACTCCAGGTATTTCCTGGCTTCCTACTTTTGCATTCCAGTCCCCTAAAATTAAAAGGACATCTTTTGGGGGTGTTAGTCCTAGAAGGTCTTGTAGGTCTTCATTGAATTCGTTCAACTTCATCTTCTTCAGCATTAGTGGTCAGGGCATAGACTTGGATTACTGTGATATTGAATGGTTTGCCTTGGAAATTAACAGAGATCATTCTTTCATTTTTGAGACTGGATCCAAGTATTGCATTTCAGACTCTCTTGTTGACTGTGATGACTACTCCATTTCTTCTAAGGGATTCTTGCCCACAGTAGTAGGTATAATGGTCATCTGAGTTAAATTCACCCATTCCAGTCCATTTTAGCTCACTGATCCCTAAAATGTTGATGTTCACTCTTTTTATCTTCTGTTTGACCACTTCCAGTTTGCCTTGATTCGTGGACCTAACATTCCAGGTTCCTATGCAACATTGCTCTTTACAGCATTTGTCTTTACTTCCATCACCAGTCACATCCACTACTGAGTGTTTTTGCTTTGGCTCCATCCCTTCATTCTTTCTGGAGTTATTTCTCCACTGATCTCCAGTAGCATGTTGGGCACCTACTGACCTGGGGAGTTCATCTTTCAGTGTCCTATCTTTTTGCCTTTTCATACTGTTCATGGGGTTCTCAAAGCAAGAATACTGAAGTGGTTTGCTGTTCCCTTCTCCAGTGGACCACATTTTGTCAGAACTCTCCACCATGACCCATCTGTCTTGGGTGGCCCTACACATCATGGCTCATAGTTTCTTTGAATTAGACGAGGCTATGGTCCACGTGACCAGTTTGGTAAGTTTTCTGTGACTGTGGTTTTCATTCTGTCTGCCCTCTGATGGAGAAGGATAAGAGGCTTATGGAATCTTCCTGTTGGGAGAGACTGATTGGTTGAGGGGCAAACTGGGTCTTGTTCTGATGGGTAGGGCCATGCTTAGTAAATCTTTAATCCAATTTTCTGGACTGTGTTCCATCCCTGTTATTTGATCTGAGGCCAAACTATGGTGGATGTAGTGAGGATAATGTTGACCTCCTTCCAAAGGTCCCATACAGGCACTGCTGAACTCAATTCCCCCGACCCTTCATCAGGCCAGCACCAACCCACATCTCTGCCTAAGACTCCTAGACACTCACAGGCGAGTCTGAGTCAGCCCCTTGTGTGGACACTGCTTTTTTTTCCTGGGTCTTGCTGCACACAAGGTTTTGTTTGTGCCCTCCAAGAGTCTGTTTCCGCAGTCCTGTGTAAGGTCTGGATGCTCTATGGTGGGGTTAATGGCGACCTCCTCCATGAGGGCCTATGCCATACCCAGGTTTGCTGCACCCAGAGCCCCTGCCCCTGCAGCAGGCCACTGCTGACCCGTACTTCTGCAGGGGACACTCAGACACATTTCTGGCTCAGTCTCTGTGGAGTCTCTGGGTCTTGGTGCAAACAAGGTTTGTTTGAGCCCTCTAGGTGTCTCTGGTGGGTATGGGGTTTGATTCTAAACATGATTCCGCCCCTCCGACCATCTTACTGGGGCTTCTCCTTTGCCCTTGGATGTGGGGTATCTTTTTTTGGTGTGATTCAGCATTCTTCTATAGATGGCTGTGAGTTGTAATTTTGGAGTTCTTGCAAGAGAAGATGGGCACACGTCCTTCTACTCCACCATCCTGATGTTTGAGCAGCTCTTACAACATATAAAACTTTTGAATTAATTTAAGTTTTCAACATCCTCTCCTCCATTCCCCATACACACACAGACACATGCACAGACACACACAGACACACACACACACATCTTATTCCTATCCTACTATTCGGTTGCTCATCACGATCAGTTGTTCAGTCATGTCAGACTCTTCATAACCCCAAGGACTGTAACCCACAAGGCTCCACTCTGCTTGGGATTCTCCAGGTAAGAACACTTGAGTGGGTTGCCATTTTCTCCTCCAGGGGATTTTTCCGACCCAGGGATTGAACTCATGGTTCCTGTGTCTCCTGCACTAGCAGGTGGGTTCTTTACAACTGAGCCATCTGGGAAGCCTCCACTCTAAGGGATAGACTGGAGCATAGTCTTTCTCCAGCCCATGCCTCACTTTCTCTTTCCTATGGCAAGGGCAGTTCTTCCTAGTCACCTGGAGCAGAGGGCATATGGCAGTAGCTCCGCATAGACTCCCTTCAACAAGTAGGCTCACTTAAGTGTTCTTCACAGGTCTCTACTAAGTCTTGCCCCTCTCTCAGAGTGTGGTAGGCCTTCCTAAACTCTGGAATAATTCCATGTTACTCTTGCGTATTTACTCCCAGATTGTGATTTCCTTGAGATGATATTTTATTAAAATTTGCTCTGGAGGCTTAGGGTAATACCTAGAATTTTGCTGGCATTTGCTAAATGCTTATTGGATAAAATCGTCAGTTTGAAAGTTGGACATAATTCAGGTTAGGTTTGTCTCAACTGAACCAAAGACCTAATCAACCCCTGTCATCGCAAGCAATTAAATTTTAGAATTCATCTCCATCACCTTTACGTCACCACCAAAATCACCTCCCTCATCTTTACATTGCTGCCATCATCATCTTCATCATTTTACATCATCAGAACCACCATAGTCCCCCTCATTACCTCCATTCCATCATTACCACCATTGTTATCTTTACATCTTTGTCATCACCATTCTTTAAATTCCTTGTGACTTCTAGCACTTGGCAAATATTTGAGGAATTCTCCAAAGTTCTTTTTGGACCAAGTCTTCCAAAGGAGGTTAGATTTTATTTATTCAGTGGGATCATTCATTTTATCCAGTCCACTAGGAGGCAGGGCTTCAGTTCTGTGGGTGAATTGAATTCTCTCCACTGTTTCAGATTAGTAGAATAAAGGAAGCTGGAGGTTGGCTTTGGGTTTTATACATTTAGGTATTTCCCCTGAGTAGAACTTCAAGAGAACTCAAACTCCCATGTCTGCAGCTGCCTAATTTCCTTGCAGAATCTGCCACCTATCCTATGATGTCTGATCATATTAAGGTTGATGGTGCATTAAATTTTGAGCAGATAGAACTGGTCACATGCTCCCTACCGAGAGTTTAATCCCCTACTTTTGTTTCAGTTTTGGGAGTTGAGTATCTGTAGTCTTTATTTGGGGTCCTTTGGGAAGTGTTTCTCCATAAAATACCCTGAGTTCCCTGGGATGTAATGTGGTCCTCTCAATAAATAGTAATATCCCACTTACTAAAAAAGTAACTCTGGATCTAAATAATTTGTGGGACATATGCCTGAGACAGAGACAAGTCAGGCTTGAGGATGACTTTTACAGAAGTCATTTATCTCATTTTGAAGAACATACTCTGCTAACACATTGTAATTAATTTTAAGAAAAAGCATAGACCTCAGAAATAGGTACTCATATATGTACTTCATATAAAAATTTTTTGAAATGCTTAAAATTATGTTTATAATCCTGAGTAAACATGTCTTTTTGTATACTTATATGTTAAAATGTGTAATTTTTAATTAAAAAAAAAACCAGACTTATTCTCTTCTTTTTAGCTATAAGATGCCGTTTATATGAAATCTCCAGAATAGGTAAATTTATACAAAAGCATACTAATGGTGGTCAGGGGCCGGTGGGAGGAGAGAACTGAGGCCTGATGTCTTAATGGGATGAAGTTTTTACAGGGTGGTGAAAATATTTTGGAATAGATAGAGTTGATGGTTACACAACATTATGAGTGTGCTAAATGCCATTGAAATGTACACCTTAAAATGGCTATGGTTAATTTGACAGTGTGTAAATTTTGCATAAAAGAGAGAGAGACAGACAGAGAGTGGACAAGGAAACACAGATAGCCATTGGTCAGAAAGAACAGAACTTTATTTTGGTCTCACTGGTTTTGGAGGATAAAATCAGAGAAGTAAGGGAGATATTTTGGAGTCACACAGCACAGAAGTTCAGAGCTGAACCAGTCGTCTCAACTCAAGGGAGGAGGAGGAGAGCTGCCATGGGCTGGGTCTGCTCCCTGACCTGCAGGCGAAGGGGAAGGTGAGGAGAGGCACAGATCCCCTCCGAGTCCTTCCATCCAGCCCCTGCCTCTGTCCAGAAATAATGTATGCAGGCTCTTGACTCCTCCTTGTCCCCATCTACCCAGACCTATCCTAAGTTCACCAGGTTACTTAAAGTCAGAGGAATCTTGAAGTGTATTAGTTTCTTCTGGCTGCTGTAACAGATCAATCACTGCAAACTGGAGGCTTAAAACAATAGAACTTAATTTTTTCACAGTTATGCAGGCCAGGGCTCTGAAATCAAGGTGTTGCTGGGCAGAGCACCCTTCAGTCTCCAGAGGAGGATCCTTCCTGGCCTCTTCCAGTTTCTGGTGGCTCCTGGCATCCTTGGCTTAGGACTGTATCACTCCGTCTCCTCTGTGGTCACAGCCTTTCCTCTCATGTGTTAAGACTCCCCCTGCCTTATCTCATGAGGATATATGTGATGGAACTTAAATTCAGCTTCCTTCTGTAGCTTAACTGTCTCTCATCTTTTGGGCTTCCCATGTGGTTCAGTGGTAAAGAATTGGCCTGCCAATGCAGGAGACACCGGAGATGCAGATTCATTCCCTGGATTGGGAAGATCCCCTGGAGAAGGAACTGGCAACCCATTCCAGCATCCTTGCCTGGAATATTCCATTGACAGAGGAGCCTTGCCATGTACAGTACATGGGGTCGCAAAGAGTTGGACATAACTGGACACAACTGAGCACCTGGGTACAGCAACAATGACATATTTTGCCATGTTATTACTGTTCATTCACTGAGTGATGTCCAACTCTCTGCCCTCCCATAAACTGCAGCATGCCAGGCTTCCCTGTCCTTCACTATTTCCTGCAGTTTGCTCAGACGTGTGTCTATTGAGTCAGTGATGCCATCCAACCATCTCACGTTGTGAGGGTTCTAGGCCCCACATCTTTTGCCATATAAGGTATTAATAATATGCATGGTTCTGGATATGAGGTCATGGATATAACATATCTAGACATCCATCCATCCACCCACCCATCTGTCCACCATCTCTTCATTCAGTGCTTATTTGTTGAATTAGGCAATGGTTGAAAGAAGGCAGACAATTTAGAAAGCAAACAAAAACCAGATCATTTCAGAAAATGACAAGCACTACAATTAAACACAAATAAATATAGATGCAGGATAATATGCAGTTGAGCCTTAAGGCCCTGAAAAAAAGGGACCAGGAGAATTTTATTCAGGGTTAGCCATAGGTGACCTTTGTTTGTGAATAAAGAGTAAGGGCAATTGCTGCTTTACATGTTTGCATTAAATATGAACAAAGTTATCCCAAACTCATTCCCTGTGCCTTTGAAGGAAATGTAGGTTTAGGATGTAAGAGCTGTTCTGAACTGCCTACAAAGCCTGATAACAGGATCACCCTTCACCCCATCATCTTCTCTGCATTGGGTCCAGTCCAGTTCTGTCTGGAGACTTGGCTCCAAATGAATCTCTGGGATCATTTTGTTCTTACAGGGTGGAGTCGTAAGAGAAATGACCCCCAAAACTTTTATGCTCTAATCCTCTTGAACTGTGGATATGTTACCTGACATGGAATAAAGGACTTTGCAGATATGATGAAATTAAGGATGTTGAGATAGGAGGATTATCGTGCATTATCTAGATGAGTTCAATGTCATCACAAGTATCTTTATAAAAGGAAGGTCAGGCGGCTCAGAATCGGAGGAGATGTGCAAGTAAAAGCAAAACAAGAGAGCTGAAGATATTATGATACTGGTTTGAAGATGAAGGAAGAGGCCATGAGCCAAGGAGAGTTGGCAACTTCTAGAAACTGGAAAGGCCAAGGAAACAGTCTGCCCCCTAGAGTTCCTAGAACGTGTACAGTCCTGTTGACATCCCAAGTTTACATCAGTAAGATACATATTGAACCTTTGACCGCCACAGTTTTAAGATAATAAGTTTGTGTTGTTTCAAGCCAATAAGTACGTGGCATTTTTTTTTTAACAGAAGTCATAGGAAAGTAATAGAGAAAGTTTCAGAAAAAGTAGTGTATATTTACAGAATCAGAACCTATTGCCCTCAAGGTCATTCCATGTTGCTACAATGACAGGATTATCTTCTTTTTCATGACTGAATAATATTCTATTGCATATGCATGTATACACCACATCTTTATCCACTCATCCAGGGAAAGGCAGCCAAGTTGTTCTTATATCTTGGTTATTGTAAATAATGCTGCAACAAACATGGGAATTCAGATACTGATACTCTTTGTGATACTTATTTAATTTCCTTGGGATATATACCCAGGAGTGGAATTGCTTGTTCACAGAGTAGTTCTATTTTTAGATTTTTGAGGCATCTCTATGCTGTTTTTAATGGTGACTGCACCAATATATAATCCCACCAGTAGCATACATTGGTTTCCTTTCTCCAGATTCTCACCAGCACTTATCTCTTGACTTCTTTATTATGCATGCTCAGACACGTCAGTCATGTACAACTCTTTGCAACCTTATGGACTGTACCCCAACAGGCTCCTCCATTCATTGGATTTTCCAGGCAAGAATCCTAGAGTGGGTTGCCATGCCCTCCTCCAGAGGATCTTCTCAACTCAGGGACTGAACCCACATCTCCTGCATCTCCTGGATTACAGGTGGATTCTTTATTGCTGAGCCATGGGGGAATCCCCCTTTTTGATTATAACCTTTCTAAGTGTGAGGGAATATCCACTGTGGTTTTAATTTGCATTTTCCTGTGATGCTGTGATGTTGAACACCTTTTCATGTACTTGTTGGCCATCTGTGTGTCTTCTCGGCAGGAATGTCTATTGAGCTTTCTGTCCCTTTTTAACAAGATAGATTCATTTCTTTGCTATTGAGTTGCATGAATTCTTTACATATTCTGAATATTAATCCCCTTGTCAGGGCTTCCCTGATGACTCAGACAGTAAGCTGTCTGCTTGCAATACAGGAGACCCTGGTTTGATCCCCGGGTCGGGAAGATCCCTTGGAGAAGGAAATGGCAACCCACTCCAGTACTCTTGCCTTGAAAATTTCATGGACAGAGAAGCCTGGCAGGCTATACAGTCCATGGGATCACAAACAGTTGGACATGACTGAGCAACTTCACAACTTCACATCAGGTACATATTTTGCAAATATTCCCCCCCATTCCTTAGGCTGTCTTTTCACTTTATTGATTGCTTGTTTTTCTATGTAGAAGCTTTTTTCATTATGCTAAGTGAAATAAGTCAGATAGAAAAAGGCAAATATTGTGTAACATCATTTATGTGTGAACTCTAGAACTGTCAAATTCATGTAAACAGATCAGGATGGTAGTTACCAGCAGGTAAGGGAAATAGAGAGACAGTCAGAGTACAAACATCCAGTTACAAGACTAATAAGTTCTGAGAGGAGATATAGTGTGCATCATCATGATTATGGTTAATAATACTGCCTTATATAGGCTTCCCAGGTGGCACTAGTGGTTAAGAACCTTTTTGCCAATGCAAGAGATGTGAGAGACGTGGGTTTGATTCTGTCTTGGGAAGATCCCTTGGAGAAGGAAATGGCAACCCACTCCAGTATTCTTGCCTGGAGAATCCCATGGGCAGAGGAGCATGGCAGGCTACAGTCCTTGGGTCACAAAGGGTCAGACTTTGCAACTTAGCATGCATGCATATACTTTAAAGTTGCTAAGAGTATATATCTTAAATGTTCTCACCACAAAAAAGAAAGAGTAATTATGTGATGTGATAGAACTATTAACTAATGTTACGGTAGTAATCATTTTGCAATATGTATCGAATCAACATATTGTGCACATTAAATTTATACAATGATATATATCAATTCCAACCAGTCCATCCTAAAGGAGATCAGTCCTGGGTGTTCATTGGAAGTACTGATGTTGAAGCTGAAACTCCAATACTTTGGCCACCTGATGCGAAGAGCTGACTCATTTGAAAAGACTCTGATGCTGGGAAAGATTGAAGGCAGGAGGAGAAGGGGACGACAGAGAATGAGATGGTTGAATGGCATCACTGACTCAATGGACATGGGTTTGGGTAGACTCCAGGAGTTGGTGATGGACAGGGAGGCCTGGTGTGCTGCAGTTCATGGGGTCGCAAAGAGTCAGACACAACTGAGCGACTGAACTGAACTGAACTGAATATGTCAATTATGTCTCAATAAAGCTGGATAAAATAAAATAATAAAAATGAACCTACTCTATGATGAACAGTATACAGCATTTAAAATATTACGTTATTTATTTCTCAAAACACTTCCATGAAGCTATTTCCATTTTAGAGATGAGATACTGATGCACAGAAAGGTTAAGTAGAATGGCTGTTAGGAAATATTAAATTTCAAGAAGAATGGGCAATAGAGGATTTCTCTAAATGGGATATAAGTATAGAGAAGCAGTATCAAGAAGAAAGCAGATGAAAGGCCTTTTCTTCACTTCCCTCCTCTTTCTCTCTCTTCTTTCTTTTTAATCCTTTCTTCCTCTCTCTTCCTTCCTTCAACCCTCTCTTCTTTCCTCCCTCCCCACTCCTTCTTTCTTTCTCTCTTTCCTTCTTTCTTTCTTTCTCTGTTTCTCTCTCTCTCTCCTGGAGAGTTGGGACAGAAGCAATGACCAGTATTCCTTTCAATAGCATACTGAGTTCTCACTTCCCATCTCTCCTACTTGCTTGCTGTGATGGTTAATTTTTTTGTGTCAACTAAAAGGGAATACAGAGTGTCCCAATTAAATATTATTTCTGGGTCTGTTTGTGAGGGTGCTTCCACAAGAGATTAGCATTGAGATTGGTAGTCTGAGTAAAGCAGATAGCCTTCCCTATGTATGTAGACAATGTAGTTGGGCATTGTGTCAATGTCAAGGGCTGGGGTAGAACATGGAGGAAGGAAGAGATTTGCTTTCTCTACCTGATTGTTCTGGTGGAAGACCAGCCTTCTTCTGCCATCAACTGGCACTTACACCACTGGCTTCTGATTCTCAGAACTGAATCATCAGCTTTCCTGGGTCTCCAGCTTGCAGGGACTTAGCTCCCGTAATCACACATGAGTCAGTTCTTTATAATAAATTGGTTCTATTCTCTGGAGAACCCTGGCTAATGCACCAGCCAGTCTTGAAGTGCTGGCAAGGCACAGAGCTTCAGTGCTTCTGTTTTCTCAGTCCCACAATGCATAGAAATCAATGGATCCAGAAAGGATTGTTTTGAGTGAAGAACAAATTGGAGAGAAGCATTTTTTAAGGATTCCGTTAACCAGATTGCACTTGCTGTTATTAAGCTTTTGTTGTTGTTGTCTAATACTACAAGAGAATTCACCCTCCATAAAGAAAGCTAGAAGTAGTACATGATATGGATATTTGACCTGTTAGAATCTTGTATGTGTTCTGAAAACAAGATCTGTGCAACTTAAGCCCTTTCTATAAAGCAACTGTGTACCTATTTTGTTCAATTTTCATGTCTTTAATGATTTATTCATTTTAAATGGTTGCAATAAAAAATAATACAGTGAATACACAATTAAATATACATGCAGCTAGAATGTTATGACTACAGGGGGAAATGTGAATGACATTCCAACCTAGAGTGACTCAGTTGACTTTCCAATTTGTTGCAGCACTTTCTGATGTTCCAGGTAAAACGCAAGTACAATCAGTCATGCAATTTTCCTTGTTGACAAAGAGGGTTAAGACCAGTCTGTTGGGGTAAATTAATATATTTCAGGGCTTCTCTGCTAACTCAGTTGGTAAAGAATGCACCCTCAATGCAGGAGACCCTGGTTCGATTCCTGGGTTGGGAAGACTCATTGGAGAAGGGATAGGCTGCCCACTTCAGTATTCTTGGGCTTCCCAGGTGGCTCAGTTGGTAAAGACTCCACCTGCAATGCAAGAGACCTGGGTTTGATCCTTGCATTGGGAAGATCCCCTGTAGAAGGGAACAGCTACCCACGTTAGTATTCTGGCCTGGAGAATTCCATGGATGTATAGTCCACATGGTCACAAAGATATAGTTTAAATTAAGCCCATGGGGTAGCAAAAATATATTTTAAGCTGTGAATTATAAAAGTATTTTTGCCATACAAGTTTTTATATAATTTTACATTTTGAAATTTAGATATATCATGGCATAGTATTAAATGTGCAGAATATTATGGCAGACTCCTTTCAGCCCAAATCCTCTATAAAGTAGGTTTATGGCAAACATTATTTGCTATTTCCTTTTACTCTCAGAAATACAGCTTCCTCACCGTGTTCAGAGGACCATTTATGTTTAGCAAGGTCTCTGATGCCTTGTAAATTCTCAGTATGCAATTGTTGTTATTATTACTATTTTTATTATCATTATTTGGAGGGCCAGGAACTTTGAATGATTGAGCAGATAATATTCTTCAAACATAATTCCAGCAAATGTGTTTCTGGTAGTATAGCAAGTTGATGATCAGAAGAATGTCATGGCTGAAATACTACCAGATCTTGGGTTAGCTAGAAATTAATAACAGAAACACAAATGAATGTAATTGCAATGTTCTTCTGGGTTTGATAGAATATAAGAGACATCTGAAAACAAACAACTGTACAAAAAAGATCACTGAGCATGATTTGAACATGGAACTTGAATATTTAGCAAGTCTACTTTGATGAGTCTAAGTCTAGAGTCTAGATTCTAGTGTGATGGAGGAGCTCAACCGGAGGGCTATACTTTGAACCAGGAAGCTTATAAGACAAAAATAGTCCCAGTCTGTTACATCCTCTGAAGCTCAGAAAAAGCAAATGAAAATCTTCTCTGGAGATCACATGTAGCTCCAATGTACATGTATACAGAGTTATACATATGATGTAAAATAAATGTCTATGAAATGTTTAAGAAAATAAAACAAACTTAGAAAAGGATAAAATTCAATCAAATATGCCTCTGTAGGATTGAAAAAAAATAAACATTAATCTATTTATAAATAAAATTATGTAATTTCAAAACCCTAAAGTGGGTTAAGCCCTGACTAGGACACAAATGAACAGACGATTTGGAATCACAATGGTAAATCAGAAGAGATTTTCAGAATATTTAAAAAAGAGGCATGAAAATGATAAATATTGAAAGCAGTTATAGAATAGAAATAATAATAAGATAAAATGCAGTGTATATCAAACAATGTTAACTGAAGAACTTTGCACTAGACTCGTTGTAAAAATGCAGAACATCAAATAGAATTCTAAAAGCGGAAAGTAAAAGATCAACCAGCTGAGAGCTGACTTCTCAATGGAAATAATGGAAATTAGACAGTGGGGCAACATTTTTTTGTTTTGAGTGACTGCAACTTTCAACCAAGAATTGAACAGCCACAAAAACTGTCATTAAAAATCAAAGTAATGTTATTTTCTGATAGCTCAAAGCTATCAGAGAAAATTATGATCAGCATCCTACTCTAAAGTAAGTTAAAAAAATATTCTTCAGGTAGATAGAAATACATTTCATAAGGCAAACTATCTGAGATTCTTATATTTCTTTTTAAAAGAGTTTTAAGATACTTATTAGCTTTAAACTTTATTTAGTATACATGGCAAAACTTTCAGATGTAACTATCAAAAATAAAGTTACATATATAAATTTCAAACCAATACAGAAAAAAATAATTAAGCAGCCAAATTCTACAATTAAATCCCTGGAAAATAAATTTGAGAAAACTGAATAAAGAGTCTTAAAAATGGCTTTATTATTAAAGGCATCAAAGAAATGCTATGAATAACCACAATAAATATAAAAGGATTAAAATCAGTAAAGCATTATTAATGTAAGACTTGGAAAATTACATATATGTTGTTTACAAAGTTATATCTAACATATGACAACATAGACAGATAGCAAAATATATAACAGGCAAATACTAACCATATTGAAATCACAAAAATAAAATTTAAGACAGGAATGATTATTATATATAGTGGTAGTTTTTATATAATGACAATAGGGGGCAAAGACTTCCCAGGTGGGGCTAGTGGTAAAGAACCCCCCTGCCAATGCATGAAATGTAAGAGATGCAGGTTCAGTCCCTGGGTCGGGAAGATCCCCTGGAGGAGGTCATGGCAACCCACTCCAGTACTCTTGCTTGGAGAATCCCATGAACAGAGGAACCTGAAGGGGTATGGTCCTGGGGGTCACAGACAGACACAACTGAAGCCAGTTAGCACACACACACAATAGGTGGCAATTAATCAAGAAGATACAAATAATATGACTTGATTTTAATAGTTAATATATTTTTTAATATATAAAGCAAAAATGATAGGATTACAGGGAAATTGAAGAATTGAGACAACTGTAGTAAGATATTTCAAAATTATTTTATTATTACATTTCAAAATTATACAAAATTATTATGTAGAATTCAGTTATATACACACTCACTTGGTAAATACTTATTGAACATACAGATGGTGAATGCTTACAATTATCTCTTGGTAGTGTTAGATTTAAGCTGATGATATAAAACTTAAACCTTGTCAAAGTTAGGAAGCTCTGGCAAAGACCAGAATATGTGGGTTTTCCAAAACTGAGTTGTCTAGAAGGAGCATGTTCAAGGTAGCAGTTATGGACACACAGCACATTCCTTAAAGAATCTTCCATAAATCTTGGGCAGGCTTTTGACAGGAACATAGAAACATGATCTTATGGTGCTTTCTCTGAGTACCTACAAAATGTCCAGATTCTGAATTAAAGAGTGAGTGTTCAGTTATAAAAGTCTGTTGAGCATTCATGAGGCTGCCTTTTGCAAGCATACTTGAGGGCCTTAAGCAAAACTCTTGAGGATGGAGGTCATCTAGAGACGGCATTGGTCTCAGCAATACAGTGAAAATGTTAGCCACTCAGTTGTGTCCAACCTCCTCGACCCCGTGAACTGCAGCCCACCAGACTTCTCTGTCCATGGAATTCTCCAGGCAAGAATACTTGAGTCGGTTGCCATTCCCTTCTCCAGGGGATCTTCCCAACCCAGGAATTGAACCCAGATCCTTCTGCATGGTAGGAAGAATCTTAGCCCCATTCAGTAATTCAGCAAACCCTTTACATCATAGACTATGTTTAATCAGCAATGAAGTCTTGCTTTCAAACTAGGGGGCAGGGGGTGAATACATGCATGGCGAAGTCTTTAAAAGAAAATTTGATTTTGAGATCAATGGCCCGAGTTCCAGTCCTGATTCTACTCTTTAGAAGCTTTGTGAAGCCTCTTGTTTTAAGTCAATGAACCATGAGATGTGATTCTTACCTACATCTCCACTATGCTTACCTATGGCCCAAGCATCAAATGAGATAGTGGATACTAAATTACATTGCAAGCTCCAAAAGCAGGATACAAATGGAAAGATCTGTCAACCTTATAATCAAGGAAGGTAAGCCCACAGGTGACCCTGACTCATTTGTGGACTAGGCTCTTAGGAAAGAGTGGAAAATACTGTCACCAGATAAAAATCTCAACAGAGAGAAGCATATTCAACTGCTTGGAATATGGTCGGAATAGTTTGCTTGACTTATGAAGAAGCATGAAACCTTCTTGGAGGCATTTGGGCAGGTTGCTTAAATATTAGGGGTATCAAGATAAAGATGGGGTGAAAGCTGAGAGGGAGGTTCAAGAGAGAGGGGACATGTATATACCTATGGCTGATTTATGTTGATGTATGGCAGAAACCACCACAATATTATAAAGCAATTATCCATCATTAAAAATAAATAAATTTTTAAAAATACAAAAAAAAAAAAACCATGAATTGAAGTGGATATGCTTTGTTTTGTCAACTCAGAATAAGGATATCCTTTGAGAAACACTGATCCTTTCAAATCAGTGTTCCACTGAAGTTCTCCAAATAGTTTAATACAAATTTGTCACATGACAGAAACTAAACCAGTCGGAATTCTTCCCTGGAATGTTTTCTAACTTAATCTCGAAAAAGAGCCAACACCCCTCTCTGGTGACGACCCAACGGCCACACAGTTCCCAGACACTCCAGAGCCAGGATGCCTGTTCAGTCTTGCCAGCCCGCTGTCTTCTTACCATCTTCTGTTACAGAACAGTGGAGGTGACCCTTTCTGCTGGGTCTTTCATGACCCCCTGACCTTAACCTCTCATGCTAACCCTCCTCTATGCACTATCCCGGCGGTTTCTCTCACATCATCCCATTTGATCCTCACAACAGATGCATGACTTGGACCCTGTTGTTGTAACTTAAAGGTGAGGTGTGAATAGACCGATGTCATCCAGTTCAGAAACAGTGATGGCGTCATTCCAACACACCCCATTAAACATTGCTTCCAGCTGTATTTGCCCCTAACCTAAACCCAGGATAGGTTCTAGTTAGTGCCCTGGTTTGGACAGGATTCTAATTCTAGTGATTTTCTATTCGTGTTGAGGGTGGGGAGCATTTGTGTCCCATCATCTTAGACACCAGTAGCTGGAAGCACACACGCACATGTGTCCTCAGCATGGAGGACTCTAAAGCCATTTTCCCTTTCTGACAATGACAGGTGCTTTGAAATTTTATGTTTTGCCTTGGCAGTTAGGTATTGAGGAAAAACTCTTTCCCTGTTCCATGGAATTAGTGCTGATCCAAAAAAAAAAAAAAAAAAGGTGGATTTAACTTGCAAGACAAGGCATTGAAAAGCAGATAGATGAAAAGTAAACAAACAACTAAATCACAAGCTAGAATAAAGCAAGTCCCCTTTGAAAGCTAGCTTCTCAGTGTAGCTTTTGAGCCAGAATTGCTCTTCCTGTCATTGCTATGAAAGAAATTTCTGCCCCTGATCTGTCAGTTTGTACTTCAGCACGTGGAGATTCAAATGCGATCAGATGTGGGCACTTTTCCTTAGCTGCATTTTAAGGACCTCAGAATTTTCAGTTTGATTAACACATTGATGAGACATGGATTTTACTTAAAACAAGGATGTCTGGTGGGATTTGGGGGGAAAAATTCCAAAAATGAGGCCACACTGGAAATATTAAATGCAGATACAGTAGTAAAACATTCAGCTAAAATAGCAATAAAATGGACCTCCGATGGGCCTCCTGAGGAATTAAAAAGAGCAGCTTTATTCTACGGATGTGTTCAGACAGAAATAAATCAGCTCCGTGCTGCCGAGTAGAAATAAGACCCGGGTATATCTTTATTTAAGATATGTAGGATGCCAAGTCCGAGAAGAGTAGAGGAGAGAGACATATTGTTTTTGAAACTGAAACATGAATATGGTTGCGGTTTTAATGTTTCTTGCTGGAAAAAGGTCATCTTTGGCGAGGTCGGGGTTTTCTTAAGGTCATTTCACATACAGATCTCTGCCTTCCTTTGACATTTCATCTTGCAGAGACCCAACTCTTCTGACACATGAAATGGGTTCTTAGCACACCCCATGGCTATTTCTATCAACATCTGTGATTCTTACACAGAAAGGAATATACACTGATTGGGGACAAAGATCCAGTCTCTCTGAGGCTGGAGATTAAATTGAAAAAATGGAGAGAAAGTTTTTATTATCATTTAAAGGGGCAGTGGTTGTATTTCCAAAAGAAAAGTATAGCTCCAAATCCCTGGCTGGAGGGAGGGGATTGGAACAGGATATAAATACAGGAAATATGATGCTTGCTGTTGCCTTCCTCCATAAAAAGTATACTTTCAAAGAAGATGCCTTTAATTCATTTCAAAGTACTGACAGCTTACGCTTTCTTTCAGGAAAGGCAGCCCGGATATCTAAGTTCACAATAATGCTCTTAATTAAATTGTCTGAGGTTATCCTTGTTGCTGTTTTAGTTGCTAAGTCATGTCTGACTCTTTTGAGACACTATGGACTGTAGCCCCCCAGTCTTTTCAGTCCATGGAATTTCCCACGCAAAACTCCTGGAGTGGGTTGCCATGTCTTTCTCCAGGGGATCTTCCCAACCCAGGGATCAAACCCACATCTCCAGCTTTGCAGGCAGATTCTTTACCACTGAGCCACCCGGGAAGCCCTCGTCTGAGTTACTTTCTAGTAAAATAGACCACAGCTTAGTCTTTCTATGCTCAGGGTCTTAGTGCTGCGTCCTGTGGAGCTTATGAGGGTCATGTCTAATCCTGCCACATGTCTCCAAGTGGTTTATAAAATGGTCTGAAATGGAAGGAATCATTATTATTATTACATTTTCATAATTGACAATTATGACATTGATTTCTGTAGCGGGGTATAATATAGCTAGGTTTCCTACAGGGAACGTAAAGAAAATGCAAAGAAAGGAAATTAGAAAGTGAATACAAAACAAGACTGCGTTGCTAGGGGATTGATACTGTATATGTAAAATTTAAGCTGAGCCTCCTACCTGTTTTTTCCCAATATTGTGTTTTTGGACTTGGTAAATAATTGAATCAAGGTATAGGAAAAAATATATGTCATTTTTGCTTACCTCCTGGTTCAGAGCCCTTTGTTGTCTGAACATTTCACTACGCGAATCATCCAATCCCACCTACTGAGGTGGGGGGTTTGGACTTCCCCTGTGTGATAACAGTGGCCTCAGAGAAGAAAATCGTCTTCCTGAGAAGCGGGAGAAGCTGTAATACATGGTGCGGGATGGTGGCGTGACTCATTCAGAACCCACTCCCATCGCACCCTTGCTGTGGGATCTGAGTGATCTTGCAGTTGACAGTTCTGTCCAATATTTCAGCAGGAAACAAAGATATGTGGCAACCCTCCAGCCCGTGGGGGACCCAGGTGTTCCCTTTCTGGAAAGTATCCAGCTGCCCCCAGGGCTCAGAAGAGGTGAATATCCAGGTGTCACTGCAACTTTTGTTTCTTGTTGTTGCTTCCCAAACCGTGCCCTCCTGCCTGCACCTGAGCGGTCTCGGGCAAGTGCCAAGATCATACGTTCATGTTCTGCCGTGTGCAGAGGCCAGAGGCCACCAGGGAGGGCTGTAAAGTGTTTTATTCATTCATTTAGGATGATTAGGAAAATAGAGCACAAAAGTTCTTCTCCTATACCTCCCCTGGAGGACATACTAAAACAGTTCTCTAAAGACAGACCTTTCCTGCCTCATAAGCCAGAATGTTCTCCCTTTCGACAGAGAGGAAGCAAAATTATATGCAAAGAACTCTATAACCCGTTGTGGGGAGACTGCATTCACTGTCTCCCCTTCTTGTTTTGTTTCTTCCCTCACTCCTTAAGGGCTCTGTCTGTGAGGAGGTCATTATCTAGTGGGGGATGTCCATCAATAACTTGAGGTTAGGAGGACAGCAGTGTTGAGTCTTCAAAGAAGGGCATGGGAGGAGAAGCAGCTGTGAACAGGAGATCAGGCTTGGAGTCTTAGGGAGAGACTCCTAGAAAAAGCCAAGAAGGAACCAGCATCCTTAGGATGGGGAGGATCAATCTGGCTGTGGGGAAGGAACGGGCAGAGCCTATCACAGGTCTGGAGGGAGCTTTGATGGTGCCCTTGGGGAATGGAAGGGAAGAGTGCGGCAGCTTTAAAATGTGATCCACAAATCCTCGGATCTCCCTTCATCAAAGGGTGGGGTTTATGTCCTTTGAAAATGAGTAGACTTTTGTGATGACCTAGGGGAAGAGAATTGATGGAAGTGATGCTTTGGGATGCGCCTTCTGGCAGCCTGTCCTCAGCCACCCCAGCCCAGACCCCAGGCTGGTGATGAAGACGACATCGTGGAAGGGGGTCCTCCAGCCTTCTGAGCCCCAGCCGCTGGTCTCAGTCATCTTCACCAGGCTCTTCCTGAATTTTCCACCCATAGAATTTCTGGTTTAATGAAATAGTTGCTGCTGGCTCATCTAAGTGTGGAATGGTTTATTTCACAGCAAAGGACAACCAAAACAAATAGCCTGGGTAGTGTCCATCAATGAGGCCAGGGATGCTGTGAAGTGAGTTGGGAAGATAATATGTTCTAGGACTGTACCTGGGCTGGGGACCAGATGGTGGACTTTGGTCACTATCCATAGAGATGTGAGAATTTATTGGGAGGTTTTACTATGAGAGAAACAAATCCAGATTTGTTTTTTGTAAGATTATAGAAGCTTCAGAGAATGTTTGAAAGCGGCATAGATTGGGTTTGGAATCGGAGATCATTAAAGTGTCTGGATGAGAGATGATGACATCATGAGTAAACAAGACT
This sequence comes from Dama dama, assembly GCF_033118175.1. NCBI lineage: Eukaryota > Metazoa > Chordata > Mammalia > Artiodactyla > Cervidae > Dama > Dama dama. Next base: position 69,899,352 of record NC_083693.1, read on the forward strand.
GTGGTGGATCTTAGTTTAAGTGAAAAGAGTAGAAAGACCTGCAGAGGGTAAAGCTACCTTGTGTCAGCTGTGGCCTGGCTAAGGAGGATGAGACTATACACGAGGGCCTATTGACGCCCAAGGGACCAAGCCACGTTGCTTATTAATGGTGATGCCACTTATTAAGGGGCTTCCCAGGTGGCGCTAGTGGTAAAGAGCCTGCCTGCTGATGCAGGAGATATAAAAGACACAATTTTGATCCCTGGGTTTGGAAGATCCCCTGAATGAGGCCTTGGCAATCCACTCCAGTATTCTTGCCTGGAGAATCCTGTGGACAGAGGAGACTGGCAGGCTACGGTCCCTGGGGCCGCAAAGAATCGGACACGACTGAAACAACTTAGCACCGCTTATTAAGATGGGGCATGGCAAAGGTCATGAATTTGGTCTCAAACATTTTGAGTTTAATAGAACTTTCAGCACTCAGAGTGGAGGTAATGCATAGGTAGCTAGATACATGGGTCTGCAACTCAGAGGAAGAGACTTGTCTTTATCCATTTGTTGGGAGTCACCAGTCGAGAAATGACTCCTGGAACCAGAGGTTGAATTTATTTGGTTTAGGAGGGAAGTACAGAATAAACATATGGGGTTGCAGATGAAGGAACTACAACATTAAATGACAATAGTGGCAGAGAATAAGACACTCATCTGTGGAGGAGGAACGCCATAAACCATGGACCCTGGAAGGCTGAGGAAGACCATGAAGAGGACGGAACACCCCACGGCCTGAGGAAGAGTGTCTTGAAGGACAGATGTGAGCAGAATGTGAATAGTTATGAAGGAAATGTGATGCTTAGGGATTTCAGGGGTAGCAGTCTCTGTTCATAAGACGTCAGTGAAAAGGAGAAGTGATTAAAAGGAGGTTGGGGGCAATACATTTTGCTCTCTAAATATGGGAAGATCATGATTGAATGATTGAGTATTGTCAAGAATTTAGCAAAATGTACTGGAGAGAGACAAGGAATAACTGAGCTCTCGAAATGTATGGGAGCAGGGAAGGCTCTCAGAACATGGGGATAGAAATAACCTTCCATGAAAGAGGGTGTCCCCTTGAAGTTACCAGAACAGAAGGACAGGATGTAGGTAAGCTGAAGGCCCAGTATTCATGTGAAGTTTAGAGGGATCTCATTTTATTCTCCCAGTTTTCTCTGAGAAGCAGGAGGTTTTGTTCTCTGCTGTGTATTACAGAGAGAAGTGGTTAGAGTCTGACATATTTGTTGTGAAAACAGAATCCTGATGGGCTCCTGAAACCCAGGGCGGCTGGCCTGGCACTGGTGAGTCTGCTTTTGAAGTTGATCATTAATGCATTCTTCTTTGCTGGACCATGTCCAACATTACTTTCTTCTTGAATAAAGATGATGGATCACTGAGATCTTCTGAGGTTTGAGTTTCACTTAGATGACTGTGAAAAATGGAAGGTAAGGGGCTAAATGGTATTGGCAAACATATTCCTGAAATAATCCAGACGGCTCAAGGAGGAAAGTGAAGACAAGAGTAGGGAGAAATGCAGGAGATTAATTGATTGGAGATTTTTAGCATCTTCTGTGTAATTCTGGGAATTGCTCAAAGACACCAGAGTTTATTGAGAATATGCAGCCTGATGCAGCCCCCATACATGTTCTAGAAATATGAGACAGTTCAGCATAGGAGCTATGAGGTCAGAAACCTACATCACACTGGCCAGAGCTCAACCTCAACTCCTCTACCAAATAGACTTGCTAGCATTGGCACATCACTCAGTCTCACAGGAGGACCGCTCTACCCACCTGTAGGATGGAGAGGTGGTCATTGTCGAATCTACTTCATAAACATGCTGCACATAAGTTAATATGCACAAAATATTTTGACAATGCAGGATCATGTAAACAGTGCATATTAGATAGCATTGCCTCAAACACTCATCAAAAACTTTGAAGCAGTTCTTACCACCTCTCACACATACTGGAAGAAGTGGAGATGTGGAGAAATTAGGGAAATTAGGCAGTTTGCCCAGGATCCCAGATAACTAAGGTCTAAGGCCAGTGTAATCATAATAATACTTAAATCTTACATATTGATTAGGTTGTTTGACATTCATTGCCTTATCTAGAAACTGAGCTAGTTGGAACGTGAACAGAGAGCTGGTTGTGCTTCTAAGCTGCTGCACCTTGCACTATTCCCAAAGTGTCTTCTGGAGAGTTCCTTAGACTGTTTCTTCACCTGAACCTTGGGGGTTATTATATTTGCTCTGTCCACTTTGTAGGTGGATTATACATATGAAGTGGGATGTGAGAAATGGGTCTGACACCTGTAGACAGTTTCTCTTCTCTGACTTTATCTTCCTCCTTCTTTCTGCCTCTCGTATCTTCCCATCTTCTAGGGTACCTTGGACCTCTGGGAGGTCCTGGATGGTCTTCTACAACAGCCCCTGGATGTTTCTGCTTTGCTCAAGTCATGCACAAGAGGGTTGAGAACAAAACTGAGGAATTTCAGCAAAAGAGATTTGTCAGCAGCGCCATCAGTCTCTTAAAACAAATCTTCTAACAGAGATAGTGGATATTTTACCTCTTTCTTATCAAGGCAAAGTCAACTAAGAAGATGGAAATGCAAGATAACAGAGGACATTCTTTATCATGACCATCTGGAGGGGTCTCAGTCTTTGTGACATAGCCAAACTATATCCTGTATCTAGCAATCAGCTATTTCCCTCTTGTGAGCTCAGAAGTCAGAATCATCTATTTCCCTCCTGTGGCTTACTAAGAAGATGGAGAAAGGAAAAACACAGGGTGGGCAGAGAAGCTTAGTGACTGAAATTCACTCAGTCATGTTTGACTCTTTGCAATCCCTTGGAACATACAGTCCATGGAATTCTCCAGGCCAGAATACTGGAGTGGGTAGCTGCTCCCTTCTCCAGAGGCTCTTCCCAGCCCAGCGATCGAACCCAGGTCTCCTGCATTGCAAGGGGATTTTTTTTTTTTTACCAGCTGAGCCACCAGGGAAGCCCAAGAATGCCAGAGTGGGTAGCCTATCCCTTCTTCAGAGGATCTTCCCGACTCAGGTATAGAACCAGGGTCTCGCCCATTGAAGGTGATTCTTTACCAGCTAAACTACCAGGGAAGCCTAGAGGAGGAGCTTCAGTGTCTCCCAAAGACAGCTTTGCCACTTCTTTCTTCTTCAGGTTCATTTGTGCCTGCTATCTGAAGGAAGAAGCCTTTATCTATCATAGCTCCTCTCAGTAATGCCGTCCTTCTATCCTCCAACAGAGCTGGGCCCTTGCAGTTGAAAGGGGGATCCCATCAGAGGCTTGTTACACTTTGTCACCCTCTGCCCAGCACAGAACTAGCCTGGCTTTCGGATGCTTTATTAAACTCATGGGCTTCCCAGGTGACTCAGTGGTAAAGAATCCACTTGCCAATGTAGGAGATGCAGAAGACGCGGGTTCGATCCCTGGGGCAGGAAGATTTCCTGGAGGAGGAAATGGCAACATGCTCCAGTATTCTTGCCTGGGAAATCCTGTCAGACTGTAGCCTGACAGGCGACAGTCCATCGGGCCTCTAAAGAGTCAGATACGACTTAGCAGCTGAGCACAACACAGCACAATTGAACCTGTGACTTGACCTACTCCCCTGGGTTCCCAGTCTCTACAGAAAAGTACCTGAACCTCCAGCAAGACGTTTTCCATAGAAGGAAGTCAATGAATAATACTTAAAAGGGGAAATTAAAAGAGCATCATAAGGATATCATTTTAAAGTATATAAAGACGTAAACATGTAGATGAGATGCAAGTGTTTGACTCTGAGAAGCTGGATTTGGAGATGGACAGGAGGGGGGTCAGAGACCCCCTATTTGACTCATTAAATGATGTACAATAATTACTTTGATGAGCGCTAAAAATAAAAATAGCATTTTCTGAATGTTTAGATTCTATCTGTTGAGGGGTGGGGAGAAGGTAATGACTTTTGCTAACTGCTACTCTTTAAGAAAAGCTGAAATGTAATTTTTCCACTAATACTTCAGTGCCGTCTGTGTTTATCAGTTATGACTTATCTTTTTTATTTCATCAGAAACATTTTATAATTGAAAAGAAAATAGGTAGGAGAGAGATGACAATCTAATATACATGGTAAAAGAATATTTAGAAAATCATTAGATAGTTAAGGTCCAAGGGCAGCCTAACCATTTGAAGTTTGCATGTTGCTTAAAATTGTTTAACGTTTTCTACTTTATCTTAAGTTTGCAGAGAATCGGAGCTTGCTATCTCCATGTTAGCTATAAAGGTGCCGAGGCTATACAAATTGGTTTGCCCATGGATTCATAGTCACAAAAGGAGTTTAAACTGGAAAATGGTATTTTCTCTCTTCTCCCCTCCTTTTGCTGAGCTCTGTCCAGGACCTTAGGTAAGCTGGGTCATGCTGTAGGAAGAAACAGCCCCACATCTGGACAGCAAAGATGTCATCCTGCACCACGGAGATTCCTTCCTGTGGTAATGTTGTCCTCCCTATAAATCTGAATGGACCGAGGAGCCACTGACTGGGTCAGCGCCAGGCACCAAAGAAGGACAAAGATCTGAGGCATCTACCTGGACAATCATATACTCTAGCCTGGAAACGCTGCCCCAAACTTCTGTCCAAACTCACTGGTCAAGAGACTCTTGGACTCCCATTTATACTGTACTTCCATCAACATATTTTTTTTTAAACTTATAGTTATTTTTTTTTTAATTTAATTTTTTTTTCCTTTGGTTGTGCCAGTGGCATGGGGGATCGAACCCGCGTCCCCTGCATTGGAAGCATGGAGTCTTCACCACTGAGCCGTGAGGGAAGTCCCACTTACAGTTATTTTTCAAGCTCAGAAGGGAAGGGATGGGATATTTGTAGAAAAGGCCTGATGACTACCTTGCCTTCATGTGCCAAAACCACTCTTCCGTAAACTTAACTCTGTTTTTTATCACAGCTAGCTATGACAAACGTTTACCCTTATTTTCTTCTCATGGTCTGTGGCTCACTGATCCCCAGCTAGTAGCAAACACTGGGGCAACGGCAGGAGAGGGGCTGAGGAAGGTGATGAGTATTATTAATAATGCAAGTGAAATATATTCTAGGGAATCATCAACTCAGTAATAGTTTAACCACTGCTTGCTGCACTAGGTGTGAAAAATATGACTTTTCTTGTGTGATCTCCACCCCAACCCCTGTAACCACCTGAGTAATTATTATCATGATAAATAATGGCAATAATGATGGTAGGTTTGAAGTGGAATTTTATCTGTTTTTTTTTTTTTTTTTTTTTTTTTTGCCACAAAGATAACATCTGGAAAGAGAAAGAAGCTTCTTTCACGTAAACAAAAATTTAAGAGAGGTGAGGTGAGGATGTTCAGAGCTGGAAGACAGAGCATGAAGACAGACGTCAATACGATTACTTATCTTTTCACTGAAGATGAGGCTTTGGAGGGCAAGAGTGGTTACACTGCTTCTTCATAGCCATGATGAAAGGGAGGGATAAAAATACATATCCATTACCAGGAGTGGCAACCAGAATACTTTAGTCAAGAAAAGGTGAACGCTTGAGAAGAATAACTGTATCTTATGTACATGGTTAGATAGCATCACAGACTCAACTCGACATGAATTTGAGCAAACTCCGGCACACAGTGGAGATCAGAAGAGCCTGGATTGCTGTAATCCATAGGATTGCAAAGAATCGGACATGACGTAGGGACTGAACAATAACAGCAATATGCTGATATCTTTTCTATTATGATAATCCAGATTTTGATTGTCTAAGAAAGTACAGAGTAGGCAGAACCATATATAAAATCAGCCTGCTCTTGGGAGCTTCAGTAATGGATCTTCAAGTCTTGGGGAACAAAGCAATAACATTTTAGAGTGTTGAGGAGAGGGGCTCCAGGTCAGGGAAAGTCATGGTGAGTCTATATCCCTTTCACATCTCAAATTAGCAGGTGGTTTTGAAACATAAAGGGGACAGTACATGTTTTTTACTCTATTTTTCAGTTATGTGTGGGATCTAAAAAGACAAATGAACAAACTTACCTAAACAGAAACAATCAGAGATTCAGAGAACCAACAGGTGGTATCAGAGGGAAGACACATAAAAGGCTGGGCAAAGTAGGTAAAGGGGATTAAGAGATGTAAACTCCTAGTCACAAAATAAATGAGTCATGGAGATGCAATGTACACATAGAAAATATAGTCGATAATATTGTAACAATTTCCGATGGTGACATCAACTGGACTTATTATGGTGATCATTTTGCAGTGTACAAAAACATCAGATCACTGTGTTATATACAGAAACTTCTGCCCCTTCTTTGGTCTCTTAAAGTAACGAGGTATGGATCACACACTAAAGGAAAAACCCCTACTGCTGGTTCTATTCAGGACAAACCCTGATTAGTAAATTGAAACCCAGATGAGACATAAAATAAACTTTTCTTGTCTCTAGATGAATGAAACTTCTCTCTTCTGGGTACCAGTATTTTTTCTCTAGGGCTGCCAGGCAAATGACCACAAACTGGGTAGGTTAAAATAATACAAATTCATCCTCTAAAAGTTTTAAAGACCTGAAGTCCAAAAACAAGACTAAAACAGGCCCACACTCCCTCTGAAGGACCAAGGGTAGAATGCTTCCTTGTCTCTCCCAGATCTTGATGGCTTCAGGCATGGCTTGGCTTCAGAAAACATCACTCGTCCCTGTGTCTGTGTGTCTTAATCATTCCTCTTTCTCTTATAAGGACACCTGTTATTGGATTTAGGACATACCCTAAATCCAGGATAATCTGATCTCAATATTCTTAATTATATTTGCAAAGACCCTATTTCTAGATAGGTGGTTCAGTGATAAAGAATCTGGCAGTTAATGTAGGAGACACAAGGCAGGTGGGTTCGATCCCTGGATTGGGAAGATCCCCTGGAGAAGAAAATGGCAGCCCACTCCAGTATTCTTGCCTGGAGAATCCCATGGACGAGAGGAGCCTGGTGGGCTAAAGTCCATGGAGTCACAGAGTCAGACACGACTGAGATCACCATGCGCACACGCACACACACACACATAAATAGATACATACATAACACTACACATATGCATTCATCCATTCATCATTTACGCTCTCATCTCTCCATCCATCCATGCATTCACACGTTCAGTTATCCACATATTCATGCATGCATCCTTCTGTGTATTCATTCATCCACATATGCAAAGATATATAACATATATACATCCATCCATACATCAACTCATCTACCCACTCTCCTTTCACATTGCAGGGTGAGGGGTGCACTCAGTGCTAAAGGTAAATAGAGTGAAGTGAGGTGAAACTTAGTTCTGGTAGGCAGGGTGAGACTAGGTATAGGCTTATGGATAGATGGATAAGATTAAGTTTAGGGTTAAGAGTGGGCTTCCCTGGCAGCTCAGTGGTAAAGAATTCACCTGCCAATGCAGGAGATGTGGGCTTGATCCCTGGGTAGGAAAGATCCCCTGGAGAAGGAAATGGCAACCCACCCCAGTATTCTTGCCCGGGAAATCCCAAGGATAGAGGAGCCTGGCAGGCTACAATCAATGGGTTGCAAAGAGTTGGACATGACTTAGCAACTGAGCTTAGGCAGGAGGGTTAAGGGTGGAGAGCGAGGCTAAAGTTTACGTGTAGGAATGAGTAGAGTAAGGTGGCTTTAGTGGCAAAGAATTCACCTGCTAATGCAGGAGACATAAGAGATTCGGGTTCAGTCTCTGAGTTGGGAAGATCCCCTGGTGAAGGGCATGGCAGTTCACTCCAGTATTCTTGCCTGGAGAATCCTATGGCGGAGGAGCCTGGCAGGCTACAATCATGGGGTCACAAAGAGTCAGACACGTCTGAAGCAACTGAACGCACAAGTCTTCAGGGTAGGGCTTGGATGGGGAGATGGAAGCCTAAGTTCAGGGAGGACATAGATAACTTCTGTGAGAGGTGATATGTGACCTGACTCTTGAATAGTCAGTATGAATGAGTTTGTCCACATACAAGTGGATTCAGAATTACTTCCCTGCAGAGGGAACTGCATGATCATATAATCGAGGAGGGGAAGCAGAAAAATGAATGCAGGGAACTTCCCAGGGGACCCCAGGCAGGCGGAGGGTGTTAGGAGGTGATGAGAGACAGGATGCTGAGGGTCAAGAAGGAAGTACCTGCAATGGCAATAAAGTAGTCAGTGTAACCTGGAGATTGTGGACAGTGTGGGAGGATTTCACACAGGGAGTAGCATCCAACACCTCCTTTCAACTGTGAAGAACTCTTTCCGTTTCCTTGGATGAGTCCTCATTTGTCTCTGGAAGGATCTGCCTGCATAGAGTGAGGGGATTTAAGAAACCCCTTTCCTAGGCAATAAAAGACTCTGAAGATACGACAGGTCAGTTCAGAAAAGCTCAGCCCAGTCTTTCCCCTTGCTGTACCTCTAGCTCCTGTTTGACTCCCTGTAACTCATAAGAATTTTAGCAAGATTCCCTGCCGAACCATAAATGATTAGTATGTTTTCTTATTCCTTCACTGCCCCCTTCCTTTCTTTCTTTATCTCACCTGTTAAGGAAGGACCAAGATACTCTTCCTGGTTATTAACTGGGGAGGAACAGTGAGAACACGAGCAGCCTGGCATCCTACAGAGTTAAGGCAGCGTCTGCAGAGGCCCAGGGGCACAGGAGAGTCTGGGCCTTCGAAATATAAAATGAAACCCTTTCTTTTTGAGAGCGGTTGCAGACTGAGTAGGAAGAAATAAGGTGATGGAGGTTATGAAGGGCCTGTTAGTTCACCGGATTTAAATTTCACTATCAGGAGGGAGAAGAGTAGAAGACATATTTCAACTTAGCATATTTTCAACTTAGGAGGGAGATATTAAATTTTCATGTTGAAGTCTTTAGTCATAGCTACAAAAGTTACTGAAGATAGAAAAGGGGTGTGTATGTACACACGCATGTCATCACTTTGTTGTTTAGTTGTTAAGTCGTGTCCAACGTTTTGTGACCCTGTGGACTGCAGCCCGCCAGGCTCCTCTGTCCATAGGATTCTCCACAAAAGAATACTGGAGTGGGTTGTCATTTCCTTCTCCAAGGGATCTTGCTGACCCAGAGATGGAACCCGTGTCTCCTGCTTGGCAGACAGGTTCTTTCCCACTGAGCCACCAGGAAAGCCCATACATGTGTGTATATGTATGTAAAATATAAATGATAGAAAGGTAGAAAGATACATATATAGATTACATCTTGGGGTGGATCAAATCTTCCAAGGAAAACGTATGAACTAGAAGCCAAAAAGAAAAGATTGGCAAAAGAAAAGAAAAGAAAAGATTGGCATATTTGAATATATAAAAATATAATTTTATGCCTCTGAAGATGCTATATAAGAAGACAACAGACTGAGAGAACACACTTGCCATAAATACATAAAAATATTATTTTTCAAAAACAATTTAATAGGAAAATTAGCAAGTGGCTAGAAGAATGAGATATCAGTTCACAAGAAGAGAAATGCAATTAGCCACTATTACTCAGAGAAATGTAAATCAAAGCAATAAGACAGCATTGTTCAACCACCATAATGTTTTTCTTAAAAAAAAAAAAAAAAAATACAGTAATCCTAAACTGCAGAGAGCTTTTACTTCTACTGAAAGCTGCTCAGTGAAATTTTAAAATTAGTATGGTCTTTTTGGGGTGCAATTTGTCAGTTAACTTTCACATATTTTAAAGGTGCATAACTTTATGTCCAATGCTATGCATACCCCAGAATGTATTTATTGCATCATTACTTACAAAACAAAAATGGCGCTGAAACTAATTTTGAAGTCTATCAATACATGAAAAAATTTTTTTTAAATATCCTAAATCTGCAAACTCTGGAATACCGAAGATCCATTGGAAATAAGATATGGGTGAGGGAGAAGAAAATACGATAAGACAGCCATATGAACGGACTTGAAATTCTCTCTCTCCTAGTTGGAAAGAAAAGGCCACAGAAATAGATGAATGTTCACATTCATCTAAACACACAAAGAGAAAATAGAGTGTGTACAAATATTTCTCAATGAATACAAGATGGTCTGGAGCCTTGGGGGTTGTTTGAGGGTGTTATATTTCTTTGGGGGTGAGAGGGAACTCTTAATTTGCCCTGGTGGCTCAGATGACAAATAATCCACCGGCAATACAGGAGACCCGGGTTCAGTCCTTGGGTTGGGAAGATCCCCTGGAGAAGGAAATGACAACCCACTCTGGTATTCTTGCCTGGAGAATCCCACGGACAGAAGCGCCAGGAGGGCTACAGTCCATGGGGTTGCAAAGAGTCACGACAGTGACTAACATACACACACATTTTACAGTGAGAATGTATCTATTATTTATCCATATGATTTTAAAGAAAAACAAAAAGCATGGCTTTAGAAATAGATCCTTTTGTTCTGTTTAAAGTGGGGATAGCAATATATATCTCAAGGAATGCTGATGGGAATTTAAATCAGGTCACTTTTGCAAATTCTCCTGCCTACAGTAAATGATCCAGAAATTTTTTCTTCTCTCCTTTATTGGTTGATATGTTTGATTCCCCGTCCTTGTTCTGAGTTGGAATTTCCTACCATTTCAATGACTTTCCAAGACTCAGCTTTTTATCTTTAAATCTTTCCTCCAAATTATACTCATTCAGTCCAAAAGGCTTTGTTCAAGTCAGTAGATCAGGGCTGAGGATCACAAGAGTCTCTACAAAGCTGGGACAGGGTTCTTGGTCATTTGATTTCAAAGCCTAGCCTCATTTCACCACATCGACCTAAACTTCCCAGCAAGGTCAGACATGACAATTGTATAGTTCAAAGATGGTTGGAGAGAAAATGTGGAGAGATAAAGTATTGAAAGAAATTTGAACAGCTTTCATGATCAGTTCAGTTCAGTTCAGTCTCTCAGTTGTGTCTGACTCTTTGTAACCCCATGGACTGCAGCATGCCAGGCTTTTCTGTTCATCATCAACTCCTGGAACTTGCTCAAACTTATGTGCATCGAGTCTATGATGCCATCCAACCATCTGATCCTCTGTCGTCTCCTTCTTCTCCCTCCTTCAATATTTCACAGCATCAGGGTCTTTTCCAATGAGTCAGTTCTTCGCATTAGGTGGCCAAAGTATCAGAGTTTCAGCTTCAGCATCAGTCCTTCCAATGAACACCCAGGACTGATCTCCTTCAGGATTGACTGGTTTGATCTCCTTGCAGTCCAAGGGTCTCTCAAGAGTCTTCTCCAACACCACAGTTCAAAAGCATCAATTCTTCAGTGCTCAGCTTTCTTTATAGTCCAACTCTCACATCGATACATGACTACTGGAAAAAACCATAGCTTTGACAAGATGGACCTTTGTGAGCAAAGTAATGTCTCTGATTTTTAATATGCTGGGTTGAACATAGAGCCCCATGAACAGTTTTTAATTATTTTTTAGGACTTCTCTGGTGGCTCAGTGGTAAAGAATCCATCTGCCAATGCAGGAGACGTGGGTTCAATCCCTGGATCGGGAAGATCCCCTGAGAAGGAAATGACAACCCACTTCAGTATTCTTGCCTGGAAAATCCCATGGACAGAGGAACTTGGTGGGCTATAGTCCATGGGGTTGCAAAGAGTTGGACATGACTGAATGGCTGAGCACATGACCAATCTTTAAACAAGAAAAATAATTAACTTAACCATTTATACATAAAAAAGAAGTGGATGCTTCTGGCAGTGATGTCCACGATACACTGGAGGGATACGAGAGAGGAGGCAGGAAGCCGGTGAGGAGGACCCTGCAGCCAGAGTCTGAAGGTGTGTGGGGAAGAGCTTCAGAGCCTGGAGGACAGAAGCTGGAGTCACGAGATGCTGAGAAGGCAGAATCCAGCACACAAGGTGAGGCACCTGTCAACAGAGGCTCGGAGTCTATTTGGCACGTGACAGCGTGCAGGCAGTGCTGTTAGCAACGATAGTCACAGAGAATGTGGAAAAGCAATTGAACTCTGAGCAAACATGTATGACATTATTTTAGGCAAGGGTTATACATAGGAAAGAGAAAACGACAACTGAGATCAAGGCTGGAGATGTGTGAGCAGGTGGATCATTTAGTTTGGCCTAACTTAGGTGCAAAGAATTCTACTTAAATTGTCATGTGGCAAAGTTGAAATGGACAAAACATGGCCCGGCTCCTGACCTAATGAAACTGAACTTTTTTCTAAAGCTGCTCAAACATGCCTGGGCACCTCCTGACAGGTTGGCGGTGCTTCCAAAAGTCAAAAGAAAACCCCCTGTCTATCTGGGATGAAGCCGCCCTCACTGACTAGACAGTCCTTTGCTTTGCTTTTGCCTGAACTATTCCATTTCTATTGCTTGCCTTTGGCAGCTTTAAAAGCTCTTAATGATTAATTAAATGAGATGATCAACAAACAGTCAAGTATTTGTGGAAAACAAGGGTCTACAAAGAACAAGCTTCATTCTAGACATCTGTGGGTTGGGTAATAACATGGACCTCAAGTCTGGGAAACCTGGACATTCACTTTGCTGTGTTCCAGGCTGGCCAGCAAGTCTTTTAGTGCCTGTTTTCTCCTTGGCAAAATGGATTCTTTTAAGTTCATTTCTGGGCCTTCCCTAGTGGCTCAGTGGTAACAAATATGCCTGCAATGCAAGAGACACGGGCTCCATCCCCTGGTCAGGAAGATCCCCTGGAGAAGGAAATGACAACCCACTCCAACAGGCTTGCCTGGGAAAATCCCATGGAGAGAGGAGCCTGGCGGCCTACAGTCCGTGGGGTCGCAGAGTCAGACCCGACTTAAGGACTACATGCGCTTCTGTTTCCATGTGACACGTATGACCAGCCTCAGTCTTGCCGTCTCCCCACTCTCATCCCTCTATCAGTGCATAATTTTTTCCTCTGAAAGGATAGTTGATTGATGGTAGAAGAGAGGATAGTGGAAAGAAAAATAAATTGAATTTATGCAAGTGGGGAGGGAATTGCCTCATTAACAGAATAATTGAGCTGTTAGTTAATTTTACTTGTTATCCTCAGAAAAGGGCAAAAAATCTTCTAAGCAATGACTCCTCTTCTTCCAAATGATTAGAAGAACAACAAAGAGGTTTGTAGCTTAGATGTATCTAGTAATTATGTGCCTAACACTTTTTTTTTTCTCTTTTTAAATATCATACAAGGCAGATGTATTTTTAAAATCCTGGCAATTTACACAACACTGTGGAAGTGTCAGCTCTTTCTAATCAGAAATTTTCTGCACTTCCCCCAACCTTATTAGCAGTAATTCCCGCTAATTGATAATTATTACCTTTTCTTAGTCAAATCTAGTTGTTGGTGTAACAACACTTCCTGCTTTGCTAAGATCAATATGTTTAACTATCACTGTAAATAATGCATACAATTAATAAGAAAACTATGCTTGCTCAATAGAATGCAAACTTCATCTATTTTCATATCAGCTACTTAATTTACAGGCATTTTATTTATTTATTTTTGCCACAGACTGGTAATAATAAGTAGTTCTTAAGTCCAAATAATGAAACTCTTCACATGTAAGAGTCATTAGGATTTTGACTAAAGCCCACTGGCACAAAGATATGAACCATGGGCTAAGTTTCAGGGGAGAATAAATCTGATCTCTTCTTCAAATCAATTGCAATCAATCTTCATTGATTTGTATACGAGCCTTGTTCTTTACGTACTTAAATTGGACTGGACTCAGCTCTGTGTGATCACTCACGGGTTTGTGAAGGCTAATTTCCTGGACATTGATGATGTCTTCATGGCAGTGAAGGGCAAGGCTAGCAGACATCTAGGTCTTAGCCCAAAACAACTCCTAATAAAGGAATATTAGCAAACTGCCTTGGAAGAGTTTCAGAGAGGGTAGCATAAACATCACATTATTCTGACAAATGTCCCCCACCCCAAATCTACCTCCTTCCCACATTCTCAATTAAATTAGAAACACATAAGACAAAGCCTGTGACTTTAAAAAAAAATATTGAAATATAATTGATTTAAAATGTTGTGTTCATTTCAGGTATGCAGCAAAGTGATACATATATATATAGATATATAGGTGTGTGTGTGTGTGTGTGTGTGCACGCGTGTGTGTGCTCAATCCCACAGTCGTGTCCAACTCTTTGCAACCTCATAGACAGTAGCCCACCAGACTCCTCTGTCCATGGAGTTTTCCAGGCAAGAATACTGGAGTGGGGTGCCATTTCCTACTCCAGGGAATCTTCCCGACCCAGGGATTGAACTCACATCTCTTGTGTCTCCTATATTAGCAGCTGGATTCTTTACCACTAGAACCACTTGGGAAGCAACATATAGATATAGCGATATAGAGATATATAGGTATATTCATATGTGCATATATATTCTTTTTAAGGTTATTTTCCACTATTTGTCATCATAAGATACTAGAGTTATTGGTGGAATATAGTAAGTCCTTGTAGCTTATCTAATCTATATATATGGACATGAGTTTGAGTAAACTCCAGGAGTTGGTGATGGACAGGGAGGCCTGGCGTGCTGCAGTCCATGGGGTCTCAGAGAGTCGGACACGACTGAGTGACTGAACTAAGCTGATACACTATAGTGTGTGTATGTTCATCCCAAGCTCCTAATTCGTCCCTTCCCCTCTTTCCCCTTTGGTAACCATAAGTTTGTTTGCTATGTCTGTGAGTCTATCTATATTTTGTAAGTAAGTTCACTTGTATCCTCTTTTTATAGATTCCATATTTAAGCAAGAGTATATGATATTTGTCTATCTCTGTGTAATTCTTTAAAAGTATGATTCAGAAACCTGAAAATACGGAAGGAGATCATAGATGGAAGAGAAGTACTTACAGAGTCAGGGCTTTCTCCTGATCCTGCAGCCGGGACACTGAGGACCCTGCTCACGGTGGGAAGAAAGGTGCTCCGGGTTTCGCATCATCTCCCTGTTAGAGACGATGCTCGCTGGGTCAGGCAGGGGAGAGCAGGGCGTGTCGGCTCCTGCATCTGTGAGCCTTCGCACCTTAGCTGTGTGACTGCACAGGCCTCGTTCTTTATGGGCCTCCGTTTCCTCGTCTGTCAAATAGAGAAGTCTGCAGTATTAGAAGCTTCTCAGCCTCTTCCTACTCTCTCTGTTGTTGTTTTTCAGGCACTCAGTCATGTCTGACTCTTTGTAACCCCATGGACTGCAGCACACCAGGCTTTACTGTCCTTCACTATCTCCCAGAGTTTTCTCAAACTCATGTCCATTGAGTTAGTGATGCTATCCAACCATCTCGTCCTCTGCCATCCCATTCTCCTCCTGCCTTCAATCTTTCTGCCCTTTATATGAAAGGATCGACATCTCCCCTCTGAGATAGATTGTGTTCACATCCAAACAGCAAACCCTATACCCAATAAGGCACAGAAAGCTACAGTCTATGACCCATGCAGGAAAGGAAATAAATCAAATCTGACTCATCACCTTCAGTCTGTTAATTGTTGGTTAATTTCCTGTCTTGTCTTCTATTGGATTTTGAGCTCCACAAGGACCAAAACCTCATCTATGTAACCTCTATGCAGGATATTTTTCTGAACAAAGTAGGGAACTAATAGCTATTTATGGACTGCTGGTGAATGAAACCTGAGACTACCTTATCATGTGGTTCATAACTGATGAAAGTCCCTAAGTTTACAAAAGATCTGAGCATAAAGGTTAAAGTATAGTCTGTGATTAGGGAAACATAATAAAAATAAAATTAAATCTATAGATATCCTGATAAAATGATCATGAATCTGCCAGGCTCCTATGTCCATGGAGTTCTCCAGGCCAGAATACTAGAGTGGGTAGCCTATCTCTTCTCCAGGGGATCTTTCCAACCCAGGAATCGAAGCTGGGTCTTCTGTATTGCAGGAAGATTCTTTATCAGCTGAGCTACCAGGGAAGCCTGGTTAAAAACTAGGCTGCCCACAAATAAGTAAAAATCATACTGCTTTGAACTCTTTCTCTCCAACACAAAATACACATAGACTGTTATCCACAGACTTTGTGAGGAAAATCACTGTGGCCTAAACCTGTGTAATAGATAATGTTTTACTCCATGTAGTGCTTCCCTGGTGGCTCAGACGGCAGAGGATCTGCCTGCAATGTGGGAGATCCAGATTTGATCCCTCGGTCAGGAAGATCCCCTGGAGTAGGAAATGGCAACCCATTACAGCATTCTTGCCTCGAAAATGCTGTGGACTGAAGAGTCTGTCGGGCTACAGTCCATGATGTCATAAACAGTCAGACATGACTGGGTGACTAACACTTCAACACATGTTTGTTGTTGTTTTATTTTAATTGGAAGATAATTACTTTGCAATACTGTGGTGGTTTTTGCCATACACTGATATGAATCAGCCACGGGTGTACATGTGTCCCCGATCCTGAACCCCCCTCCCACCCCCCTCCCCATCCCGTCCCTCTGGGTTGTCCCAGAGCACCAGCTTTGATGTCCTGTTTCATACATTGAACTGGGACTGGTCATCTGTTTCACATATGGTAATGTACATGTTTCAATGCTATTCTCTCAAATCATCCCACCCTCGCCTTCTCCCACAGAGTCCAAAAGTCTCTTCTTTATATCTGTGTCTCTTTTGCTGTTTCACATATAGGGTCATCGTTATCATCTTTCTAAATTCCATAGATATGCATTAATATACTGTATTGGTGCTTTTCTTTCTGACTTACTCACTTCACTCTGTATAATAGGCTCCAGTTTCATCCCCCTCATTAGAACTGATTCAAATGTATCCTTTTTAATAGCTGAGTCATACTCCATTGTGTATATGTACCACAGCTTTCTTATCCATTCATCCACCAATGGACATCTAGGTTGCTTCCATGTCCTGGCTATTGTCAACAGTGCTGCGATGAACATTGGGATACACTTTTCTCTTTCAATTCTGGTTTCCTTGGTGTGTATGCCCAGCAGAGGGATTGTTGGGTCGTATGGCAGTTCTATTTCCAATTTTTAAAGGAATCTCCATGCTATTCACCATAGTGGCTGTACAATCAACCCACGTTTTTTACTCCATGATGGAAGGCAGGAGGATGGCACCATCATCTATCTAGACACTCAAAAAGGGTGCCACTCACTCATCCTTCTGGAAAAAGAAATGATGAAGAGAAGCAAGTTTTCTGAAAGATAAATCCAATTTGAGGTCCTCAACGATCAAAACATCATAGCTGTTAAAAAATAAGATTAAGGTGACTTTGTTGGTAGCTTCTGATCAGAGGCAGTTTTACTGCAGATGGAGTTGTAGGTGTTTTCTTACTGTTTCAGTTCCTGCAGTAGTAATCTGTTTGGGTCCTATGTTACCTGTGAGACCTGAGGATGAATTTTGTCCCTAAGTCAGGAAATATACTTTCTGGAGCCCATCTCTCAACCCATTTTTCTTGCCCAAATTTGGTGAGCCCTCATATAAGTCAGCTTTGCTGCAATAACAGATGAAACCCAGACCTCCATGGGGTACAGTGGCAACTGAGGCTTGTTTTTGTCCACGCTGAACTTTCCCCGTGAAGTGTTGCAGGTGCGCTCAGGTCTGCTCTGCCTGTCTAAACAATAGGCTCAAGACAAACGAGGCTTCTCCTGGGACTCGTTCTCATGGCCGAGAGACAAGGATGAGAAAGCTGTGGAAAAGCAAACCCATTGTGGTTGTCACAGCTCCTGCCTGACGGAGATCTGTATGTCACTTCCGCTCATATGCCACTGGCCAAAGTAAGTTATAAGGCCACACTCCATGCCAGTGTGGCAGAAAAGTGTATGTCTTATACAGGAAGGGGCTGCAAGCTACACGGCAATGACTGGAGATTTTTTTCTTTTACCGGGAGGAGAAGTGAAAACCTAAGAACAGTGGTTCAATTCAGCATGGAAATGAAAGAAAAAAATTGGTAAAGGGGCTACATGTGAGGCAAATGACTGGACCATCCAAGCTGCCCTCAGAAACCTTATCATCTGACCCCAAAGTACCTAAACTACTCCTTCTGGGACAGGTTTGCTATGTCCCCCAAATATCCCACTCTGTTCTTTCCTTCTCTCCCTAAGCCAAGCTGTTGCTGATGTTGTTGTTCAGTCGCCAAGTCGTGTCTGACTCTTGGCGACACCAAGGACTGCAGCATGCCAGGCTCCTCGTTCCTAATCATCTTCCAGAGTTTGCCCAAGTTCATGTTCAATGAACTGCTGATGCCATCCAACCATCTCATCCTCTGTCACCCTCTTCTCCTTTTGCCCTCAAGTCTTCCCAGCATGAGGGTCTTTTCCTCTCCACATCAGGTGGCCAAAGTATTGGAGCCTCACCTTCAGCACCAGTCCTTCCAAAGAGTACCCAGGGTGATATCCTTGAAGACTGACTGATTTGATCACCCTGTTTTCCAAGGGACTCTCAAGTGTCTTCTCCAGGACCACAGTTTGAAAGCATCAATTCTTCTGTGCTCTGCCTTCTTTATGGTCCAACTCTCACATCCACACATGACTACTGGAAAGTCCATAGCCTTGACTACATGGACCTTTGTTGGCAAAGTGGTATCTTTGCTTTTTAACCAAGCTAGACCAAGCAAAATAATGGTCAAATTTTATCACCAGAGAATTTACTGAATAACTTTCTGCTTCTTTCAACTTTACACTGAATGACTTAAGTTAATTTGAATGACTAATAAACTATCTAGTGATAGATATTACTGTGTTAATCAAATCTAATTCATTATCAATCATAAGAAGTATCATTGTTTCATGTACCACTAAGAAAAAAAAAGGTGCCAATTAAACTATGATATGCCATTAATTATAGCAGAGTCCCAATTTCAGAGATGTTAAAATGTGAAAAATATGTCTTAGAATCAATGAAATATGATATTTAGTATAGTTCTTCATTTCCAATTGTTTCAGATGAGACCCATGAATTTTGTACTAATCATACTTTAAAATCAGCTTATATACAAGATGACATCAATGATGCAAAAATTGAAAAATAAGTCAGCCTTAAAATATTCTAGAATATTCAAAGTGATTGCTATATCTGGATATTAAGACTAATTAAATTTCAGTTTCTTTGTTATATTTTTGTGGTTTTCTATTTTTAATAAATTACTGTACATTTCACGATCATTAGTACTGTTTGTCTTTTAAAATAATGACATATGATTTTATATATGTTATATGATCAAAATTTTTGTAAGATACTGAAAAAGAGTAATAGGAAAGACATCAAATTTTAATGTTTTTATTTCTGGTAATAAACTGTGGCTGATATTTTTTTCCTTTTCTCTACTTGTTCTCTTTTTTCTGAAAATTTTAGAAACAAGAAGCCTTTTTTACTTTTTATCCAGAAAAGCAGGTTATGTCCTCCAACAGGGACTTGAACGCACTAGTTGTAAGTCAAAAGTGAATTCATATTTGCCACCAAAGACCCACTCTCTCCTTTCTTAAGACAATTCCATATTTATTCCAAGTGGTAAAGTACTGAGCTAACGACCACTTCGCTGTCAATCTTCTTCCCCTACAAGTGGCCATGTGAACAAGTTCCCATAAATGAAGTGTAAGTGGTAATGTAACTGTGACTTCCAGTAAGCTTCTTAAAATCAAGGCAGGTGTTTCTTTTGTCTTCCTTTCTCCCTTTTTGAATACTGCCATAATGGCCAGCGCTTCAGCAGCCATTTTGGGCTTTGGGTTAACTTGAGAATGGGAGCCAAGGCAAAGTGTGCTGAAACAGACTGACAAAATAGCCTGGGTATTTGCTGATGTTGGAGTTATCAGACTACCCTCAGACTTCTCATCTTTGGACCACATCTACAGGAAAAAGAAATAAGCCTCTTCCTCATTTAAACCTCTGTCAGTCATAACTGGTGGAAATTTGTAACTCATGAAGGAATGTAAATGGAGGCATAATTCAGAAGCCCTCTTCTGGCTCTGTATTCTATGTATGATCTTGAATGCGGACAATATTTTCCCAGATGATTTGAATTAAACATTTCTGAGTTGTCAAAGTTAGGCTAAAATCAGGCATGTTCCACATCAGTGTCTAGAACAGGAGGAAATTCTGAAATCTTCCTGCAATCAGATGAACCTGGCCACATGGATGGCATGATCTCTATTACAAATGAGTGGGGTTTTTTTCGGGTTTTTTTTTGTTCCTAGCCATTTTCACTATTCCCCATATGGGTCGGGGTCTCTGACCTCTTCTTTATTTCTTCCTGTGCTACCTTTTCCCTGAAGCACTTAGCTAATTTTGTGCTCCAGTGACTAAGATGGGCATTTGTCACTTTCTTCAGAGGGAAATGAAAGCAGGTGAATGTTACATTCTTAGCCACACTTAACTGAATCTTGGCTCAAGTGACAGCTCACAAGGCACTTTGCTTGAGTATATATGTATCTAGAACATGGACATTTTTCACAAGATGCATGTGTGTGTTTCTTTCTATACTTTCATGACAATGATCTTCTTTTTTTTCCCCCCCAGAATACAGGGGATAAGATCTAAAAAAAAAAAAAAAAAAAAGGTGTTCTGAAAACACTTGAAGAATTCTTTCAAGAAAAAGTCCCTATCTAAGAGCTCTGCCTTACTTAGGGAATCTAATGGTCAAGCCTTAGTAATGCCGGGCAATTAAATCAATACACCTACAAAATGAATTGGCATGGACAAATTTCTAATACAAACAAACAGATCAACTTAGGTTTTTGTTGTTGAATTTTTCGGAAAAAAAATGCTCTACCCTCTTATTCACCTTGTAAACTCTGTGGGGTTGATGACTAATTGAGGCATATGATTTAAATTATCTGAAGACCACAGCTATGGTCTTTGGAAAACATGCACCTCTGAGTTGATGTTTGTTACTCACTGGAATTCTTGCCCAAGGGCAGCTCCCCACTATCTTTAGGAGGCTGAGTGAGGCAGTCCACCATCAGGACCATTCCCATCTCTTATGTTTGTAGATTCTTCCCTTTGTACGGAATGCCATTCCTATTCCATTTACTTAAGGAACTCCTGCCCAGTCTTCAAGATCCAGTCTAATTATTCCATTTTATGAAGGAGAAATGGAGATTCAGAGAAGTAGAATTATTTGCCTAAGACTACAGAAGCGGTACCATGGTCAGGACTTGACTGTACCAGTCCAAATTTTGTATTTGTATCCGCATGTCGGTGGAAGAAGAGTGGCTATATGCACTTATTGGATCATAGGATATTCATTTATGATGTCATTTATTTATATTGAATGCGTATCTGAACCCATATCAGAACCCAGATTCATTCATTTATATTTAAATTGGATTTAATTTTATCCTTTTAGCTTCTTAAAGTGGAAGCCGAGGTCACTGATTTGAGGCCTTTCCTCCTTTCTAACATAAGCATTTTAGTGACATAAATTTTCCTCTAAACACTGCTTTGGCTCCATCCAACAATTTCCCTTCTTTCAAGGACTCCAGTTGCGTATATTTTCCATGGGCCTCTAATACTCTATTCATTTTTTTTCCTCTGTTTCCTATGTTTCATTTAGGATGGTACCCATTGTTATATCTTCAAGATCACTAATCTTTTTTTCAGCAATGTCTAATCTGCTGTTAGTCTCATATAACATATTTTTCATCTCAGACTTTATAGCATTCATTTATAGAAGTGTAATTTTGGTCTCTTTTCACATGTCTCATTTCTTAACATACTCACTCATTCCTCTAGATCACTGATCATATGAAATATATTCAAAAATAGTTCTAAGGCTTGTTTTAATAGCCTTGTCAATTAATTTTATCAACTATTTAATTTCTGAGCTTCAGCTGATTAATTTTTCTTCTCATTATGACTCATATATGCTTTCTCCCTTCAATGACTTGGTTTTTTTTTTTTTTTTTTTGATACCAGAGACTGTGAATTTCACTTGTTGAGTGATGGATAATTTATAGTCCTATAAATATTATTAAGTATTATTCTGGTATGTAGTTAAATTATTTGAATACAGTCTGATTCATCTGGATCTTGGTTCTAGGGTTCATTCAGTTCAGTTCAGTTCAGTTCAGTTGATCAGTCCTGTCCAAATCTTTGCGACCCGATGGATTGCAGCACGCCAGGCACCCCTGTCCATCACCAACTCCCAGAGTTTACTCAAACTCATGTCCATCAAGTCAGTAATGCCATCCAACCATCTCATCCTCTGTCATCCCCTTCTCCTCCTGCCCCCAATCCCTCCCAGCATCAGGGTCTTTTCCAATGAGTCAACTCTTTGCATGAGGTGGCCAAAGTATTGGAGTTTCAGCTTCAGCTTCAATCCTTCCAATGAACACCCAGGACTGATCTCCTTTAGGATGGACTGGTTGGATCTCCTTGCTGTCCAAGGGACTTCAAGAGTCTTCTCCAACACCACAGTTCAAAAGCATCAATTCTTCGGTGCTCAGCTTTCTTCACAATCCAACTCTCACACCCATACATGACTGCTGGAAAAATCACAGCCTTGACTAGATGGACCTTTGTTGGCAAAGTAAAGTCTCTGCTTTTTAATATGCTATCTAGGTAGGTCATAACTTTCCTTCTAACGAGTAAGCATCTTTTAATTTCATGGCTGCAATCACCATCTGCAGTGATTTTGGAGCCCAAAAAAATAAAGTCTGACACTGTTTCCACTGTTTCCCCATCCATTTCCCATGAAGGGTTCATTAGAGAATCCTAAAGAGAAATGCAAAAACAAACAAACAAACAAACAAAAAACCTCTTGTGACTGTCATACCTGATATTCTGTGAGTTATTAGTTTTTCCACTCCTGCTGATGGGACCAGGGACTTTTCAAGCCTTGTGTGAGCTCTGGGGGACTTTCCTGGCTCATGGGTAAAGAATCTGCCTGTAATGCAGGAGACACAGATTCATTCCTGGGTTGGGGAGATTCCCTGGAGGAGGAAATGACAACCCACTCCAGTATTCTTGCCTGGAGAATCCCATGGACAGAAGAGCCTGGCGGGCTACAGTCCATGGGGTCACAAAGAGTTGGGCATACTGTAGCAACTGAGCACACAGCGCAGAGCTCCAAGATAGTTTCCTCTGATTATTTCAGGTGGATCTTTCCTAGTCTCTCATTAAGCTCTTATAAGCTCCTCGCGTGCCTGTGCTGATCAGTCTTCAGTTGAAGACTTGAGGGAAGCTCACTACAGAGCTCTGAATTCTCCCTCTGGGCAGCTGTCTCCTCACTGATACTCTGCCTGGTGAACTGTATACATCTTGGCTTCCCAGTTATCTTCTGTCAACTCATGGAGACTGCTAAGCTCCAGTAGGTTGCTTTTCCTTTTGCTGTAGACTGGAAATGCTTTCTAAGCAATAAACTAGGATCATTTGCACTACATCTGATTTTATTCTCATTGCTCAGGGATCCCTGCCCTTCATTGCCTCATGGCCAATTCTTGAAAACTCTTGATTTGTATATTTTATTATGCTTTTCTATTTCTTTCATTTGTGACAGTATATCTGGTCTCTGTTACTTCCTCTGGTCATAAGTCAAATTTGGGTTCACCTTTCTATTGTAAAAAAAAATGACTCATGTTTGAATATTTGAGAAATGCCTGGAGATACTTGTGCTGATAAGTAATCTTAATATTTTTGTAATATTGTAGGCAATTATTTCCTTAGCAGGGACCATGTTTCTTTGACCAGCACCCTTCTCCCTTTGCCCCCCAGTCCAAAAGACTAGTTTCACATCTCAATTGCCTCTTACGAGTTACCTGGTATCAGGAAAATCATCTGAATCCTCTGACCTCAATGTTTTTTAAGTCTGTAAAGTTAGAATACTATTATCTACTTAATGGACTCATAGTTGTTAAATCAAATAGTATATACAACATTTTTCTCGTAAGAAATGTCTGAAAAACAGTTGTATAATTAAAGACAATTAAAAGTTGTATGCTCTAAAGTGTCAGAATTTGACATCGTGTCAAAGTCAGTTATAGTTATAGATATATACATATATATATATTTACATATCTGTTTTGATTTGCATCAAGGATTGTCTGTAAAATGATCTCCTTTGTTAAAAGAAGTTAAACTTTTTTCTTTTCATTGCTCTAATTAAAATGATGCCATAAAATATACAGAAAGAAAATATTTATTTGAGTTTGATGTCTGCAGCAGCGTGTTTCACATATAAATGGGCTTGAACTTCCTCTTCCAGGAGATAGTAAATTCTTCAGTTAATTGGTTTAGCTCCATAAGATGGCATTTTATTTGAGAAACTTGTTGCGATTCAGTGGAAGGTTCATCACTGGCAAAGCCGGAAGTTCCTACCACTCTGCCTGGCTCTCACTGAACTATGGGTACAGAGCTGCCCCCAAATCTCAGTCTGAAGACCGCTTGTCATCTATTTCCCCAGAGAGAGAGCATTTAAGGTGCAGCCAGGTGCAATTCTCTCATTTTCTGACCAGGCACGTTGTCTGAAGGAAGCTTCCCATACTGGTATTTAAGCTTCCGTAGGTTCCCAGTGGCTTCCAGATGATGTTTTATAGTATGATCATCCATATAGTTTATTTTCCTCCACTGTTTATTCTGTAATGACCTGCAACAGAAACCAAGATTATTTCCTTATGTCAGTGGAATCCCCAGGGAAAAAGGGGGAGGGGATATTCCTTTATTTTTATATTCTTTCATAATAAAAATGATTTCTTCTTAAACTCTCACTGTAGTAGACATACTCACAGCCCCCTTAAACATCCCCTTACATGCAGAAGAGGTACTTCAGAATCCATATTTATAAATGACCCTAGTGGATTGGGCCAAGTGTGGACATCTGACACAAGATGGGTGAATACAATTTAGAACTGATGTTTATCAATTATTTGTGTGTTTTTTTTTTAATTTGTTATTTGTTGCTGTTCAGTCACTCAGTCATGTCCAACCCCATGGACTGCAGCAGGTCAGGCTTGCCTGTCCTTCACTATTGCCCAGAATTGGCTCAAAAACATCAATTCTTTAGAGCTCAGCCTTTTTTATGGTCCACTTCACAAATCTGTACACGACTACTGGAAAAACCATAGCTTTGACTGTATGGGCCATTGTTGGCAAAGTGATGTCTCTACTTTTTAGTACTCTGTCCAGGTTGGTCATAGCTTTTCTGCCAAGGAGAAAGTGTCCTTTAATTTCATGATTGCCTTCACCATCCACAGTGAGGGTTGACACTAGATTAACTGCTAGCAACAACAGCAGCAATATCTTTGAAAGCCCAGAGTTGTGATTTAGATATTCCACCAGATGAATACTATAAGCAGGAAAGAATACATGCAGATATAAGAGAAGGAGTTGGATGGGAAAAGAGAAGCAGAAATATGACACAAAAAGTCCATTCACTAGGCTTCCCAGATGCTGTTTCATCTTTTATCCAAGGACTGGCTATGTTCCCAACTTAAATTTCTAGGAGGCATGAGTATGTCTTTAAACCAAACACCAAAATTTTACTTTGGCTTATGTTAGTTTCTTCTGCTTTCAAACAAAATGCCCTAATGAAGCATGATGGAGAGATGAGAATTAAAGAACACTTGATCTACTTCTAAAGAGAGAGGCAGGACACCTTGAAATGACTTAACACTCAATGCAGACCAACAACCTTGCTATAAACATTAATTTCATCCAAAAAGCAGCCCATAGGTGGTAGACTTAGGTACAATTTAGAGAGAAGTAAACTAAGTCTTAGTTAGTTTAAGCAATTTGGCTAAGATCATAAAGTGAGTAGATTCTGAAGCCAGGTCGGCTGGCTAATTCCTCCAAGAACAATAAAAGTGATGGGTGTCATGAGGCTTCTGAAGTCCTTAACCACGTGCTGGGTTTGACTTATTGACAGATCATTGCAGTTTCCTCATCAAATCAACTTAAACAGTGTCTCAAGTGTCACTTGAAAGGAGTAAGATACAGCTAGGGACCCTCAGACAAAACCTATTTCCTCCATGTATAATAATCAATTAGGTGAGTTTTGTGTTAATTCAATCAGAGAAGCAGAGAAAGAACGCAACTCTTTGGATTAAAGTATGAAATCAAATATTTTTTTTTACACAGTTGACCTTTGTCAGTTTATTGTAAGAGGAACTGATGATGAGCCACTGAACTAGCAAATTAGCTTTGCAAAGCTGTTGACAGGGTCAGTAGGAAATCAAATCCATTTGAACAAAATGAGCTGGTTTCTAAGCTGAAGGACTCAGTTTGGGAGACTTTAGCCATAAAGATATTCAAAGGCACTTTGGAAGCAGGCTGTAAAAAAAAATGCAGATTTTTTTTTTTTTTTTTTTTGCTTTGATAGGTTTAACTCTTTACTTCTCCTTCTAGAACCAGTCAAGAGTGTAATGTTTGCTTACTAAAATCTTCAGGAAGGCAGGACTCCTTCAACTGCTTAAAATAGAAGAGAAATGTCAGGCACCTAATGTTTATCAGGCACGTTCACTGCCATGGTGTATTGACTCCTCATATCATAATCAGAGGCCTTCCCTGGTGTCTCAGATGGTAAAGAATCACCTGCATCGGGGAAACCTGGGTTTGATTCCCAGCTTAGGAAGATTCCCTGGAGGAGGGGATGGCAACCTTCTCCAGTATTCTTGCTTGGAGAACCCCCATGGCAGAAGAGCCCGGCTACAGCTCATGGGGTCTCAAAGAGTCAGACTCTGAGCAACTAAGCACACGTCATAATCAGAAGTTGTTTCTAATTTACAAGGGAAAAAAGAGAAGGTATGGGAAAGTTTTGAAACTTACAATCTCTTATCCCCAAGCTTATGTTAAAGTTTAAGATCACTGTGGAGGACATAAGATGCAGAAGTAAGGCAAAGACTAGATAAATGATCACGGATCCTGTTCTTTACATATCCCAGGTAAAAGTTTCACTTTATTTCCCAGGTGATTAAGTTCTAGTCAATGAGCGGTAAGCAGAAGCAATATGTAAAAATTACCTCCTGGTGTACAAAATGCTCCCACAAATAACCTTTTTTTTCTCTTTCAATGGCTTTATAAACACAGCAAATTTGGATGCTCTGTGTTAACATGAGGGAGTCACAGGGTGAATGTTGTCTGGGTCCCTGAGTCACCACTTGGAGGAGAGCTCCTCACCAATTGGGAATATTTATTTTGGACTTCACAGGGCAAAGGAAAAAAAAAAGAATCAGTTGTAGTACGCTTGAATCACCAAGACTGTAGCAACTTAGCATGCAACCTCACATGCACGCACCACAACTAACGTTAACTAGGACGAAGAACAAAGGACCATAAAAGTGATGTGGGAGTTGATGGAAGGTCTTTTACGAGGGCAGGAGGAGAAGCAAGTGACTGAGGATGCAGTGGTTGGAAAACATCACCTTCTCATTGGACATGAGTTTGAGCAAACTCCGGGAGATAGTAAAGGACAGGGAAGCCTGGTGTGCTGCAGTCCATGGGGTTGCAAAGAGTCAGACACTGAGCAACTGAGAAACAACAACTTTTACAAAGAAATATAGTCCTTCAGTGTGATGAATAATTTCATGTATCAACTTGATTAGACCAAGGTGCCCATAGTCTAACACTGATCAAATATTTGTTGGTCTAGATGTTTTTGTAAATGCATTTTTATTTTATTTTTCTTAAGTTTTTGAGTTGTTTGTTTTAATTTTTTAATATCAAAGTGTAGCTGTTTAACAATGATGTTATAGTTTCAAGTGGGTAGCAAAGGGACTCAGTCATACATGTACACATAACCATTCTCCCCCAAACCCCCTCTCATTCAGACTGCCCCATAACATTGAACAGAGTTCCCTGTCTCTGTCTCTTTCTTTATAGACGTGTGTGTGTGTGTGTGTGTGTGTGTGTGTGTGTGTGTGTGTGTGACTTTTAAATATGTCATCACAATTCTTAGCTGGAAGGCATGCAAAAGCAGATCATGGGCTGGATTTGGATGCTGGGCATAATTGGTCAACCCCTGGTCCAGTCAATCCTATTGTGCCTATTTCTTTTGACATTCCTTATAGGAGATCTCCACCTAGCCTCTCTTTTGGAAGGAGCATTAACCTCTCTTCTTCAGATAAGCATTCACCCCACACATACTTTGTGCATGCACTGTATTAGTCAGGACAGTTTCCCTCATTGCTGACCATGGGTCATTGGCTCTGCTCTTAGCTGCTGCTGCTGCTAAATCACTTCAGCTGTGTCCGACTCTGTGTGACCCCATAGACAGGGGCCCACCAGGGTCCCCCGTCCCTGGGATTCTCCAGGCAAGAACACTGGAATGGGTTGCCATTTCCTTCTCCCATGCATGAGAGTGAAAAGTGAAAGTGATGTCGCTCAGTCATGTCTAACTCTTAGTGACCCCATGGACTGCAGCCTACCAGGCTCCTCTGTCCATGGGATTTTCCAGGCAAGAGTACTGGAGTGGGTTGCCATTACTTTAATAACGTGGAAATGGTAGAGCTACTTGGTCCCTGTCCCTTAGGAGTGATGTGGTCTCATTCATTCCTATAGTAAGTACAGCTCATGAAACTGATTCTTGCAGGGAGAGCAAATTGTTTATGTGGACAAACATTGATGAGCCATGTTGTGAAGTAACAAAGAACGTCCAGCATGGGTGCTCAAGGTTGGCTTGTTGGATAGGAACAGCATGTGGCTAGTGAGGATTCTGACCTAGCCCTTCCTGTGATGGCCACTGTGGTCCACAGAGGTTATGGATCCACTTTTTGAGGGTTGTTACGAGAATTGGAGGAAGCAGATGCTTATGGTCCATTGTAGAAAATCCACACTGCTGGTTAGTTTTCAATATTGGCCCCTTCTAATACTTAACACAATAATCCCAGCCTTCCAAGTTCCTTTACAAAGCAATAACTGCAATAAACAGAATCATCTATTTCCCTAAGAAAGACCTCAGGCTGCCTTGCATTACTTCTCTGTAGGCATGGCCCTACATTGGTTCACATTGGCTGAATCTGACTATTTTGCAATCTTTTCTAATAATGTTGTCCAACTCAGCTACTGCCTCTTCTAGTCCTTGGCATTGGCTTTGTAATTCGGTTTGTCCATCTGTTATTTGTCCTTCTGGCATTGTTGTCTGCCCATTTTTTATATTTTTCTGGATTTTTTTTTGTTTTCCCCTTATTTTTCCCCAGTAATTTTACAAAGCCTGTCTACTGTTTGACATTCTGTCTTGCTGCTTTTCTGAAGACATGCTGTGAGAGATTCTAGAACTGGGGGGAAACACTGGGTCTTGTTTCTCTGAGGGTTTGTGTCTCAAACTGAAGTGCGTGTCTCTGGGCACATTAAGAATGCAGCTGCAGATTTGTGGAAGCACAAGAAAAAGTCTCCATATTTTCCCAGGGCAGTTTTACATTACAAAGACTTTAATCTCTTTTATTTTAATAAATGTAGATTTTATATAGAATAGGTCAACCTTTCTGTTTGTTTTTAAGTAAATAGAAGTGCAACATTGCTGAATGCCTCTTTGGCTTTTGCAACAAGATCCCCCTCTCCTGCTGGTAAAGGACTTTGATGAAAAAATCTGAGAAACACTGATTAAGTAATAGAGTGTGGGGGGAGGGAAGAGGCCCACCTCCTATACCTTCCTGTGAATTGGCACTGCGCTCAATCCCCTGGTGTGTCTTCTTATTTAATCCTCATAATGCATGGGGCCACAGTGATATTTACACTTTTGATACAATCAAGGTTGAAAGAGTCAAATTCAGAATAACACTGATAATGTTATTACCATTATTAAGTAATTGTGCTAAAGGCACATCTTAGAAAGAGCCCAAGCTGCAAACTGAGTGCCATTCTCTCACTTAGAAGGAGATATTCTTCCATGATATTATGGTCTGGATCGTGTCTCCCCTAAAATTCATATGTTGAAGACCTAACTCTTGAAGTGCCTCAAAGTGTGACTGTGTGGAAAAAGGCCTTTAAAGAGGCAATCAAGTTAACATGAGACCTCTAGGGTGGACCCTGATTCAATGACTGGTGTCCTTATAAGAAGAGACAAGGACACAGACACACACAGAAGACAATGTAGAGATACAGGGAGATTATCTAGAAACCAAAGAGAGAGGTGTCAAACCAAGCAAATACCTTGATCCTAGACTTTAAGTCCCCAGAACTGTGATAAAATAAACTCTTTAAGCCACCAAGTCTTTGATACTTTGTTACAGAAGCTGTAGGAAAATTAGTGTACATGGAAAGGCTTTAAAAAAATATTTTTAATTGAGGAATAATTGTTTTATAATATTGTGTTGGTTTCTATGACAGGCTTTTGATCTTTTTTTTCCCTTCTGTTTCTTCCTTCATTCTTTTTTTCTTTTTCCACCAAACTTTTTATCTATCTATCTATCTCTCTCTATCTATCCATCTATCTACCTACCTACCTACATATCCCCTATTTATTCATCTATCATCCACAACACATACAAACATCTAATTCATATACAAATGCCTACAGGAAATATCTTTATTTATCTTTAATCCTGCTATCCTAAAACAATTTCTGCTTTAATGTTGACACAGTCTTATTTATGCCTGCAACATTTTTATGCAGTTTTAACCATAACATGCATATACATGCCTGTGTGCATGCTCAGTCATGTCTGACTCCTTTGTGATCCCATAGACTACAGCCTACCAGACTTCTCTGTCCATGGGATTTCCCAGGCAAAAATCCTGGAGTGAGTTCTCATTTCTTCCTCCAGGGAATCTTCCTGACCCAGGGATCAAACTTACATCTCCTGCAGCTCCTGCATTGGCAGGTAGATTCTCTGCCACTGAGTCACCTAGGAAGCCCCCAACAAGCATATACAAGAATGTTCTACTACTTCCCTTGATCTTTAGCACTTAAATATTGATTAAAATTTACAGAATATAATGAATCCTGCTATAGTACATACTATTTCTTTGTATATATTTATTGAAATATTATTATACATTTAATTATTATTTTCATGTGTTTATTCTAGAATCATTCTAGAAATGTATGCAGAGTAGGAATATAATCTACAGAAGAAATTTTAAACTCACTCATAATTTCATCATGCAGAGATATTTGATTTGAACTTTTTGCCTTTCGTATTTTATTCTATATTTGCATGGATATAAGGACATACACAGAGACCTCATAAATATGTAATATACTTTATTGTGTTCTTTACATAGAAAATATAGCAAGTCATTACCTGTTACCTTTGATGCAAATAGTCTCCCAGATTTCTGTTATTGTTATTTTCATTTAAAGAACTTTTAATTCTTACACATTCCATGAAATTGAATCATGTGGGATTTTTGTCATTTTCCTGCTCCAAACTTGTATCTGTATTCTGAGATGAGACAAATAGTCACCTAGACACTCTAAGGTTTCATTTTTTTCCACTCAATTGTTTAATCTATCTGGAATTTGTTTTGTTACAGAGTATTTTATGCAAATGCCACTAGTCCTCATAAGTAATTGATAAAGTGTTCTATTAATATTGTTGGTAATACTACCCTTCCCCATTGCATTCATTTTCAATTTCTGTGTTACAAACTCCACAAACATATTAACTTAAGATGCCACCTAGTTATTAGCCCATGGTCTCCAGGTCAGAAGTTCTGGCACAGTCTCCTGCCCAGGGTCTCACAAGGCCAAAGTCAAAGCAGCAATGGCTATGTCTTCATCCAACAATAAAAGTTTTCATAATATAGTTAAGCTAGGTGCCTCCCCCTCACCCCCATCATTTTATCTTTTTTTTTTTTCAAAAATAGATGTCTGTGTTCTCTTTTATTACTTATTTATTCTCTCAGATAGACTCTAGCATGGTTTATCAAAGGTTAGGTCTCCATCTAGATATACTTTCATTTGAATTTTGATTTTAAGATAGTTAAATACATACATTTGTATTGGGGGATAATTTGACTCTTTACAAAATTAAGTTTTATATGTAGACAATGCTATGCATTTAACTTAATTAAAGGAATGCATGTTGTATGTTTACCTTGCATCAAACATAGAAATGAACAAAAATAGTGATGTTCCATGGAACTTTCATTTAAGGAAGAGATGGACAATAAGTAAATAAATAAGTGGATAATTTCAAATAATGATGATAGTTGACAAATAGGGTCAAGTCATATAAAATGACTGGGGATGATAGTGGTCAACTTTGGATAAGGAATAAAGGAATCTTCTTTTAAATGACATTTGATCTGAAACTCAGAAAAACTCTGAAGCATGAAGCAATAAGTGGGGCGTGGGGGGGGGGGGGGGACATTTTGGGCAGAGGAAACGGTGAGTGCCAATGCCCCAGAATGGTGTGAGATAGAATCCACCAGGTGAGTAGGAACAAGATACCTCAATCAAGTCTTTGTTTCTATTTTTTATTAATGAATTTACACAATGTTGCCTGTAAAGACACTGTATACACAGTTCTAAGTTTGACTTCTATAGAGAATAAATTTTCCCTGATATTTTCTACATGATAGATGCTAGTTTATAGAAAAGTTATTGATTTTTAGAGTATTTCTTTTGAAATGGTCACATTACTTAACTGTGGTTAATTCTGCAAATTCTTCAGTTTATGCCCAAATGGATTTTCCCCTCTTCTCTTGTGTTTTTGAGATAGACACCCAAAACAAATGTAGTAATGCTATTTTTGCAGCCACATGCATTGTGCATCTTCCTTTTAAAAGGTCATTACACCTTTGATTTCTGTTTCATATCCCAATACTCGTTTTATTTTCACACATCTCAGTAGGAGTTATACTTCCCTTCTGTAGTTAGTTGCATTTTTGTTTAAAATGGAAGGAATTTTTTTTTTTTATTAAATATATTTTCATGGTGAAATAGGAGTGTTTCCCTATTTGGATCCATTATATGTAAAACCACTCTAGAGTATTTGCTTCTTTCAGCATTTATTTCTCCTCTAAATTATTCCCTTGAAGTGTATTAAAAGACCTCAAATTTATGGGTTAAAAGGAATCACTGGCTATTGGATAGGGGTCACTGGACTCTGGACAAAGTTTACTAGTTATTTGCTTTCAAAAACCTGTCTAGGAGTTTGCATTATAAATAATAATTCGAATGTCTTAGAGAAAAAGTGAAACTTTACTACAAAGTTGGGGAGAAAACGAAAAAAAAAAAAAAAGCAGGAAAGGCAGACTGACCCAGTCAGCATCTTGAGAATGTGATTAGAAGTCTGTGCCATCCCATTTTTGCTAGGCAGTTCCAGACTGTGAGGAATTTGTTCTCTCTGTCCCTGGGGAAGCTGTACTGCATACTGACCTGAATTCAGCCTCTGCGGTTGGTTTGCTGTGCAACCTTGGACAAGCCAGTTAACTCCTCTGAGCCCCATTTTTCTTCAAGGAGACTAGATCCTGTAGCTTCAGGGGCTGCAATTAAATTAAAAGAAGTTGCCCTGTTTAAAGAGCCAAGCACGTTACCATGGACAGAACACGTCCTCAAATACACTAGTAGTTCCTTTCTTTTTCTTCCAAGCCAAAGGGAATTTCTAGCTCCCATATAATCTACAGGTGGCTTCCGCTTACCATCTCATGTGGCAAAGCCGCCCCTCGGTGCCTGGGAAGCATTAATACTGCGGCTGCTTTGCTGTTACTGTTTTAGTCATCATCCCGAAGAACATCATCATCACCTCTACGGAGATGAATCTAAGTCATCTGGGTCACCTGGTGAGCCCAGCTTCTTAATCTCCAGGCCAATTATGTATCTTGAAATATTAAAGCATGAAGGTAGTTACAGGCAAAGAGGTTCTGCGTTTCTCACACACTACAGGGGTGAGCATATTACTGAACAAAGCAGCCCCTTTGCCTCTGTCTCTGCCCCGTGGAGACTCCTTCCCCCACTCCACCACCTCAAATCCCCTCTGCTCCCAGCCTCTTCTGACTGAACAGACACTTCCGAGAGCCAACGTACCTGTATTTGTCCTGACTGCTCTTTACCTGTCCTGAGACTTGACTGCCACTCTCTTCTCCCCACCCCACCCCCAAGCCCAGCACACCAAATTTCTCCTGTAAATGGTAGGGATTGGTGTCCAAACTCGGCCATAATTTTTAACCATCTCTTTGGGTGCCATGTTTCTAGAATTTATTATTTCCTTTTCCACATCATTTCACAAAGAATGGGCTATGCACGAAATGAAATGTAAAATGGAAGGAATGATCAGGGAAATTTAAAGCACAAATGCCATTAAAATTCATGTTCCCGGACCTGAGTGGTTGTGTTGAAATGATGTGGGCAGGCCGTGCCTCCTTAGGTACAGCAATCCCGGCGCTGCCTTGTAGAGACTGGCTAATGGTGACTTGGGCACTGTCCATCTGCCACTCAGCACCCTTCATGAGGGCCGTTCTTGGCCCACATACAGACTGTCCACAGTGAAAGAACAAAACAAGCAAAAAGCTCTGCTGCCAAACTGTTGATCTCTGACATGATGTCAAATAATCCGGTAGATCAAGCTTGAAAGCTCAGCTCCTACACACAACTCTCCCAGAATTCAGTTTTCCACCTGGAAAATTGAGAAAAGAACACTTCCCCCAAATAGGAGCTTTCTGAGGCTGTCAGTGAAATACTATTCATTTTATTTTATAAATAAAATATTTTCTTTATAAAATAAAATTTTATCAGTTTAAAAATTTTATTGATAGAATAAAATTCACTTTATACAGACTGGCACTTTGTAAACATCTAATAAATTATGACCCTCATGGGTTTATTTACTATTTCTTGAGTCTCTAAAATAAAATGATTGCCGTCAGTTGAATGTTGATAGCTTGTACCCTGAGCTGTGGTTTCAAGGACCAAGCCCTCATCAACACTTATGAAGTCCATTCACTTCATGAAAACAATTTTCTCTCCAGTGAGCTAATCTAGGTGAACCAAAATCAGCTCTCTTTTTGCAACTTCTGCTTGTTCCATCTCATTTACCCAACCCTGCTGCTGAGGGCCACCAGACTTTCGCTTTGAGCCAAAGACATAGCACGTTAGGAACCAAGCCTGGGACAAAACAGGGGCCTCTTCTAGGTTATTCGGCGGGGTCCGGATGTTGTTCATTTGCCGTTGTTCCATTGTGTGCGTGCATTAGGGACAGATTTAGGGCCCCAGTAACCAAGTAAACACTGTGTAAAAGATCAGCCCTAACTCCTGGGTGGTCAGACTACATCACTGAATATCTTAGAGCCTGGTGGTCCCAAGAAACCGAGCCTGAGATGGAGACTCTTATGCAAGTGACTTATTGAGAAAGAAACTTAAAACGAGAGTGAGGAAAGCAGGGACAGGACAGGGGAAAGAGCTGTTTCTACAAGATAAAGTTGCCGTTTTGTGTGGAGTCTAGCTTATGCCTGATCCCGTGAGAGCTGTGGAGTATGAATTGTACTGCAGATCTGATGCTCCTTGTGACCCGGATACCAAGCCTTAGCTACTACGTGTCAGTCATCTGTTAGCCGCAGGTCACCTGTGTCGTGGGTGGGTGGGTGGAGAATGCAGTTTTCCAGACAATTCTCCATAAAATCATGCAACAGCCAACTCTTGGAGTAATCGGAGGATGGGTGCTCTGGCTCTGTAAACCTGTTCTACTTGGGTCCCTGCTGCATACGTCTGTTCCCATTTTACACAGAAACCAGGACTTGGTCACAATTCTCAAGAGTGCCCGGAAGATTCAGCAGCTTTTCAGAACTTGATTCTGCACCTGACAATCTCCTACAATACTGACTGCTAAGAGCATTTATTACATTCATTTATTTAACTCGTATCTTTTTCAGCAGATGATAAACTTCAGCCTGATAAGGACTCTGCACTGTAGGCCCTGCACCCAGACCATTACCGAGCTTATAATAGATGCTCAGTAAAAAATCAAGGGCAAACATATATAAACACACATGTCACACAGATACAACATTCCAGAGACATGCAATATTCAGTGACACATAATAATTCTCAGAAAAAGAGCAGTCTAAGTTCATGTTAAGAGAAAATTGGCTATAACAGTAACATAATCTGCTTCTGTGTGCAGTGGAATTGGCACCATCCATCACATACATCATTACACAGAAGAGACCTAGTCCTTTCAGTTAATCGTCCTGATTGCTGACCATACTGAAGTTCACCATGAATAAAAATGGACCCCAGTACAAAATGACTGACATCTCAGATATATAAAGACTTAGTAGAAGTTTGTAATGATGGATTTTCTTCATCTCAAGTGACTGTAATTATCCAAGTGATGTATCCTACCCCAACCTGGCCCAGAATAAAATTCCAGGGAAGATCTTAAGGCATTTGACTTCCTCTTGGGTGGTAAACACAAGCAAGAAAGAGCCAAATCCCAGTACTCACATGAAAGGAAGTTGCAAGGGATCTCGTATCCCTTCCTGGCATGCAGAGCACACCTGCCTCTGGTCCACCCTCAGTCCGAAAGTCTCATTCCAGTCTATTGCTCCAGTCCAAGTTTCCAAAACTCTCTTTTCTCTTTGGTTCTTTAATAATTCTCCTCTCTGCATGCCCAAGACATAAAGAGAGTAGGATCAAAGTTCAGCCAATGCAGCTCAGGATGACAGTGTAGAAACATAATCATGACCCCATAGTCCAAGCTGTCCCCAGACATGTGTGGATAGACAACCATTTGTTGTTCAGTTGCTCAGTCATGTCTGGCTCTTTGTGACCCCGTGAACTGTGGCCAGCCAGGCTCCTCTGTCCAAGGAATTTTCCAGGCAAGAATACTGAAGTGGGTTGCCATTTCCAACTCCAGGGGATCTTCCTGACCCAGGGATTGAACCTGAGTCCCTTGCATCTCCTGCATTGGGAGGCAGATTCTTTGCCACTGCGCCACCTGGGCAGACAACCTTTTGCTTTGGGTGAAAAAATCACCCTCCCTATTCTCCAGTTCTCATTCTGTCACCTATCTGCACACACAAAATACACTTAATGATTGCTGCCATCTCTGAGGTGATGGCAAGCATAAGCATGCCTCCTGCATGTGGTAACACACGAAGCTGGGAAGCAGGACTTGAAACTAGAGGCCAAAATAAAATACTGTTTAGATATTGGGAGGGTCTGAGAAAACAGAGCTTGAGACTCAGAGAATATAACTTTTCTAGAAGGGAAGTCTGGAATCAGGCCTTAGAATTTGGTACAAGTTAAAGGGTAATGGCTACTCTCAGAGCCAAAGGACTCATCTTGGTTAGGCTGCTGCTCCTGAGGCTATAGGAGCCCTCAGTGTCCCATTGGCCAGAAGGGGCTGGTGCAACACGGGAACCTGGGGAGACAGCAGCACCTCCGATGGGCAGAGTGGATTTGGTAGCTCAGGTCATATGATGCTGGGTGCTGGGGGACTCATGCCTTGTTTTCTAAGGAGCTCCTGAAACCTGGCTTCCTACAGCATCCTCCCAAACTAGATCTAGGGATGCTGAGCCTGAACTTAGGGTTAAGTTCACCTGTGAGAAGCTAAGGATATAGTGGGTTAGCCAGAAATTATCAGATTCATCTTTCAAGCTTTTGAAGGTCAATGTATCTCAGCCAATACTGTGTCTTCTTTATGCTAAAAATCTCCATCCAGCACTGCCACTGCCTGTACTTAACTCAGAAGTATTTATCCAGCACCTCCTATTTGCCAGACACTAGAGAATGACTGAGGCTATTCACACAAAGTCCTAATTCCTGCCTGTGCTGGTTAATTTTATAGATCTGCTTGATCTGATAACAAGACTCAGATATTAGGTCAAACATTATTATGGATATTTCTATGATATGGATATTTCTATTTGCCATTAGTTGGAAGAGATTAACATTTAATGGTAGACTGAATAAAACAGACTGCCCTTCTCAATATAGATGGGCCACATCTAATCAGTTGAAGAGCTGAACTGTTCCTCCTGAAAGTAAGTGGGGACTCCTCCTGTTTGTCTATGATTTGAGACATAGTTTCTTTCTATCTTTGGACTCTAACTGAACCGTGGCTTTCCTGGCTCTTGAGTCTGCTGACCTTTGGGCTAGAGTTACACCATCAGCTCTCCTGGGGCTGTAGATCACAGACTACAGATCTCAGGATGTTTCAGCCTCCTTAATCTTGTAAATCAATTTCTTCTAACCTCTCTCTGTCTCTCTCTCTCTCTCTCTCTCTATATATATATATATATATATATATATACATATATATATATACATATATCTTATTGGGGACCTTAAAGAATCCTGACTAATACACCACCTTCAATTTCATAGTCTAACTACAGATATTTCATGTGGGAGATATGGAATGCCAACAAGAAGCCTGTCAATACAATAACATGTGAAAGGGGTTGCAGTCCTGGTATGTATGGAGTTCAAGCTTGAGGAAGGCAGAAGATGTTCTGAATAAAGATTTTCCATTGCAAATCCAGACCCCTGTGCCTGGTGTGCAAGGACACCCCTTCATCTGACTGGTACCTCCCTGCCTCTTATCTCTTCAGCATCATTTCCCCTCAGCTAAAAACCTGGGCTTTCAAGATGAGCCACGCTGTTTGCATGCCACTTCTCTTTCTTATGAAGGATAGGATTTCAGGTAAATTACTTGACCTCTCTCTCCTTATAAACCTTAGTATTCCTTTCTGTAAACTAGAAATGTTAATATCCACCTTGCAGAATTTTGTAAAGATCAAATAAATTCTATTCTGAAAGCACTGAATGCAATGCCTGATACATTCAAAATGACCCATGTTAACCATTCTCAGCATCTTCATTATCATCATCACCACCAAAATTTTCAGCATCACTTTTACCATTATCATTACTGAACCAACCACTTTCTTCTTCATCATCATTGTTACCAACATCATCTTCATGGCCAACACCACCAGCAGCATCGTCATCTATTCTATTCATCTATTCACACATTATATGTGTCAAATAAAATAAATCCCTCCTCAGACTGTTTTAAATAAAAGTGACATCCTTTGGGCTTATATAATTGTAGAATTCATAGTCATCTAGTCTGAGGTGAAGACTGATCCAGCAACTCAAACAATATCACATGGACCCATTTCGTCTCTGTCTTTCTGTTTTGACTTCCTGCAATAGTCCTGGCAGTGCTGGATCCTTTCCTGTCAGTTAAAAAAAAAATGGCTAAAGCAGTTGTAGACCTTACAACCTCACACCACATTATCCAGAAAAAGAGTTCTGAGAGGTTTGTGGAAGCGAGAGGGGGCTTCTCTTTCCCAGAGCGCATGTGTGTTCAGTCACTTCAGTCAAGTCCAACTCTTTGTGACCCCGTGGACTGTAGCCCGCCAGGCTCTTTTGTCCATGAGATTCTCCAGATAAGAATACTGGAGTGGGTTGCCATGCCCTCCTCCAGGGGATCTTCCCAACCCAGGGATTGAACCTGGCTCTCCTGTTTTGCAGACAAATTTTTTACTGCTGAGCCACCAAGGAAGTTCCCTCTTTCCCAGAATCCCCAGAAAAGGTCTTAAATTTCATTGGCTTTGAGTGGGCTTTGAGTGCTCATCCATGAACCAATCACAGGGGCCAAAGTTGTGGGTACAATCATTGATGAAAACAGTGAAAGCCTATCCCTAAATCTAAGGATGGGGCTCACTTGCACTGACCTCACATGCCTCAGAGTGTGGGTGGCTCCCCAAACGATGTTCACTGCTATCTCCAGAGGATTGTTGGATGGAGAGGAGAGAGCAAGCTCCACAGAAGTTTCACTGCACTGACCTTCTCAGTTGTACCTTTGAAAGTGCTGTTGTTCTCTCTGCCTCAGGCAACTCCCTTACCCTCATCTCAGACTAGCTCTTCCACGCCCAGTTCGGTGCCTCTTCTGACCATCCCCACCCTGGGCTACCTTAGGGGTCCCCTAAAGTCGGCTAACAGGTGCCTGCTTTTCTCCTAGCACTTACATCACAACATATGCTGCGGTCAGTAGCTAAGTTGTGTTTGACTCTCTGCGACTCTGTGGACTGTAGCCCGCCAGGCTTCTCTGTCCATGGAATTTTCCAGGGCAGAATACTGGAGCAGATTGCCATTTCCTGCTCCAGGGGAATCTTCCTGACCCAGGGATTGAACCCGTGTCTCCTGTGCCTCCGGCACTGGCTGGCAGATTCTTTACCACTGAGCCACGTGGAAAGCCCTTATATCACTATAAGTGCATGCTAGTATATTGAGTCACTGGTTATTGTTACCGTGACCCATTGGGCTATAAGTTTTGGGGAGTAGAACAACTTGGTTGCTTTTCCTACTATCGCCAAGAGGAAACGTAAAATCAGGAAGTACTAATGGTGCTAAAAAAAAATATTTTAAAAGGGAACACAGGGCTGGATGAACAAGCGACAGAATGATTGGGTGAATAAAGCCGTTAATGAGTGAAGTGACCTGGATGGACTTCAATCTTAACCCACAGAAAAATAAACATCTTATTTCCTGCACTCTAGCAAGCCAGGGGAGATCATGTCTTCCTGGCCTCCAGTCAAAACTGATAGACACTCCTGCTTAGAATAAAAGATAAGCTGAAACTGGGGACAAAACCAATATAAGGCAAAAATAGCAAATGATCACAATTAATTGTGATTTAAACAGTGGCTATATAGGAATCTTTTCAGCCTGAGTTAACGTAGTGAATTCCAAACCAAGGACCCTGTGCAGTCATGAAGAACTACTGTGGGCCACGGTGCTGTGCCGGAGGACTGA
Source organism: Dama dama (assembly GCF_033118175.1). Classification (NCBI taxonomy): domain Eukaryota; kingdom Metazoa; phylum Chordata; class Mammalia; order Artiodactyla; family Cervidae; genus Dama; species Dama dama. The sequence continues at coordinate 69,939,977 of NC_083693.1, forward strand.
CTCAGGTCTGATCCTCCTTTTGGGAATGTCACCCTTGGAGGTGACATTCCAGAGACAGGCATGAGGCTGGAGAGACATGCAGAGGTGGAATCTGCATAGATATAATCAGAGATGGAGCTCAGGATTGCCACTGAAAAGGATTTCCCCCAATTCATGAAGCTGATCACTAATTGCTACTGTGGAGCTTGCATCCTTGCAATCATCCAGGTTGTTGTTGTTTTTTAGTGGCTAAATCATGTCTGATTCTTTGCAACCCCATGGACTATAGCCCACCGGGTCCTCTGTCCACGGGAATTTCCATGCAAGAATACTGAAATAAGTTGCCATTTCCTTCATTCCGGGTCTTTTTCCAACCCAGGGACTAAGCCCTGGTCTCCTGCATTGCAAGTGGATTCTTTACCACTGAGCCAAACCAACACTGACCTGATAGCCAAAATACAAGTCTGTGTCAACACTGCAATATACATGAGAAGGAACTGCCCTGGTCATAGTCACAGTGGAAATGAATCAGGACGCACAGCCTTGGCACCTTACAGATAGAAGCCGTGGCACTCCTCATGTTGTTTTTGCTCCTTATCCAACCAGCCAAGAGGAAGGCATGCTTCTCCCATCTTACAGGAGAGAAAACTGAGGCTCAGAATACTAGTGGGATTGGTGCGGGGCTACTAATAATTGTTCACCTGATGATTTGAACTCAGATTGCTTTTTCTACGGTCCTTAATACAACTTGCTCACTCTCCTCCTATGTCAAATGTGAGCACAATTAAATGGAACTTTCTCTCAAAGAACATTTTCATTCAGAAATTGAGGCAAGTCATTCATGGCATTGTATATCCATCTGTGTGTGTGTGTGTGTGCATGTGAGCACATATGTGTTTGTATATATATGCATGTATATATACATGTGTGTATGCATGTGTGTATTCATATGTATGCTAGAGTATAAAAAATGTATAAAAAATAAACAAACAAAAGCACCCCCCAGAAGTCAAAAAAGAGAATGATTTCCAGTAGGTTCCCGCGGAGCCCTTCTCTTTATTCCTGAGAGGTTCAATTAACGGGTGCAAGCCATAAAACAGTGCATTTTCTCCCGGCTATGATGCATTGTTTTTAATCTCACTGCCTTGTATTATATCACATTCCTATAATTCTTCCGACAGGAAAAGGCTTGTTTCATAAAAATATAGTCCCCCGCATTTGAAATATAAGTTCACATGCAGGCAACATATATATCACCGTGCCGGCAAACTAACTCACTTACTTAATCCACTAAACTTCAGGTGCTTCCTATATTATGTGAAATGGCTTGAAACAGGCAGCAGCTGCCAGGACCCATCACTGCTTCTTTGCTCAAGAGAGACAGGGAGAGGGGAGGTGGGGGAGTGGAAATCCCCTCGGTGGATGCCAAATAACAAGTCTTTCATTATCACCCAGTGTCAGGACACTGGGTAATGTTCATTGTGCATGCACAATAAATTACTATTTACCTGGCAGCGACTTTGATAAGCCCGTCTCCTCTCCCTCTTTCTGTCCACGCAGCACGGAGCAGCGAAACCCCTCTGCCTATAATTCTTATTAAGGTGATACCTTTTCTGAATAAGAAAGTACACACTTCCAAAGCCTGGCGCTCTCTGGGGTTTTTGAGGGACATTGTTTTTATTGGTTCCCTTTTATTTCTCCCTCCCCGCTGTGTTTTAATGCTGTAGTGACTTCTGTGTATACAACTCTCATATTGAAATGTCGGCGGCTGCAGATATATGCAATATTAAAGAGCGCTTATGAATTTTTGACATCTAATTAGTCGCTACCCAGTTAACATGTCAGGACTCAGAGGGATTAGGGAGGCAGCCTTTTCTGAATAAGTTACAGCGAGGCCCCTGTCCTTTTCATGTATTATTCTTTAATGTAGGTGGTGATTATTTGGCTGTGATTAATTGATGAAGCTCATTGGTCTGGCAAGTGGTACCGAATTCACCATTCTTCACTTTTATTTCTCGCAGTAGGGCTCTGCCACTTATTCGGGAGGACTCCCTTCCTTCCAGGCAGCCTATCCTCAGTGCAGTGCTCCCGGTGGGGGCTGGGGTGGGGGGTGGCGGCTGCTCCCAGGGCCTGGCCTTGACCCCTCCCAGCTCTTGACTCACAGATCGGCCGTCGCTTTTGCAGCTCGCCTTCTCTTGGAGGCTCCTTCTGGTGGCCCAGCACCCCACTCCCACCCCCAGAAACCCCATGGGACCCCCCCTCCCCGAGGAAAAGCTTCTGGTTGCTCTGCTGTCTCCCGGCCGATGTTTCAAACCTTGCCCTGGTGCCCTTAACACCTGTAGCATCCCGATGGGGTTCAGTTTCCACCGAGGCTCAGCAGCCTGCCAAGATGCCAGGTGACAGGCAGGGCCCTCCGTGGCCACTCCTGCCATTGTCTCCAGCAGTGGGGCCCCGGGAAACCCCACGGGCCGCGATGCGCAGTCTGATAGCGCTCTCTCTGCCCCGGAGGGTAAGTGACACCAAGCTCTGAAAGAGACCGCCTTGTAAGGGGAGGTCTGTGGAAGGAAGGGCCCCGGCTGCCCGGAGGGGTGCCTGCCCGCTGGTGTCCGACGTCTCAGCTGCCACCCTGAACAAGTGTGAAGGCGGGCGGAAAGAAACACCTTAGCCTGTTCAGTGCTCGCGATGCCCAGGCTCTGCACACGACTGGGTCCTCTTTGGGCTTGTGAAAGTGGGGTCTCCTTGTCTTGGATTTGAAAATGGGCGTGATTTTTAATTTTTTAAGATAAAACAAGGAGGGAGATGGTTTGTGTTCTACAACCTTGTATTTATTGCAGGGGCAGGGGTGCTATTAAGATTTATTTGTCTTCATTTTATGAATCTCCTTCAACATACTTGTGTACACACACAGTCACATCCACACTCCAGCACATGCATGGGAACACACAGGGTATACACACAAGCACACACACACATACATACACACACAGACACACACACCCAGGCAGAAACAAGCACCTTCACACACAGACACACATCCCATGGACACACACAGACACGCACTAACACACATACATACATGCACACACAGATACACACTCTCTCCCCTGTGGCTTCTCAAACAAAGGCTCTGCCATCAGACTTTCATACCCCAGCCTCCCGGTTTTATGGGCAAATAATTATTTCCTGCAAAGCAGAATCACCCCCCTTATGAACCTCCCCCAACATTTAAATCTATAATTGGGGCAGGAACAGAGCTGTGGTGGATTCTCCTTTTTAAATGCACCAACTCTGGACAAACCATCCTAAAAAATGTATAATTATAAATAAACCTTCACCTACGTCAGCTGGCGGGGTTTTTAATTACCGCACTTGATGTCAATCAAGGCCAGCACTGGGCGCGCGTGCGAGGGGCAATTTCAGAGAAATTTCACGGACATAAGCTGTCGCCTTATTCTATTATCTATATTTAAAAGAGACGGGAGGAGATGAGGCAACCGCCAGGATGGGAAAGGGAGAATGTGGTGGGCTGGAGGGAACGGGGTGGAAGGCACTTTCCCCAAAGGGCGGTGTCCTGCCCTGGAGAGAGCTGGACTCCACGCAGCTGACCTCTCCTTGTCCCCCCAACCCTTTCCTCCAGGAGATGAGCTGGGAGTGGGGTGTCTATTTGCTGATGGAAGGGGGCGGGGTGGATGGACTTCTGCAGGGACAAGGCTGGCCGAGTGGGGTCGTGGGGGACCAGGCAGAAAAGCGGGGAGCACAGAGAGCCAGAAAAGAGGGGTGCTAGAAGGGGAAAAAAAATCAATTGATGCAAATTCACTTTCTCCTTGACGGCGGATTCTCTCTGAAGGAAACACTGAACTTTGTAGTGTTAGCAGCAGCTGAAATTTAGAATTATTGTTTCCTTCTAACAGAAGACTCATTTTCCACGGCCGCATTTGCAGCATAATAAGCTTTTTGTTATTTTTTCAATTAGAGTCAATTGACCTAACAAAATGCTTGGCAATTAAGTGATTTTTGTAATGGTCCGGGGGTAATTTAGTCGAGCTTGTCAGCTGTGTTTCATGAAGCCGAGATGTCTTTTTTTTTTTTCCCACTGCCTCTCTCTCTCTCTCTCTCCCTCTCTCTCTCTTGAGCATAATGGCTCATAATTTCGAAATCTTTTCCTTCTGTTTCCCTCACAATAATTCGCAATTACAGGAAGTTGTTGGAGGTGATTTTTTTTCCTACCTTGCCTTTGAGTCAGTAATTTTAAATAAAATGTACATACTTATAAAAAGGCAGCTATTACTGAAATCACTTTTTGTGTAAACTCAATTATTTTATGAATAGTGACACCAGCTTATACTGGGTCCTGCTCCTGAAGGCTGAGGCATTATTATCTTCAGGGTAAAAGGTTTGGAACACTCAGAACACACTTTCCAAATCAAACCAGCGTTCAGTAATGTAAACACAACTTCAGGAGACAGGAGGCATCAGGGTTACCTGGTCATGAAAAATGGCAGCGGCTACATCTCCAGCCTCCTGGACAGCCCCACCCCTCCGCTAGGACTGAAAAGAGGGTCTCAGCCTCTGATTTATGAGGGAATTCCTCATTTGCCTAATTGATTCATTTTCTTAAGACGACATCTGGAGTTACATTTCCTTTTTAAAAGGCTGCAGTTAGATCTGATGACTGGATCAGATGTTCCTTCATTGAACTATTATCTGTTTATACCTATATTAAAAAAAACACACACACACCCACACAATATTCAGTTTGTAACTGCATGCACATGTACATATACAAACAGCCAGGAAGCCGTGCACCCTTGTTCTTTCAGAACAAATTTGACAAAAGTCACATTTGACAAGGCAAGTCATTGTGGGGATGTGTGCTATCAAGGTTCATCTCTTTTAACCTTTAGGAGGCTTGAGTCTGTTCCCGCGTTAATGTGTGTGTGTTTTTTTAAGACAATCTCTGATTTCTAGCCCTGAGCTAGAATCTCCTGTTGACTTCAGTTTGCCCCTTTGTGAAAAACAGCTCAGAAGCCACCCACCTCACACCTTGGCAGGAAACTCCCCAGTAGGGGGCAGTAGAAGAGCAAGCCAACCAAACCCCATTTTGGCAAGCCGTACAAGACGGGCAAGACCACCAGCCCTGGGAAACCCATCCCCTCCTGCCTCATGCGTGGACACAGAGCTCGAAAGATCCATTAGTACAGATCACTGGTTTTGAATTGGTCTCCCAGTTCTGTCTGGGAAGCATCTAATCAAATGTTCTTCCTTCTCCTCTCTGGGCGTCTATCTTTCCAAAGGGGCTCCTTGAAAACTGTGGCTGTTGTCAGCTGGGTGCTACAAGCCTTGGACTCATTCCCTGCCTGGGCTGCTCAGGCAGCTTGGGGGGATGGGAGACTTCTTGAATCCTGGAGGCTTTTGCAAGGCCTGAGAAGACAAGTGTTCAACACTATTAAACTCACACCGGTTTACTTGACGCTTAAATTTGGCTATCATTTCCTTTTCTCGCACCTCAATTTCCCCAGTTCTAAACTGGGGAAAGGTCAGGAGGTCAGGCTAGCTGCAATCTGCCATTCGATTATGCGTTCCTTCATTCTTGGCTGCATGCATTTAATCTTTACTATCTGCATTCTTTCATTATTTACTGTGTACATTCACTCGTTCATTCTTTAGTAAAGGCATGTTCATAGGCAGAAGACATACTCCAAATTAACAAGGTCGTCATATTCTTGAATTTAATTTGATTATCTTTTAAAATACAAGGTCTTTGTTCAACTCTGAGTGGTTTTCTTAATTTTCTTTTTTTTTCTGGTTGACTAATTTGTCCTTGGTGAAGGCATAAAGATTTTTGGGGGAATTCAGTTTATATCATAGCTTTTAATGTGGTGTGTGCTTTCCACATACCACTTGTATTTAGAGACACTTGGGGATCTCTCTTCATTTCTCCGGTTGTCATGGGCAGCCCTGGGTCTGGTTTAGTTTAGATTCTAAGTTCTCATGCATTGGTCTGGGCTGGAGCTGGGCCCAGCCTCTCAAGGCTTTGATTAATCCACTGCACCTCTCATTTCTCCGACTATAAAAGAAGCTACAGTTCTGCATAAGCATCTTGCAGAAGAAAGAAGCCAAAGCAGAAAGTATTAAACTTTCATCCAACACCATAGGAGAGATGTAGTTATTAAATTTCAGCTGCTTATCAAACTGATATGAAAGTCATTTTGCATGATTGCTTTGCATCCTCAAATCTTCTGCTTTTATTTGCAATGCATCTCTGTGCTTTCTTATTAGAAAAATACTCAAAGGATAAAAAAAGCTGATAATATTATTCAGTTTTGACAATTAGGTAGGAAAAAACATTCAAAGAAGTGCTTTTTTATTGCGGCTGGTAATAATATCAGGGGTCCTCTTGATAGCCATCTATACTCACTCTTCCAAGGTGACACTGGTTTTACCTTCTAATTGCTGCTTACTGGTTATACTGGCTCTAGGCAAGAGATGCTATTTCTAGTCTTTTCATTGGTACATGCAAATCTGGTTTATGAGACATGTAGACGTTTTCTGAGTCTTCTGCATTTGCCCACTTTCATCTTTATGGCAGGCTCACTATGTTTCTTGGACCCCAGAAAGAGACTTTTGCTATTTATTCAGTATTCCTTTGTCAAAAAATAACTATGTGTTGGGAAATGTGATCAGTCCTAGGGACAAATCTCCAGGCAGCAGTCTACCTACACTTGAATTTCATCTCTTGTTTATTAAATCATCATAGTTTACTTTTAAATATATACACATGCAAAATTATAAATTATGTATATAGGTAGGGCCTTTCAATATGTTTTTTTCCTCTATCACTTCACTATGTTTCCATGGTCTGTAGAAATGCCAAAACAATACATTTGCATCTAGCAGCCTACCTTATTTTATTTTGACCTTCTTAAAGCTTTATGAGTTAGAGATACTTTCTCATTGGATAGCAGTGGAAACTGAAGCTCACACAGATGAAGTGACTTGTTCAAGGTCACACAGCTGGTACATGAGAGCTAAGTGTTTCAAGTTGTATCTGAGTAACTCTCGAGAGAGTGCTATGTTAACCTTAGTCTTCTGTCAAAGCACCTTCAGCCTCATTTCTCCCATGGTCTCCATTACCTTTTATTTCCAAGTATTCAAAGACTTACACAACTAGCATTGCCCAGTAACAGAAGTGAGCACCAAGCCTTCAGAAGCAGAGAGGGGTCTGGAAGCCAAGTCACCAGCTTCCATCTTCCCCACCTTCCTTCGGAGATTCCATCTACCTCTGCTCCTCTTACTTAGGAAAAAAGGCACCCTTACCCTATCTATCAGACTGATACTTACAAAAGGGAGGTGCAGCTACTGAAACCCAATTGTGGAGCATTAAAAAAGCCCTCCGCAGAGGAAGTGATGACCACGCCCAGTGGAAGTCATTCTTACTGAAAGCCAAGAGAGGTCGTAATTAATTCAACAAGAGTTACTGAGCATCTATCTATGAGTCAGACATGGTTCTTGGCACCTGGAACAAGAAAACAAAGACAGGCAAAGCTGCTTGCTACAGAGAAATCTACCTTCCAGCTGGGGAGCCAGGCTGACAGCAATAGACATCATAGCAGATTAGAAGGCAACGAGCGTTCCAGACAGAGTGAAAGTGAAGAGTGGAAGAGAAATAAAGACCATTTTTAGAATTAAATCGCCTGGTCAAAGATATTGGAACCAGCCTCACATGTCTCTGGGATAACTCAGTGTTATCCCTCTGAGTCTCACATGTCATGTCTGTAAAAGAGGAAGTTGAACTAAATTGAGAGTTCCCAAACTTGGCTTTTATAGAGGAACCTTTTTTCTTTTAATTTTTCTCTGTTAGTCTGAACTTATAGATTCAGACTATAAGATTATCATGTACCTGGGGCCTAGGAATCTGTATTGTTAAAAAAGAATCAAAAGAGATGAAGGTGTTCATCCAAGTTTATGAGGCCCTGGACCCAGTGTCTGTGTGTACTCTAAGGATATCGGGGTGTCCTCTGTGACCTTGGAATTATTCCTCAACATAAAGATATTCTTTGTTCTCAGGGTTGTTAATGAGGATTGACTGATCCAACAGTTGTTAAAACCCAGATCTTAGCACATCACTGGGCCCAATATGACCTTCCTATTCTTTCTTGTGGTTCTAACATCAGATGATGCTTCTCTGGAAGACTGAACACAAGACAAAGCCATTTGAAGAAGAACATCTAGATCTATGAGGGCTAAGAAGAGAAGAGAAATAAAAATTGGTAAGGTGACTACCCTGCCAAGAGTAAAAGGTCTCTAAGCCATAATTTAGGCAGAACTGGTTATATCAACAGTGTTAGCAAAATATGCCTGCTATTAACTGAGGTGATAGAGAAAGGGGGGGCTTCAGTACTTTCCACAGTCAGTGCATCTTGTATTGGATGGGCTCTGATTGCCTCCAGGTTGCAGCTGATGGAATATAATCTCTGAACCTAGTGGGTTCCATGCAAGAAAGCATCACCGAGGCTTCTGTCCCCTCTCACAAAGCCCTGACATTCAGCCTCTGCCCTTAAATTGTCTGTGTGCTTAGAAGTTCTTGTTTCATTCATCACATCAGCTCTTATATAGACTGACATTACATTTAAAGGAATAAAAACAAAGTAGAAACAGGAGTCACATACTCATCTATGAAAGGGTGAAATTATTCATCCTACCTTGGTGGCCTGTGAGGGCCCATCCTTCTCTCCCCAATCCATCGCTCCTTATTTTCTCACCCTGTTCTGTTTTGTAGGGTTTATTCCCACCTGGTAGATTATCAGTTTCATTGTTGGTTGTCTTCTGTACATGGTGTCTTTTCCACCGACTAAGTAAAAACTCATGAGATTTGGGACTTGGAATTCCATACATTTTTATGCCCTTACTTACCACATAATGGGTGCTCAATAAATGATATTTTGAATACATGATTTCAACCTCAGTCTGGTTGAATGTCACCAATATTTTCTTTTCATTCTCTTCTTTCAATTTCCTTCGTCTTTTAAGTTGGCATTGCAATGGTATAAATGGCAAGCTGGTAGAAAAAGGAAATTCAGTAAAGGAAGAGAATAAATTAACGGAGAAAGAAAAGGCCTGTTAGAAAATTGAGCATAAAAGTTATTTGACTCAGTGCTGTCATCTTTATACATGAGAGTTGATGCCTATAGACTTCTTAGATATTATATTTTGAATTTTAATTTGGGACACACATTTCTAGAATCCACCATGTTAAGGCCAGAACAGGATTTTAATGGTCAAAGGCAATTTGCAGGTTCATTACCAAATTGCCAATTTCTAACATGTTACAGGGAAACGAGAGGCTGAAATATATTTGCAATGAGTCAAATATAGATTTTATTTTTAAAAACATTCTTTGATTAATTTCAGGTACTAATTATCTCCTCAATTTAACAACTGTTTCTGTTTAAATGACAGCTTTTAAAATATTTGACTCTAATAAACCTCCCCTGGAAACTTGTTATGCTATTAATTTGATAATATTTTTAATGGAATGTTCATTTAGTAAAGAAAACCCAGTGCATATCTAAAAAAGTCAATCTCTTTGAAGAATTTGATCCAAAATTATATTTTACCCTCTCACTACCAAAATGACTGTGCTGAGAGCATCCATTCCACCATGTACTCTGATGGACTAGGGTGATGTCTTTTCTGAGGCTGGGGACTAGAACAGGATACTGCAGATTGAAACCCATAAGAGTCCATGTGGACTCTTGTTATGGGAGTGATCTTCATTGCAGTTCAATCTCATAGGCAAATATAGCTTGGGAAACCCAAAATTCTACCATTCCCCACGTGTTCTTGACAATGATGACAAAGACATCTATAATAGGTAATTATGCTTTCCTTTCATTAAATCATCACCTATTCATCAGTGACAGAAGATTAAGGAGGAACAGTGACTAAGAACAAATGGATTTCCCCATTCCGAAGGTGTCACATCTGGAACTTTGGCCTGGGAACCAGAAGACCTAGATCCTAAGCCTAGTCTGCTAAGGACTGTACGTTGAAGCCCCCATATCTGCATCTGTATACTGAGACTTTGGGATGAGCATTAATATTTGAGCCATTTAAAAAGGTAAAAAGCATGGCTCTGGACCAACTTTTGGACTTGTTGGAAATTCAAGCCAGGAATCATTTATCCAGTGAGTATTCTGTGCCAGGCCAGTACTAAATCCCTTCTGGGGAGTGAAATTAAAATATACAGATACATGCATGCATAGGCACACATGTACACACACACATACACACAAACACATACAAGAGTGGTTGACCTCAGGAGAATCACAAATTTTTGGATACTTGCAACTGGAAAGAAATTATCATATAGAAGAAAAATGTAAGTATCCTGTATTCTGAGCTTAACATCACCTTCAGCGTCTCTGTGATCATGGGCAAGTGACAATCTCCTTGATCGACAGAATCTGCATCTCAAGGATGCCGATATGGATACATACATTACAGAACAGTTACATAGATGAAGGTTATTAGGTTTAATAGTCCACAGAAGGCACCCAGGCACACAGTAGGTCCCTGGGGAAGAGTGGCTGTGATGACAAAGATGACAATGATGGAAATAGAAAGATCCAGTATGTCACTCCCTAAATAGGTTCCATAGGACAATAGGAGATTTCAGCCCAGAAGCTCTAAGTCAGGGACCCAAAGACTGTGAGTCACCACTTTGCTTCGTGCCTGTCAGTTCATTTTTGAGAATCCACAGAAATAGAAATGTTCTATCAGACCAACTTGGATTGCCATCTGGCCCACACATTTTCCTGGCACGGCCCGAAGGCCAGCACTGCTATTCTCCCCTCCAAGCAAAACCCCAAGTTTAGCAGAACAAAATCTGGTGCTGAAATACATCAAGCACAGCATCAGTTCATTATCATGATTAGTGTATGATTAATATGCATAATAATTTAATCTAGGTTATAGTAGTTAACAGAACTACTAATGATAATAAGGTCAACTGGAAGAATACTATTTAATAAAACAGCAACAGTCATTGGGAGGAATTCATACTTTTAAAGGGGCTCTCATATTCATTAGCCCTTTGGGTCTTCTTTTGGGTATATGACTATCCTTGGTTTCCTTCTAAGGAAACAGGTTTTTAACAGTTGAAACTCACTCCACGTGATGCAGTGATATACAGAAAATCTAGAATTAGAAACTCTGTCTTCCAACTATTACTGTAGCAGGTCCTGAAGACAGAGTGAAGAGAAAAGAGAGAAGAAATTCATCAAATAAAACATTCTTTGGATGGATCACTGAGTAACACAGTATGCCAGGGCCAGAGGGACCTCAGCATACGTTAAATACAATGCTTACATTGTACAAATGAGGAAACTGAGGCCCTGAGAGGTGAATGATTTACCTCCAGTGAACAGAGCTGTGAGGCAGATTCCAAATTGCTTTTCTTTTTTAATCTCAGCGTTCCTTTGTGTGGTCCTGGTCTTGAACTGGGAAAAGAATCTTTCTAAAATTATTCTGTGAACTGAAAACCAAATAATCACGTTTGCTAAAGGTGCATATTGACTTAAATAGTTTAACTCTAAACCATGATCTCGTGCTGTATTTCCAAATTGTTTCTCATTTAATTAATTTGGTAGCATGCGTTCAGTTCCGTCACTCAGTCGTGTCCCATTCTTTGAGACCCCATGGACTTCAGCATGCCAGGCTTCCCTGTTCATCACCAACTCCCGAAGCTTCCTCAAACTCATGTCCATCGAGTCGGTGATGCCATCCAACCATCTCATCCTCCGTCGTCCCCTCATCCTCCTGCCCTCAATCTTTCCCAGCATCAGGGTCTTTTCCAGTGACTCAGTTCTTCGCATCAGGTGGCCAAAGTGCTAAGTCCCTTCAGTCATGTCTGACTCTCTTTGACTTATGGACTGTGGTCAGCCAGGCTGCCCTGCTTGTGGGGTTCTCCAGGCATGAATACTGGTGTGGACTGTTCTGCCCTCCTCCAAGGGGTCTTTCTAATTTGGCAGCACAGTATTAGCTCTTATGAGAAAAATAGTATATTCCTTGGTTAGTTACATTTGGACTATTCTGGGTTAAAATGTGAACTAAATAGACTTTTATCTTACTGATCCTTCTGTTTTTTCCCTTGCAGTGGTGGTTTAGTGGCTAAGTCATGTCCGACTCTTGCGACCTCACAGACAGTAGCCCGCCAGGCTCCTCTGTCCATGGGACTCTCCAGGCAAGAATACTGGGATGGATTGTCATTTCCTTCTGTACACAGATAGTATGCTGGTTCTCACTCATCTTTGACCATGAAATCCCTGGGCTCTCAGAAAATCCCTTGAGACTTGTATTTGAACGATCCCAATTTGAGAAACTTGAGTGCAGTGGCATTTTCTACAGGGTTCTCGGCCATTTGCGTTGTAGTAGGTATTCTTGATATATCAGTCTGCTGAGTTTATTTCTGAGTCTCTGGCAACTTTTACAAGTAGGCGCCCCTAAAAATATAAACTGCAGGTATAAGGAGTGCCTTGATAATCTAGTTTCATTTTAACTGTCATTGCTTTTCCAAGCAACTAAATCCACATTACATGAGATGATTCCAGACCTCTTTCTCTGCCCTAAAATTCTGTCAGTGACACTCATCTTCAACCGCTCTTCACCGAATACCTACAATGAGCCAGTGCTCACACGATTTCTTGCTATTTTAGGCTCTTACTTCTGGATCTGGGCTTCCTGGGGTGAGACACCTGAGGAGAAAGCATGCACAGAAGCGGGAGTATTTATAGGTTTGGGGGCTCTGAAATTAGGTAGTTGTACTTGAACAAATCATTTCTAAGAAATAATCATCATCTTTGAATATCATCGTATCAAGTGAACAGTGAAGACAGTCATTTTTCCTAGGTGTCCCTGATAATATAGCTACTGAAAAACAACAGACTTTGATGGAATAAAAACGTTTTTAATGAAAAAAATTAAGAAGCATGGGAGGCAATGAGAAAAGTCAAAGCATATTGACCAAAATCTTGGTAATATTTGCTGTTCTCAGAGGCACATGTCCTCTACTATTAATCCTTAAAATGGGCTTTGAGTTGGAGAAGTGAGTTCTTACCAGTGGAAAATGTGACTCCAGCTGTGTCTATCCTGAAAATCTGATTGTCTGTTTGCTTCTTTATGATTTTTCTTTTTTTAGGAAAAAATGTTGACTTTAAAAATTGCATGCAAATAAACAGATGCAGGATGGTTTGGGGTGTGGTCATCCTAACTTAAATTCAAAACATCACAATTCATTTAAAATTTCCAGTCCAGAATAGAAGCTCAATATTGTTTGCTCCATTTTGGTGGAGGGGGAGGAATAAACTAGCCAAAATGCTGAGGTTGAAAAAGTGTCAAATGAACTATAACTTTCTTTCCCAAAAGACCTGGATTTTTTTACTTTGCACTTAAGACCACATTTTTCAAAGGCTGTTCCTCCCCTCGCCTCCTCTTTGAATATGTAAAACTCTGTGTGCATCTAATCGGTCCTTCAATTGTCCACTTGCACTTTCAAATTATGGGACAAGTGGCCAATTGGGCCTGCAATTGGCTAATTGTCACTGCAATTAGCCAATTGTGGGTATAATTAGCTGCATGTAGAATTAATCATACGCACAGAGTGGGCGGCCACTCTTTGAAAGCGTAGAACTAAATGTGTTCTAGATGCACATCTGTACCCAGACACAAAGGGGACACAGGCGAGGATCCTAGATGAATCACTCTTAAGAGAATCATTAAAATAAATCTGGCGCTTGGTTAGAAAGACCACACGATTAACCACTGAGTATCCAGTCTACTGACTTTCTCTAAAGTTCCCGTGTGGAGTTTGGTGTGAGCAAGGCAAAGAAGATCCTAGTCTTGAAACTTAATTCTGTAAGTTTAAGCCATCCTGGCTGCTGATGCCCTCCAATTAATTTTTTTAAAACTAAATCTGTAGATGTTGGGTATAGTTTGTGAGTTGTACCAGGCAGGCTCTAACTGCAGTCCTCAGTAGGGAACCTAATGCATTTTGGTTCAAATACCTGCCCCTGTAACACATGAGTGATACCGTCTCATTCATACCTAACATCCAAGCTGGTATGTGGGCATTCCTGGGGAGATCAGAGACAATCCCAGGATAAGCACTATGTATATCTATGAAGCTTCCATTGTATTTGATGGTAAGCAATATAAAATAATTTTCAATGTTAACAGAAAATTTTGGAAATGGTTAAAGTCAGAGTAATAACCCATGTACGGGTTTATTTACTTAATTTCTCTACCACCTAGTTTCTTCAACTATAAGGATAAACTAATGCAACTTAATGAGAACTATCTCACAAGGATCTTCGTAGGGTTATATAAGGTCAGATAAAATTATATAATGAAGGTGAGATTATGAGAGAGGGATAAAAGCTGGAACTCAAGACTCAATCAACCAAGAAATTAACACATTAAAACTTGAAATTTCATGCTTTAAAGAATCCTTTGTTTATTTTAGCATTTTGCCAAACAAAAGTTACAAAAGACCAGTCTTTTCAGGTCATACCTTTTACTTCATGCTGGGAAATGCCTCTCCAGGTGAAAAATAGTCAATGGAGGATCACACTAGCTACAGAAGAAACCCAGGTATGTTGTTTACTTCCATCCATCATCATGGACCCCAAACTTCCCTTCTACTCTAATCTTCCATTTATAGCAGAACCCTTCAGAAATCCACCCATTCTGCAGGCAGTTCTCTCCACTGAATGTTTTTATCTATATCTGTCAGCTCTTTCTATAATAATGCTGCTTAACAAACAACTCCCAATTATTTCCTATTCCATGTTACATGTAAGTTAAAACATGGAACTCTGTGCTCTGAAATTGTTCTCACTCTAGGATCTAGATTAAAGAAACAGCCCCCACCCGCTGCCTGACATTTGCTCATGGCAAAGATCAGGAATAAATGAGTTGGCAGAAACCCACTGCCTAGGACATGACTGAGTGACTAACACTTTCACTTTCATTATGTTATCTACCTACGTATAATTTTCCCCACACTGATCAGTAAAGTATCAGAGCACAAGATATGTATTTGTCCTCATATCTCATTACTAGTGTAGAGTTCGTGTCATTTTAAAGAACAGAAGAAGAAACCAAGACTTAGAGAAGCTAGAAAATTTATCCACAGTCACACAGCTATGAAAGTAAAGAAGAAAGAACCATACTCAGACTTCCCTTGACTGCTGATTAGATGATCTTAACCTGTAAGTTACACTGAACTTCATCTTCTTGTTCTTTGGAGTACATGGTGAAAGAAAGGAGAAAATGGATGAAGCAGAGTGAGCTTGTATGATGATGTACTCAGATATTAGAATCAAGACTAGTCCTACTATAGTGTTTTTCTCTTGCTGGAAGATACAGCTGTGATGATACACCCTGTGAGGGCATCCTTGTAGAAATTAGCAGCAGACACACATGGATGATGAAGTTGTTATCTAACAGTGCTTGCCTAATTTTTTATATCAAGGCCCACATAGGGAATGTTTTTATTGGTGTTGACACCAGTGTGAAAAGTAGCAAATATGTGAGAGATCCGGAAAAAGGTGACTGGCTAGAGGCCTCCAACTGCCACAGACCCCCATCTGACCATCTAGAGGCACTGGGGTTCTCTGCTGAGGGCAAGCCTATTGAACACGGCCCTGAAATTGTAAAGCACACATGTTGACCCTAGTCAGAATCAGAGCGGGGCAGGACTGGAGAAACAGACACATCTCAACCACAGGTGGTGTGATCAATACTTTGCATAACCTATTTCTCAGTGGTTTGCTAAGCACTCTTGTAGATGTAGTAAATTCTCTATCCAAAATTCAACTGAAAGCATCAGTGTTGGGGTAAATTATAATACAACAATCAGGTCTTTTGAGTCATTAATATTAGGGATACAAAAGTACTTAAATGTCAGTATCCTGATTCCTACTGCCAAACTTGAATACTTAAATTACTCATCTGAGTCCTCAACTCTCTACAGCACAGCCAAGAAACTGAAAGGACTTCTCAGGCACTAGTAACTTGAATCATGCATACATACGTGCATTCCAAGTTGCTTCAGTCATGTCCAACTCTTTGCAACCCCATGTACTTTACCCTGCCAGGCTCCTCTGTCCATGGGATTCCTCAGGCAAGAAAGCTGGAGTCGATTGCCATTCCCTTATCAACTTGAATTGTGTGTGTGAGATTTTAGTCCTACTCTGCAGACTTGATTCAGAATAAAAAAATACAATAGTAATCACTTGCTTTTAAGGTTACTGAAAAGGACAAATTACTGAGATGGCTCATAAAGTTATTACTATTACACAGAAAATTGACTGCTAATAGGCCAACCAGGAAGAGAAAGACAAAAGAGAATTGTTTCCAAAAATTAGAAGGTGGAGGCAGTGACAGATTTTATTTTCTTGGGCTCCAAAATCACTGCAGACAGTGACTGAAGCCATGAAATTAGAAGACATTTGCTTCTTGGAAGTAAAGTTATGACAAACCTAGACTGTATATTAAAAGGCAGAGACATCACTTTGTCAACAAAGGGATGTGTAGTCAAAGCTATGGTTTTTCCACTTGTCATGTATGGTTGTGAGTGTTGGACCAAAGAGAAGCCTGAGCACTGAAGAATTGATGCTTTTGAATTGTGGTCCTATAGAAGACTCTTGAGAGTCTCTTGAATTGCCAGGAGATCAGAGCAGTCAATCCTAAAGGTAATCAACCCTGAATATTTATTTGAAGGACTGATGCTGAAACTGAAGCTTCAGTACTTTGGCCACCTGATGTGATGAGCCAGCTCATTACTCTTGTTGGGAAAGATTGAAGGCAAAAGAAGAAGGAGGCAACAGAGGATGAGATAGCTTCACAGACTCAGTGGACATGAAACTGAGCAAACTCCAGGAGACAATGGACAGGGGAATCCGGTGTGTTGCAGTCCACGGGGTTGTAAAGAGTCAGATATGACTTAGAGACTGAAAAACAGCAACAAAGCAAAAAGGGTTATTTCATTCTGGAGGCATTTGGTACAAGGGCAAATGGTCCTACAGTTCCCAAGTTTATGATCGTAACTAAGGGATAAACACTATGTACAAGATGACAGTTGAACAATACTTAAGTAGTTCAGGATGTACATTGGAAAGTTTTTCCATAATTTTAAAAATAAAGCAAATAAATAAAAAACAAAAATAGAACAATAGGAATAAATTTGCCTTCAGAGGGAGAAAGGGAAGAAAGTCACCCTTTAAGTTCCTCTTTGTTATTGTTGTTGTTTAGTGCCTAAGTTGTGTCTGACTCTTTTGTGACTCCATGGCCTGTAGCCTGCCAGTGTGGTTCATGGGATTTCCCATGCAGGAATACTGGAGTGGGTTGCCAATTCCTTCTCCAGGGGATCTTCCTGACCCGGGATCAAACCCATGTGGCCTACATTGGCAGGCGGATTCTTTACTACTGAGCCACCACGGAAGCCCTTCTAATCATGACAGAAAAAGTTTCAGATCTGTTTTATCTTGGTTTTATCAATGAAGTTTAAGGATAGTTCTTTTGCTTAAAGTCCCATTGTGAGTTTCAAACTCAGGGATATTCTTTTTCAGTGCCCATATCTTGAGATGCTTAGACAGTCCTTCTATGGGACACTTCATTTCCTTGCTGAAGTAAGGTAAGCTGAGATCCTGTTGTTAAAGGCAGTGATTAAGAGGACAGGAACGTGATAATGCTATTCACATTCACCAGCAAATCAACCACAGAGGCCGTGTCCTTTTTTCACCGCCTGGTCGACTGCAAGCCCTTTGCTTGAGCGAGTACAGAGAAGGAAGCACAGGCTGGAGTTCACACCCAGACCCCCGTGTGAGTGATCTGTAGCAGGCAGACCCAAGGCATTAACTAAATGTTGCTTTTCTGTATTTATAAATAATAACAGCTATGTGCCATTAATGCAGTGCCATTTCATTTAATGGCATCCAGTACTGAGCAATTTAATTATTCTTTTAGTCACTGAAACATTCATCATAATTTTCCTTGGTTCCAAAAGAGCCCGGTTGCCTCCTGAAGCCATTAAAGTAGACTTGGTGAGTTGCTTTCTCCTTGAAAAATTTGCTCAGCTGTGAATCTGGGAAAAGAGGGCCGATATCTTTCAAAGTTTCATTTCTGTTTTTGTTATTCATGGATTTAAAAACAAAAACAAAACAAAGACTTGTTGTGTTCCAGATACGAGTACCTATTGTGTCTGGCTTCTGCATTGAGCTCTTTTACTTAAGTGTTCTCATTCATTCATCACTGAAAACTATGAGTCAGGTATGCTTATTCCCATTTTATAGGCGAGAAGGCTGAGTGCCAGAGAGTTATTCATAGAATGACTCCACCAATGCCACATGTTGATCTGAGATTTAAACACAAGTCCAATTCAAAACCCTTATCAGGACCATAAAATCTGTAGATAATTGCAAAAACACTGATAATAGTTGCCCTCAAAAACAATGTATACCAGGAATTTTACATTTATGGTATTTTTGAATCCTTCAGATAATGCAGCAAGTTAGACCACTGTATTCTCAGATAAGGAAACAGACTCAAGGAATTTCAATGATGAACTAAAGAGCACATGCAAAATATACAGAACCAGAGCTCATTTGGGAGTCTAACTCCAAAGTCAACCTATCACACATTAGTATTAATAGAATGTAATAGAATAGTTATTTTCCAATAGTTGTTGTGAATATTAGTCAACATGCCAAGGTAGTTTCCCTTTTGGCTAAAAGAGTTTGATCCCTGGTTTGTCGGGGTTTTCTGATGTTTAAAATGAGATAGTTCATAACATGTTTCTATCATACTTAATGATGAATATGTAACTATTTTTGCTGGGTAAATGTAGGCATCTAAATCACTAGGCTTCATGGAGTCAGCCTAGGGAAAAGTCAGATGTATTTTTCAGAGGGAACTAAGCTACTTTAAGATATTCCAGGGCTTCCCAGGTGGTGCTAGTGGTAAAGAATCCTCCTGCCAGTGTAGGAGACTAAGAGTCAGGGGTTCAATTTCTGGGTGGGGAAGATCCCCTGGAGGAGGGCCTGACAACCACTCCAGCATTCTTGCCTGGAGGATCCCATGGACAGAGGAGCCTGGCAGGCTACAGTCCATGGGGTCGCAAAGAGTCGGACACGACTGAAACATCTTAGCATGTACTCACAAGCTACTCTAGTGCCCAATTCCACCTTGACTCCATTCTGAAACTACTAACTGCGTATTTCTCAGATCTTTAAAATGATAGTACCATATGACATTGAAATTACATTTTAGGAATTTATTCTAAGCAAATAATCAGAGATATGTGACGCAGTATATAAGAGTATTCATTGCTAGTTTGTTATCACAAAAAAATAACAGAGACCATCCTACAGACTGCCATTGGTTATGCAAATGTTAGTGCATTCAGTCAATTGCCTTTCATGAAGTCCTTAAAGATAATGACACATCCAGACTCAGACATATGCACAGGAGCACACACACACCCCCCTCCCCTAGACAGAAGTGAGAGAATACTCAGGAACAATTGAATGTGCCTTCAAGTTAGATGAGGAGAGGTATTGTGGATGTGTTTTGTTAGAGAGAATATGCATGTGGGCGTGTGTTATGTTTACCAAGCTTCTACGTCTGCCAAGTTTTCTTTCTTGATTATAACTTTCTTTTTGTTGCTTTTTAGTCACTAACTCAAGTCTGACTGTTTTATAATTTCATGGACTGTAGCCCGCCAGGCTCCTCTCTCCATGGGATTTTTCAGGCAAGAATGCTGGAGGGATTTGCCATTTCCTCCTCCAGGGGATCTTCTTGACCCAGGGATTGAACCTGTGTCTCCTGCATGAGAGGCTGATTCTTTACCGCTGAGCCACCTGGGAAGCCATGACTTCTTTAGCAACTAGCAAATAAAGAATCATGCCTAAATACCCTGTCGGAAAGTCCCGCCCTGCTCTGTTGTTAGTTGTTAAGTCATGTCTGACTCTTCATGACCCCATGGACTGCAGCACACCAGACTTCCCTGTCCTTCACCATCTCTGTCTCAGAGTTTACTCAAACTCATGTCCATTGAGTCGGTGATGCCATCTATCCACCTCATCCTCCGTGGTCCCTTCTCCTCCTGCCTTCCATCTTTCCCAGCCTCAGGGTCTTTTTCAATGAGCCCTGCTATTGACCAAAAGCATTGCTATCGTTCGAACACCCTGAAACACCTCTTCTAGCCCCACAGCCCCTGTGAACTGCGTCGTTTCCTTTAGTGGATATCTGATAAAGGCTGCCTGAACTGAAGCAGGCCATGATGGCAGTCTCTATAACAGAATCCAAAGGGCACTTGTCTTAAACATTTGCAAGTGAATGGAGGAAAAATCCCTACCTTTTCTCCTTAGGCTATAAGATGGCACAGCAGTGGGTTTTGCAACAAAACCGACTTTATCCAAGGACACTGTCAGTGTAGATAATGTGCCTTTATTTATTTAAAC
The DNA here is from genome assembly GCF_033118175.1 of Dama dama. Lineage (NCBI taxonomy): Eukaryota > Metazoa > Chordata > Mammalia > Artiodactyla > Cervidae > Dama > Dama dama. The sequence goes on from NC_083693.1 coordinate 69,960,478, forward strand.
TCTTGGTTTTTTGGTTTTCTGCCAGTTCTTTCTAGAACAGAGTCAATTCAGTACGTGTAGGCACCCTCAACCATGTCAAACATTATGCCTCCTTAACACGTTAACAACAAAACATAAGTCTGTGATATTTGATTATAGCTTATGTTGATTATAGATCATGTATAGACTGTTATAGATTATGTTGATTAGGATGTGCTTATGAATAAAAGATGTTGATGCATTAATTCAGGAATCTTTTCAAATGATTTGCTATACTTTAATCCCAATAGAGTCTAGCTACCTACATGTATACGTATTTATTTATATATACAAGCATGCCATGTATTTCTGGGCTTCGCAGGTGTTTTAGAGGTAAAAAATCTACCTGCCAATACAGGAGACCTAGGTTTAATCCTTGCATTGGGAAGATCCCCTGGAGAAGGAAATGGCAGCCCACTCTAGTATTCTTGCCTGGGAAATCCCATGGACAGAGGAGCCTGGTGGGCTACAGTCTGTAGGGTCACAAAAAATTGGGCACAACTTAGCAACTAATCAACAACAATACAATATATTCCTATGTCGAATACAATAGTTGTTTGTATGGATTATGAAAACCAACTATCGAGCACTTACTATATGTGCCAGGCCTTGTATTCAGTGCTCTGTAATTTTGGTCAGTACTCATGGCAAACTCATGGGGTAAGAATGGCTGTCCCTCTTTCTACAGCTGGGACACTGGTTGGAGACGTTGGCCACATGACATGGTCACGCAGTGGATTTCATCCTGACCCTTGAGTACGGGTAAACGAAAGTTTCACAAAGCTTGTTTATTACTGCAGAGCACCAAGGGGCCTTGGACTGTCTTACATTGAGAACTCCTATAACAGGGTCAATCCAAGTATTTTTAGAGAAAAAAAAAATAAAGGCTTTGAGATAGACTCTGGGGGTGGCCACTTGCTGAAAACTGAGATTTGAGTCCACCCTCCAATGGCTCTGTGGCGCATGTAGGTATCTGTACACCTGCCAGGACATCAGTAAGCTCCCTTCAACTTGCACCATCACCCCCAGCCAGTGAGATGCCGGTGCCCTTGAAGAAGCAAGCCCATGCCGGCTTCCTCGTCTGCTCACCGGGTCTATTACTGTGGGGAGGACCTCCCTCTCTCTGGCTGCAGTTTCTTCATCAGTAAATGAGTTAAGCGAGAGGTTTGGACTGCGAGTGCCAAGCTCTTGTACCCGAAGATCCCAAGACATAAAAGCAATGAGGTTTTATTCCCTCTGGCATTGCACACACAGGCAGAGGCACTTAAATGCCTTCATTTGAGATAAGACTATTTACAAAAAGATCCAACAGCCTTACCCTCTTAGAGGATAAGCTTTTTTTAGTTTTGTATTTTTGAGAGGTGGAGGGAAGGGCTTTTTTTTTTTTTTTTTTTGCTTTTTCCCAGATTCAACTCATGCTGTAAGAATTTAGAGCGCGATTCTTTGATTCTTTTCAGGCCTTCCTGGGACAGCTTCCTCTGTCTCCCCAGCACCAGCAAGTGGACCCTTTATGTCCCAGCATCTCAGGAGACCGCAGCGAGAAAGGGCCACAGAGCCAGCCTGTGAGTCCTCGGTCGGGGTGGGGAGACATTCCTCGCTGCCAGTTCTAAGGGGCGAATCTGTGTAGATCAATGCATTCATTTCTCTCTCCCAGCCTCTCCCTCAGTTAACACCCCAGCACACACAATACCAACGAAGGTGATTATCTCTGCTAGCATAATTCCTCCCTAACATCTGCTTTCGCCCATAACACTCCACTAATTTTTCCCTCATTTCATTACACATAATTTTCTTTCAACACAATCTACATGTATTAAGTGGTAATGACTTTCCAGTTAAGAGCAAATCGACACCAAGGGACCCCCGTCCCCCCCACGGTTGCCTGCAGAGCCTGACTCTGGCTATTAGAGATAAATTCGGTACCTCAGGAAGCTGCAGTGAGGTAATCAATCAATTAAGCGGTTAGGACATACATTATCAAACTTCCACAGTGCGGGGGGCAGGGGGCATGCTGATCTACTTGCCATGATTTTTTTTAGGAATTAAAAAAAAATGAATAAATAAGATGGAGAGCTATTATACAACCAGGCTATAATTTGCCACTCAAAGTCAGGGGCTGGTTTTGTCAGACTTAAGGCTGCAGAGTGAATGAGAGAGACGTGGGCCTTGGGAGTGCACAGTCTAGCGGGTAGGAAATCCAAGGTCTGATGTTTATTAGGGTGTCCTGAGGCACACAGTGTGCGGGGTGGGACAGGGGAGTCTGAGAACCTTGTCCTTTAAAAAGGAAAAAAAAAAAAAAAGAAATCTGGAATTATGACTCTTACTGCCCAGGTTTGCAGCAGGGATTAGCCGAGATCACGTACACAGAAGCATCACGCACATCACAGGTGTGTGTGGCGCCTTCATTATCTTCTACCTCCTCACACTGTGAATTTAGGAAGTGCAAGGCAGCTGGAGGTCACCCAAATGCTGGCATTGAACCGTGCGTTTTAAAGATCACCATCATTATTACCATCACCACACACAATCATTTTCCTCAGGTTGTTTTTTTTTTTTAATTTGTATTGAAGTATAGTCGTTTTACTCTGATACAAATCTTTATGGAGCTTTCCTGATGGTTCAGATGGTAAAGAATCCGCCTGCAATGTGGGAAACCTGGGTTTGATCCCTGGGTCAGGAGGATCCCCTGGAGAAGGGAATGGCAACCCACTCCAGTTTTTGGCCTGGAGAATTCCATGGACAGAGGAGCCTGGTGGGGTATAGTCCATGGGGTCACAGAGAGTTGGACATGACTGAGCAGCTAACACTTTCACTTCACTTCATAATTGCTTTATCATGTTGTGTTAGCTTCTGCTATATAGCAAAGTGAAGCGGCGATATGTTTACATGCGTCCCCTCCTTTGGGGATGTCCTTCCCATACATGTCACCCCAGAGCACTGTGTAGTTTTCTCTGCTATGCAGTAGGTTCTCATTAGTTATCTACCACATGCATAATATCAATAATATATATATATCAAACCCAACCTTCCAATTCATCCTAACCCCCTTTACTCCTTTTGTCTGTCTTTAAAGAAAAAGCAAAATGTATAGCTTTTGAACTTACATTCAGATTTTGCTAATCCTCATTCATCTACTTTACCTGTGTTCCCTTTGTGCTGGTCTCATTTACCTCATCTATAAAATGGGTGTATTAATATGTCACCTACCACAATAAGACTTATGGGAAGACTCAAAAGAAACATATAATTAAGTGTTTTAAAAACTGTAAATCACCAAAAAATAAGGTTATTTTAAATAAAATAGTCTACTTGTATTTTTTTCTATACTTGATTCATCTTACAAATATCTTATGTTTCTGCAAAGTATATTGAATGATACCTGCAAGATAAATTAATCACAAAGGCAGAGGACAAAAGAAAAAGAAACTCTAGGTATATGTGTCAACATAAAAACAACATATTTATGAAACAGACAAAATATTTTCTATATATGTGTCAACCAATGATATATGAATATGCAAACATGATACATAATATTAAATTCTTACAAACCAATGAGAAGGAGAAAATAGAAATAGAATATGAGTTACAATAATAGTGAACAATGCTTACTATTTCCCAACTATTCCTAAAGCTTTTATGTATTTTAATTTGATTAATAAGAAAAGGGAAAAGACACTGAAATAAAAATGAACAAATGAAATAAACACTAAAATAATATATAAAGTATTAAATATTCTCATAGAGAAATGTAAAATGACATTAAGGAAAGAGGACTTTCCATCAATCAATAAGGCTTAAAAAACTGGTGCTAAGGCATCAGAAGAAGAGGTGATTTCTACACTATTTTTAGGAATGTAAATTGGTAAAAACAAACAAATCAATAAAGACTACTTTTTGAGGAGTGGGAGAGAATTTCCATCATGCTTGAAAAGCCCTTAAGTATTCCCATCCTTTGACCCAGAGATTATATTTTCCTGCACTTTATCCTTACACACCTAGAGATGATTGTGTAACTAAAAGATGTTCATTGCAGTGTTATTTATAATCACAAAATATTGGAAGCATTGGAGTCCAGCATGGGAAGATTGTGGCCATTTATTAAGAAGCATTTCTTTAATAAACTGTCTTTGGAAATAATTGTGAGAAGTTCAATATTTTGTCTACCATGTATTCACTTTTGTTACACACCTCTATCCATTTTTATCATTTGACTTCCAAAATGAGATTATTTCAAAGAAGTTTTTTTTTTATGTGCCGTCCACCTCAAATAAATCAATTAGTCAGTCAGTCAGTTAGTTCAGTCACTCAGCTGAGTCCAACTCTTTGCGACCCCATGGACTGCAGCACGCCAGGCCTCCCTGTCTATCACCAACTCCCAGAGTTTACCCAAACTCATGTCCATTGAGTCAGTGATGCCACCCAACCATACCACCCTCTGTCATCCCCTTCTCCTGCCCTCATCTTTCCTAGAATCAGGGTCTTTGCCAGTGAGCTGGCTCTTCACATCAGGTGCCCAAAGTATTGGAGTTTCAGCTTCAGCATCAGTCCTTCCAATGAATATTCAATTAGGAGAACTGAGTATCAATTAGTAGAAATTTCTAAATGACAAAATTAGTGTCAAGTACTATCAGAAAGGTATTGCTTTTATTAATAATTTTATGCAATAAAAACTAATTATCAGTAAAAACTAAAAAACATAAATAAATAAAAAAGAAGAAGAAACATTTCTTGAGCAACTGCTTAGTGCCAGGCCTGATTCCTAGTGCAGAGACTGCAACAGAGAACAAGACTGGATGAGATTCCATGCCCAAGGATGCCCAGTTATAATGCAAGGACATCTAAACTGAACAAGTTATGATGTACACACAAGGTGGACTGTAGTAGATTTATTTGCCTAGATATTTATTTGGGGCCTTTCTCCTGTGTTCCAGACACAGCTTTAAATCTGAGAGATACAACTATGTACAAAGCAACAAATCCTTGTGCCCATAGAACTTGCATTCTATTTGGAAATATTGGAAATATACATCTAAATATGATGTTGCAGAAATGTATTTGATGATGTGGAAAAAAAAAAAAAAGCATGTTCTAAGAAGTGAAAATGGTTATAGGACAGTGCACACAGTATGAAACCATTTGTGTAAATAAGTAAAAATATTCATATATCCATTTCTAAAATATTAGAAATATTATGCACCAATTTTAAGCAGTAGAATGCATCTCCAGAATTTTTTATCTTTTAAATTTTCTTTATTTGATACTTTAAAATACAAGAAAATAAATAAAATGACTACCAACAAAGAGGGCAAGTCCAAGCTGAACTATAGCTTCCATTAAAAAATAATCAGTTGATTTACACATTTCAGCAGCCTCAAGATTTGATTTGACTTGATTTCTTAATAATGAGGATCAATAAAATAACATGAGTCCTGGGTCATTTTCCAAATTTTGCTTTTCACGACATAGGAGAGCTCAGTGTTAGGCTTTGATGGGAGGAAAGGACCTTGGGAATTATCCTCAGCTACAGCAGAGGAAACTGAAGTCCCCAAGAGTCAGGAGGAGTCAAACAGGACTTGAGCCTAATTCAACTCAAACTGACTTCACTTTCCAGTGTTTTCAATGTTAATATATAACTATGTTCTATTGTGTGATCCTATTTAACCCTCTGCCTAGTTCTGCTCAATATCCCAAATGATGGAGGGCAACAAGAGGAGAGAACAATATCCCCACATTGTTAGTCTTTCCATGATACCTTCTTTGTTTCAACAAAAGCAGAACAAAGTTAAATAAACTATTGCTAAAACCCCATGGAATAGATGTGGCTCTAGGTTCTGCACAGAAACAAAGAGAAAATGAGAACCTGTGGAACATAGAAGCTCTCTATATGATTAAGGTGTTTTACCTCTAAGCCAACATTGTTCAAGCCTATACTGATCAGATGTGGTTCTAGAAATTTGTGGATGAACCCTGAGTTACCAGAAAGCAGAGAGTTAGAAAATGTTATCATTAACGTCAATGATAATAGGATAATTATCAGGTTACAGCCGTAGGTCCTGTGTTGTTCAGTCGCTCATCGTGTCCGACTCTTTGCGACCCCATGGACTGCAGCACGCCAGGCTTCCCTGTCCTTCACCATCTCCTGGAGTTTGCTCAAACTCATGTTCATCAGGTCGGCGATGTCATCCAACCATCTCATTCTCTGTAGTCCCCTTCTCCTGCCTTCAACCTTTCTCAGCATCAGGGTCTTTTCCAGTGAGTCAGCTTTTCACATTGGGTGGCCAACGTATTGAAGCTTCAGCTTCAGTATCAGTCTTTCCAATGAAGATTCAGAGTTAATTTCCTCTACGTGTATATAAACTTTATGGTTTCCAGGTCCTGGGATTCTCCTGAGGGTTATATTGTGACATTCTTGTACCCATTTCCTAGTTGAGTATGTTGAGGCTCCGATAACTTGACCCACTTACCTACAATCACGTTTCAGGAATGGAACTGAGCTGGAACAAGTCATCTGACACCTAGCCCATTGTTATTTTTACATAAAAGAATGGGAAAAGGCTTTTGTGCAATAGGCTTTCAACTTAAAAAATCTTGTCAGGAATTTGGAGAGGCAGTGTAAATATTAAATCAAGAAGTTATCGTATTGCCTTTTTTTTTCTTTTTAATAACCCAAAGAAGGCAACTGTGTGTATTCTAAGCATCCAGCTGTCTGTTTTTTGTCTTCTAAATGTTTTTAACTAAACTAAACCAAACCTTTACCTTGATTGGTTTTTGGACTGAAATGTCCTTACTCAGCCAGATCCTCATGCCAAGCAGGGTTTTAATTTTTTAAGAAGTAAATCTGAACAGGACAATAGAAGAACTCCAAAGAACAGCAGTCTATGAGAAAACACATCATTTGTTTATTTGGCCGTTTGTTTTAAGACAGAAGTAAAAACACTGGGCTGAACAGATCAGGAGGCTTCAGGCTATTTCCTCTGAGACCGTAAGACCGGGCAGGATGAAACGTGAATAGAAAGCACGCCAGATGCACACGTGCAAATACAACTTTCTGTCGCACGCGGCTTTGGTTATTTCTTTTTTTCTCAGATGCTAAAGCCCCCAACACTCTATGGAGCTGGAAAATAAAGTCATATGCAAAGTGATTAAAAACACCCCTTTGCACCAAGCCAGTCCCAACACAAAACACCTTTTACCCCCAAGGGGCTCACAGTGCTTCTCATCGTGAACTTTCTTCTTGGCTGAGATTAGTATCTTAAACGTGTCAGAGAAGAATGCTGTCTAAATGGCTTAGGAGTATGATTTTATTTTCTCCCATTCTGTTCTTCTATTTAACCACTATTTTTCTTGCTCCCCCCATCCTTCCCCTCCCCATTGCAAGATGTCTGGCACCCAACGTCTGGCATGAAATCTTACGGGTCTACATTTTCTGCAGGGCTGTGACAACAGGTTTCAACTTGACTTGCCAGCCCCGGGAACATGAAGTTACATTTGTTTGTTTCTGAGGATAAGGAGGTTTGTAGCTCCTGGTGCTGAAAAGGGACATCTTTATGTTTGATTAGAGTTTTCTAAAGAGAAGATGAATTCATCTGTTGTGGATTATTTCAGAAAAGTATTTTATTGTATTATATATTGTAAAAGCACATTCCACTTATGACGGACATTCTGTTGCTTTGTTGTTTTAAAGTTACTGTTAGTCTTGAGACTATCCACTGGCAGAAACCTGCACTTAGCACCCTAAAAATGCTAGCAACACAAGGATGTAGGGAATTGTGTCACCTGTAAATTATAGTGTATTGATTCAATACACCCTACCTGATTTTACAAGCTTGGGAAACTGAGGCCAGAAAAGAGAAGTGATTTGCTCGAAGTCAGAACTGGTTCATGAAAATGTTGGAACTTGAGTCAGAATATCAGGGTACCTCAGATCCTTGGGGTCTTTGACATGGTCCTACGGAGGCTTTAAATATTCATTTTACTTATGTAGATTTAGTCATTCTCATATTGCAGCTATTTATACATATTTTTTAATGTGACCTTCCCATATAATGGTATCTTTATGGATTTGAACATATTACTAATATTTGATTATTCTGCAGAATTGAATATAATGATTTTACTACTCTTCCTATTTTAAGTGCTATTATATACTTGTATTGAGTTTTGAATTGGAGAATACCACCGATTTTATCCACTTCCAACAGATTGTGAGCTGTATACATAAAATTATTTTAGAAGGGAGGGAAAAGGGATGGGTGGATGGGTGGGTGGCTAGATGGATGAATGGAGGGTAGTTGCATGGATGGATGGATGGATGGGTGGATATTATGGATGAGTGGATATATAGATAGATAAATATATACATGGGGCTTCCCTAGTGGCTCAGACAGTAAAATCTGCCTACAATGCAGAAGACCCCGGTTCGATCCCTGGGTCAGGAAGATCCCCTGGAGAAGGACATGGCAATCCACTCCAGTATTCTGGAGAATTCCATGGACAGAGGAGCCTGATGGGCTACAGTTCATGGGGTCGCAAAGAGTAGCACATGATTGAGCAACTAACACTTTAACTTTCAAACATATATATTTATATACTCATGCATAATTTAAGGATATATCACATTGCTTCTCACAGAGATCAAATTAATAAATGCTATGCATGTGCATCTCATCAAACATCTTCAGGACAAAGTCATCTTCCCTTTCTGGCTACAGTGCCTGGTACCCAGTAGGCTCTGAAAATTATAGTAGAACAATAAATATTTGAAGGGCTCAAAGTTACAGAAAAAGCTGAGCTTCAGGATTCAACAGAACTTCATCAGTTGAACCAGCTATAGCCTTGAATCCAGATCTTTCTACTTCCAAATGCAGTCCTCTCCCGTCTCAGCTTTTGGGGACCTTACACTCTGTTTATGTTTGAGGACAGGCTGATCTTTGTCTGCAAGGCGTATCTGGGGTCTACCTCAATGCCTTTCTCTCAATTAATTAATTGATTTTTTTGTCTCTTCTCTCCCCCTCCTCCCTCCATCCCCCCTCCCGGGTGTGTTTACTCGCAGCATCCAGAAAGACCACCTTCCGCCCGCTCTCTCCCCGGTTCAGCTGCACCTCTCTACTCCAATAAACCGTTTGCATTCCATCTGGCAAGCGTTTGCTCCGAAGACATTTCTCTGTCAATCTCTCCCGCCACATTAAAAATCTGTCATTACGATTGCATCGCCGCCTGGCTCCTGAGATTTCTGACTGCTTTATTGCTCTCCTCATTTTTTTTTTTTTTTCTCTTCCCTGCTACAGCCGAGAAGCAGAAATAAAGGTTTGTTGTTGAAACATGGCCGGGAGGAAAGTAGGAGGCACACATCTGTCAAGGTATTACCTTTCTTCAACCAGGGATTAAGGTGTTTTACGGCACTCGCTACCGAGCATCACACTGAATAAATTTTCTCAGTAGAACATAAAAATGAACTCATACATTTTGAACCAAGATCCCTTCTTTTGAGCCAGCCCAGATCATTATGCAGCGGCACCCACGTGCAGGGGGGACAGTGAGGCAGGAAGTGCCTGCCACCCACCCCACCTCCCACCGAAGCTGCATTATTCAAATACCAGTGGAGTCTGGGGCAGCATCTGGATCAGGGGAGATGCTGGTTGGGAATGCACAGCCTTCCCTGCCTCCTGGGAGAGAATGGAAGGCTCCAGAAAGGATCTGGCCCCAGAATCCACCTCCCCCTTCCTGCCTGGCAAAGAGTCATACTGAATCAAATCACATTCCTTGGGGCAGGTCCCTTGATCCCTCCTGATGCTTCCTCAGGACCTGCTCTGTACGGCTCTGCTGTGATAAGTATCTGTCCCAGGTCTGATCTGCCCACCGGTCCATGACCTTCTCCAGGCCAGGGGCACATCCTCCACCCTAGTGCCTTGCGCCTACAAGACTTGGCAGTATTGACTAGGGGTATCACAAGCCTTTTTTTTTTTTCCCCCAGCTTCCCTCTTTGCATTCTACTGTGTGCATAGATTAATCCATTTAAAGTTCCCAGTAATCTGCTTCAGTGGACTATTCATGTTTTCTTTTTTGTAGACCAATGAACTGAAGCAGAAAGAGGGCTGTGTCTTGTTGAAGGTTAGACAGTTAGAGTGGCTGGTCTGGGGTTTGAGCCCAGCCTGCTGGTCCATTCTGTGGATGGCGGGAGGCACAGGAAGGAGCGGGGTGTAGTGTGGCTTTGAAACAACTCTGTGGCCCGTCAGGGGCTCGGGAAGAGTATGGGGGCCAGAGAAGACTGTGTCGCCTCAGTGTCCTCTGCCCCTCTGCAACGTCGCAGTGTCGTCTGAGGTCTCAGTGGCTCGTATCTCTTCAGAGCTCAGGATTGGTGCCATGGGCTCTGGTTTCCTTTGAGCATCACCCCCCCAACACACACAGGCCCTACACACACATGCACACTCACATACATTCACACACAGACACACTTTATCATTCCTATATTTCTCTCTGCCTATGATGTCCCCCTACGTGGAATTCTTTTTTTTAAATTTTTTTTAAGAAAACACATTTTCACCCTTAAAAACCTTTGCCTCTCTGTGCATTTATTTTTCATAAGCATTAGAGACTCCCCAAAGACCCCCAGAAGCCCTTTCTTCACCCTTGATAGTGGATGACACTCCCTGAGTTTTATTATACACCATCTGTTTGCATGTCAGCATCCCCAGTAATGATCAGAAGCCCCTCTGGTCTATTTCTAAAAGGATAAATATAAATAGTTAACAGTAGTCACTCCTGCTGCAAAAGAAACTTTTCCTTATATACCCATTTTATGCTATTTGAGGTTTTTTGTTTTTTCTTTTGCAATGCACATGTAACACTTGCAATAAATTATGAGTTGATTTTATTTCGAGTGCTCTATTAAATCCTGGGGGACCATCCTAAGCGACTAATAATATGTAGAACCAATGGCATCAGCTAAAGGGCTGTGACCATTCACAGACAAACCATGTGAGAAGCTGGGATCTCCAACTTGGTTCATCTGCTCATGAACATTTGGGACTTGGGAACCCAAGTCAGGTCTCACCTACTCAGGCTGAACCAGCCCTGCCTTAGGGAGACGTAGCTGCGATCTTGTCATCTTGGTGATTCAGACACTGAGAAAATGTCCCTAGCCCCCCTGCCAGTTCCCTTTCCTTCCCTACTCAGTATGATTTCTGATCAGATCGATGGACCAGTTGGCACGACCATTGCAATTGACCTTGGCTGACCCCTGAATGAATGACCTTTTGAATAGTGGTTATTTGTCCTGTCCCAATCAGCCACGATGTAGAAGTCCCAACATCACCCATACTCAACTGGGAACTCACCAAGGAACAATTACCCCATGTACGGGGCGTGGGGCGGGGGGCATTTCCCAACAGCCCTGGGAGCCTGACTCCATTTGTTAAAGGACATCCAGCTTGCTGAGCGCAAACCCAAGTTCACCTTCTGGAGGAGCGAGGAAAAGCGAAAATGAGAAGCTGGCAAACCTTGAGAGCCTACGAGGCAGTAAACACAGGGGTAGATCGACATCTTGGTCAGATGACATCAATTGTTGTCCTAACAACAGCCCTAAGGAGTGGGTTTTTCATTATCCCCATCTGCAGACGCAAAGGCTGAGCCCATGGGGAGATGATGAAGATGGTGAGACAGGAGTGGCTCAGGCACCAGAGAACAGACTCTTCGGCTCCTTGCACTACATCTGGCTCCACCTGGACAGTGAGGTGGGTGTGTGTGTGCTGGGGGCGGGGTGGGGTGGGGGTCAGCCTGCATGGGCTGGATTCTCATCTTCACCACTGGAAAGCCAAGTCACCAAGGATGACAGCCTTACTTCCCTGTACTTTGGTTGTCTCAACTATAATGAGGAACTTACCCTGCTGTGCTATTGTGAGGATGAAATGAGATACTCTTTAGAAGCCTCAGCATCTGGACTGACATACAGTAAATGCTCAATGAACCCTAGTGATCCTAAGAATCCATCTTCCAGGAGTGTCCCTCTTTGGGTTCCATTCCTTGCTGGGAATTCACACATGTAGAGACCAGGACTCTATTAAGTCTCCCTTTCTGCCTGCCCCTTTCTCAAATTTGTAAAATTTGTTCTGTTTGTGCAATTATTTTTTCCTTGTGACCATCCTGTAAAACTGGTGTCCAAGCCCAAAATACTGTCAACTTGAGAATGTGAATCTGAAATCCACATCAGGATATGTCATGTGATTTACAGACATATTTTCTTCCGCTTAACCATATCAGGTTCACATTACACTCACAGCCACTTTCGTCATCCTGCCAAACTTTGGAGTTTTATGGTTGCATCAAATGAACGGCAGCTACATATCATTCCCAGTTGTCAGCCTAATTCTTTTGAATGAGTGGGGGCCTGCTGGATGGGACACTGTGGACACACACTGACTGAAGGATCGTGAAGGCCAGTGCCCTTCATCCAGGCCCTGAGAACCACTGGGGCTGACGCGAAAGGCTCTGCACTCCACGCCAGGGCCAGCCAGCTCTCATCTCTTCCTTCTAGGAAGTCTCCACCAACGATGCTCCCAAGAGGTCAGGTTTGCAAACAAGTCCTTGTCTTCCTTTTGCTGAAAAGCAAGCTGCTCTCCCTTGGTTTTCCACAACAATCACTGAAGAACCCACCTGGCTAGTGTCATGTCTGCTTGCTGGCCCAAGGGAGCAGACAGAGCATTTTCTTCAATCAAGGGAGAGCAAGGAGGATGGGGTGCAGGGCTGGGTGGGGATGGAGAGCTCAGCATTTATAAACCAAACCCATGTGGTCAACCTCTGGTCACATCTTAGCAAGCCTGTGGGGGAGGTCAGGTGTGAGCCTTGATGTTCTACACCAAGTACAGAGACAGAATTTTCTAGAAAGCTCAGCCAAAGCTCAGCTTTCTGTCCACAGGCCCTGCCACACCCCCACAGAAACAACCTTGGTGGACAGTGTTTTCCAGCTTCCGTCTACCTCCCTTGTAGAGCACCCGCTCTGCATCAAACACCGTCGTGGGTGCTCCCACTTGCCTCTTCCCTTTCATCTTCAGGACCCAGAAACCCAGGTCCAGACAGCTGGTGCCACCTCAGAAATGTATGTCGGGGTCACTGTGGCCGAAGGCAGCCTCCGTGGCTTCTCTCTGGTGAGGACTTCCCCTGGTTGCTATGATAAAGTCCCTTGATAAACCAACTATTTCAAATGATGAGCTTCTACACCCAGGCCTCTTTCAAAGAGTTGCTTTGAGAGTGGTTTAGTTTGAAGGAAGCTCAGCTGAATGGTGCAGTGAACATGTCCTATTGGTCCCTCTGGCCCGTTCAGGCCGAGGGCATCCTCCACATGGGAGAAACCTCAGCGTCATAGCGGGCCTAACAGCTGGCACAAGCCGCCATCTTCCTTCTGGCCCCAGATCCCGTGACCTCCAAGCTCACGCGCAGCCTCGCTGACCTCCTGGCCCGGCTGTGAGCGCATGCGCAGGTGCGGCCCGCGCGATGCCTCCCCAGGCCTCCGGGTGAGTGTTTAGCCGGTTGACACCATGGCTTGTGGTTTGCTCTGCCGAAGCCTCCCCCTGAAAGGGGCCTTCCAGGGTGACTTGCAAAGCGGACCAGGGCAGAGTTCTAGCAGCAAAGGATGTGACTAACCCACAGTGTCTTCTTAAGGACTTGAGACAGTGGGAGTCTCCAGGGTGGGGGAGGAAGACATATTTTCTTAGAATGTGTACGAGAGGTGTGTCTTTCAGCCCCGAATTCTCCCACCACATTAAAAAGAAATACGTCAAATTCGAACGAAGGTAAAGATATGCACCTGAGTAAGAGGAAGAAGGGAAGTTGTTGGAAAGGTTGAGGATTAGACAGAAAAAAACGGTGACCAGGGTCTCAAAGACTTTGCTCGCTTGTCGGCGGGGGAAATAACTGCTGTCCTCTGTCTTGTGGGGACGCTCAGAAGTGGGAACAGGTGTGAGCGTTACTAAACTGCAGGGCGTGAAAAGGTGTGGGGTTTCATTTTAGAGTGTTTTCCAAACTCACAGAAAGTAAAGGGGAGACTCTGAGAGGGGAAGGAGGGAGGGGAGGAGAGGGGAAGGAATAGGTCCTACATGGATCCCCCCACCCCAGCCTCCACAGACCATGCACCGTGCACAGAGGCAGGCCGCGCAAAGAATCAAGATGCCCAGAGTTCCATCAGAAAGGCCCGAGCTGAGGCAGAGAGAGCCAGATTCAGTCAGAGACAGAGAATTTAATCAGAGATGCTCAGATTTCAGTCAGAGATGCCCACGTGCAGCTCGGAGATGCCTAGTTTCAGTCAGAGACTTCAGAAATCTTCAGAGATACAGCGAGTTCAATCAGATGCTCAGAGTTTAATTGAAGTTGCTTAAGTTTCAATGTCATATGGCACCTTGGATGGGAGGGGGTTTGTGAGGGGGGGAGGGGTGGATACATGTACATGTATGACTGAGTCCCTTTGCTGTGCATCTGAAAGTACCACAGCATTGGTCATCGGGGGTATAAAATAAAATGTCAAAAAAAGAAAAACAAAACAAAAGATGTCCAATATCTCAGTTCAGAGACATCCAGAATCCAGTCAGAGGTGCTCAAGTTCAGTGAGAGACCCCCAAGTTCAGTCAGAGTTTTGGCTTCAGCAGCATAAGGAGGAATCTTGTTTTCAAGGAACTACAAGAAATATTGAAGGATTTGCTAACTAGATTCAAAGGACACTAATGCCATTCTGGGAAAACTTCCAGAAGTCCCCACCATCATCCAACCCCTAACTCGAGGTTAAAGTTCAAAATGAGCCATGGGTGGTGTTGATCCCTGAGGGGAAGGTTCTCCCTGGATCCCCTTATTTATTCTAATTTTGGAGTCTTGCGAGTGTGTCTTTAGAGGAAGGCATGTTGGTTTTGAGGGAAGACTGTTCTGGGTAGAAACAGCTCTGTAACATGCAAGTCCTGTGAACCTGAGCAGAGCAGAATGTCTCTGCAAACATAGGTAACAAAACACTTCTCTCAAGGGGCCATTATTAGGGTGGCGTTTGAAAACAAAGCTTCTCACAGAGACCCCAGTGTAAATTAGCTCCTCAGCAAATAGGAGTCCTTCCCTAAATATTATACAGGCAGTCTGACCTGGGTGCAGGAGGGCAGGCAAAAGGTGGGAGGAAGGCAGGAACAAGAAGGGAGGGAGAGAGGGAGAGAGAAAAGCTTTATAAATAGATCTGTATTTAGCATCTAAATCCCTACATTTCCCCCCATAATTCTCCAGAATTTCTTCCCCAGAGAATATTAGCCTTAGGTAAATGGAGATATTTTCAAGGTGAAATTTGGGACAAACTCTTTATGTATAAGATCTCTCCTAAACAAATACACTTTTTTTTTTTTTTCTATATTTCTATAAATTTAACTCATCAGTGATCAGCTACTACTGATTTGTTATCAGGAACTACCCATTTGACTGACCAAATAAAAATATCATAAATTCAGTCTCCATTAAGAAGCCAGATACAATAGTAATCTAGGAATGGTCAAGTTCAGAGCCAGCCCATCTCAAGATTTCAAACAGAGAGGTTCAAACAAGAGAGAGTCCCCCCTCTCTTGTGAGGATTTCAGGGCAAGAGGAGCTGTGGGCCCACCCCCAGGGGGCAGGACTCTGTGGAGGGGACTCCAGGGATGCTTGTTGTTGTTCAGTTGCTCAATCATGTCTAACTCTTTGCAACCCCATGGCCCGCAGCACGCCAGGCTTTGCTGTCCTTTACCATCTCCTAGAGCTTGCTCAGACTCATGTCCATTGATCCGATGGTACCATCCAACCATCTCATCCTCTGTCATCTTCTTCTCTTCATGCCCTCAGTCTTTCCCAGCATCAGGGTCTTTTCTAATGAGTTGGCTCTTCGCATCAGGTGGTCAAAGTGTTGGAGCTTCAGCTTCGGCATCAGTTCTTCCAATGAATATTCAGGACTGATTTTCTTTAGGATTGACTTGTTTGACCTCCTTGCTATATCAGGAGCTCTGAAGAGTCTTCACTAGCACCACAGTTTGAAAGCATCAATTCTTTGGTCTTCAGCCTTCTTTATGGTCCAACTTTCACATCCATACATGACTACTGGTAAAACCATAGTTTTCACTATGTCAGCAAAGTGATGTCTCTGCTTTTTAATATGCTTTCTAGGTCTATCACAGTTTTCCTTCCAAGGAGCAAGTGTCTTTTAATTTCATGGCTGTGGTCACTGTCCACAGTGACTTTGGAGCCCAGGAAAATAAATTTGGGTCAGGGGTAGGCAGGATGATAAACCCCCATGGAAGATTCTGGACTTTGTGCAGGGGACACAATTTCGAGAATGAAGGAGAATTGCTCTGGAGTGCCCATGCTTGTGGTTTAGAACCTAAAGGAAGATGAAAACAGTCACCCATGAGCTCACATGGTAATAAAGTTCAAAAAGAAGTTGTGGAGGCCTGACCATCCTGTCTACTCTGACAGGATGGAGGCCAGGGATGCAGCTGACATCTTAGTTTAGGGTGAGGAACAGACCCCCCAACAAAGATGATCCAGGCCCAAATGTCAACAGGGCCGAGGTCATGGACCCTGGCCTAGAGGTCACCAACAAACCCCTTTCACGTGGTCCACGTAATGCTTTCTGCATCGCTGCTTTTCTGTCTTCTCATCTGTAGGTCCCAGACCAACAGATGATGGCTAAAGTAGCTAAGGCCTTCTTAGGCTGAAGCCTATGCAGACCCCAGGCCTGCCTCCTTGAGGACCAGAGAGCTGCCATCCCCTGAAATGAGCTACTCTGACTGTGGGTCTCACAGGGGCCAGAGCTGGTCCATCTCCTTCCTGGGGCTGGCCAGGACCAGAATCGTGTATAATTAAAATGCATTGAATGGACTTACATGCAAACAGAAGGCCTGTCCACCGGGCAGGTTTGGATGACCCTCCAGCTTTATCGGGGGCAGTCTGCGTTTCATCACGCCTTAGCTGCTGCCCTTGAACCAGTTGCTTTACCTCTTTCCGTTTCTTCTAAAGAGGAGTAAGAGTGATGTTATCCTCAGGGATGGTTTCTGAGGTCACTGAAGTGTCTCAGTGAGACTTTGCACAGTTTGGGGCCAGGTGTTTGCACGTTGAGGTCTCTGAGGGCAGGAGCCACAGTGTGTGGTCACGGAGTTTATTGAATGTTCACAAAGCTGGCTCATGGCAGCAGCCGGGGACTGGAGGAACAAGGATTTCCAGGTGATCCCAGCCTGGCCCACAGCTTCCAACTCTTCCATCCCAGACCACATGATGGATTTGTCCACACTATATGGCAGGTATTTCTTAAGCAACTACTTGTTCGCCTTGTGGGGACACTTGGCGCTGTGTGCCTGGGGTGATGGAAAGGGCCAGAATCGGTTCCTGCCTCAATGCCATGAGGTCCTCGTTTATGCAGAGAAATACAGCAATGCCTTCATGAGCCAGGGAGACCCTCTTAGGGCAAGGACATGGGATCTTTCTGGCTTATTTAAAAAATGAAAGCCATCCTCAAGTCCCAGAGCGTCAGTGGTGATTATTAATCATTCAGGGGAGTAAGCCGTGAGCATTTGGTTTGCAGGCATAGAGATGGTGGGAAAATATGAACCTGCGAGGTCCCAGGAGAGAAAGAGCTGATCGCTGAGCTAGGACCATTTTGCTGGCGGGTCTTCCAAGGAGAGGCAGGACTTTGCTGCATCACGTCAGCTGGTAGTTGAAGAACACGGGGAAGGGCATTCAGGGGGCAGGGATGGGACTAGTCGGAGGCATGTTCTTGTAAGGCAGGTAGTAGATGTAGTTGGGAGACCTTGAGTGTTTCTGTTGCTGAAGAATAAATATGAGGGCAGATGTGGCCTGGAAAGTCAGCAGCAATGCAGAAAGTGTTACATGGACCAGGTGAAAGGAGATTGTTGGTGATCTCCAGGTCAGGGTTCTTGACCTCGGCTCTGTTGACATTTGGGGCTGATGACCTTTTGTTGAGGGACCTGTTCCATGTCCTAAAGTAGGATGTCAGCTGCGTTCACGACCTCCATCCACTGGATACCCATAACATCTCTCCCCAAGTTGTGACAACAGAAAATGTCCCCAGGCATTGTCACATATCCTCTGAGGGATGACATGGCACTCTGTTGAGAATCCAGCTCTAGACGAGAGACTGCAAGCGTGGAGGGGCAGCTGGGGTTGGCAAGAGGGACGTGGGCAGGCAGTGAGCCTGCAGAAGCCAGGGGTGCCCACTGCAGGACATCTGGCCTGGTTCCACTGCCTGGCACAAAGTAGCTCCTCTGTGAATGGTGTTAAGTTACAGAGAAAGCAAAGCTTAAGAAAGCAAGGCTTAAGGGCCTTAAGAGAGCAAGGCCCTTAAGGGCCTTAAGAAAGCAAGGGCTTAAGGGCCTTAAGAAAGCAAAGCTACTGAAGGTCCTCGGAGGCTCTAGGTGGCCATGGGATTAGCACTCAGCAGGGCCTGGCCCTTGTCAGGCTACCCTCCTCTGGGCTGGGAGGCCACGATGGGCACCTCCTTGGGGGCCGGGTCATGCTGGGTGGCTGTTTATCTGTGTGCCCAGGGCTGCCTGCTGGGCGTATTAGAGGCCATGAAATAATGATGAGACCTAGGAGGGGTAATTAAAAGCCATGGTGACATTGATCTGCTGAGATTTCTGAGCAAACCCAGAGCACACGGGGCGACTCTCCATCTTACCTCATGCAGGCCCGGCCTGATTGGCCCCCTGGGCATTGCTGGGGCCACAGCACCTCACCTGTGGCCAGGAGACTCCCAGGGCAGCAGCCGGGCAGGCTTCAGAGGCTGTACAAAACAGGCAGCCTGGGCCTGGGGGTAGCCAGCTGCTGGGCTCAGACCTGGAAAGGCGGGAGCTGGCGAGTCTGTTAAAGAAAGACACAGGTCATCATTTTGCACAGTCTCAAAGGTTAACCTTCTCCTCTCCAAGGCCCCAGAGGCTCCCCAGATAAAGAACCTGAGATGCTCTAGAGCCATGCTGTCTGTCTTGGTGAAGGGCCTGTCCACCTTTGCACTTCAGACACTTCAGCCTGCAGTGTCTACAGGAAAGGTTGCTCTCTGGATGCGAACTAAACTATTCTTGACCCTCTGTCCTGGGCTGAGAACCCTGCATACTTTAAAAACTGAGAACTTGGAATATTTACTTATCTTAGTCTTTGTGAGGCTGGATACTTTGATTGGAAGAATAATGATTTTCTTGCTGTTAGTGCAGGTTATCGTGATTTGCTTCTTAGTTGTTACTTTAGTTTCAAAACTGACCTACTGAGTGGATTTAATACAGTATAGAGTCAGACAGCCCTGAGACGTGGTCTCAGGTCTACCAACATCTCTACGATCTTGAGCCAATGACTTAAGGATATTGTGTCTTAGTCTTCCTGTTGGTAAATGGAGATAAAAATAATTTTTTTAAATCCGGTTCCGGGCACTGGAGATCAGATCAACCTTGCCCTTGAGTCTGGTCAATGCACCTGAGGTCTGCAGCATTCTCAGAAGGTGGGAACCATGGGAGCCTCAGTTTCCCCATCTTCAGGATGGAAAGAGACAACAAAGCATCTCCCTTGCAGGACTGCTGGGCAGTTGATGTGGCTGACATGTGTAAGGACCTCACAATGCCATAGTGAGGATTGAATAAGATGATGTTTGCAACATCATGAACAATGAGGAATGGTTAGTTTATTAGGTGAGTTGCTGTAGGCTTAAGATCCTTCTGTCCTCCAGGCCCTGTGAACTGGCCATAGGAAGCCCACTTCACAGATGAGAAAACTAAGGCAGCAAATTTTTTATGAGCTGGGGTTCCATAGTGAGCCTCCCCACTCAGCCCATCTCAAGGATGGCTACCTGGGCGCTCGCTTTGCAGGAAGCCCCAGGATTGCCTCCCTCCCCACCCACCTGTGAGCCTGAACTGGCAAGTACCCTGCCTGGTTACGTAATCACAACCTCCGGTGTGTCTCTGTGAAAACCCGGCCTATTTTTCTGCTCTGGGCCTTCACCACGTGGCAGGGGTTTGGGGGGTGGGGGATGGGAGCTGCATCTCTGCTCTTCACACTGTAAAGGAAGTAACAACCCTATCAGATGGGAGGAAGGAAAAGTTTCTCAGGGCCTTAACAAAATAGCCCGTCTCCCACGCGAGCGCGGGCCTGCGGTCAGATCACTAGTTTAAATGTAGACGGGCCTGTTTCTTTCTTGTAAGCTGCCTGGAGTAGGTTGAAAGAGTCTTCCGGATTTTGGAGAGGACGCTCTGAATTACAGTCTTAGAAAAAACACCACCTCCTCATAATTGCAGCCTCACACCACCCTTTGTAACAAGGGTAATGCCTGAGCTTTGATTGGCCAGGGGGACATCTGCAAACCGCTCCAAGTTAAACGCACAGTGTCACCAACGCTGATGGAGAAAAACTTGGAGGAGTGAGTGACTGTGTTCTGAATGCCCTGGTTCCTGTGTCTACTTATTTAATAGAAGTTTGATCTGAGTGACACCAGGCTCTTCCAGGTGATGACAGTCACAAGCACTGTCTGCAGAATGTTTACCGAGCCTCAGATCCTGGGCTGTCGCGGCCAGGCTGCGACACTCTGGCGTCCACTGCTCTGCTAAAGAACCTTCTCTGCTTTGCACGTGTGCTCTGCTTGCGAATGACATTGAGTTTATAAACTGAAACTGTGCACGATCCTTGGGCTGCTGTACATGCTGTCTGTCTTATAGAGGAAAGAGAGAGCAGCCTCTGTCTCTTAGCTCGTACCAGTCATAATCTTAGAGTCTCTGTTTCAAAAAAAGCTTTGCAAGCCAAAGTCATTTTCCTTGTTGATCTGGTGGCAAAACCTGACTTGAACTGATGGGACGGGTATAAGGCTATTTATAGTCCTTTGCCCCCACATAGTATGAATATTCATACATTTTGCTGCAGAAATCTGAATGCATACTATCCCGAGGCACTGCCCCAGAGTCTTCTTGGAGGCGGGGTGGGGCGGGGGTGATGTTGTATAGTATACAATTGTGACACACAGTAGCATTCTATAAAATGCCAAATTCTGATTTCTGAAGGGCACCTGGCCCCACTAGTTTCCAAACAAGGACAGCGGTGAATCGCATCTGCTGTCCCTCTTCAGAGCTGGGCTCTGCATACTGTGTAGGTTGGTGGCAGCTCCAGGCACTGGAGATCAGATCAACCTTGCCCTTGAGTCTGGGCAGTGCACCTGAGGTCTGCGGCATTCTCAGAAGGTGGGAACCATGCGAGCCTCAGTTTCCCCATCTTTAGGAAGGAAAGAGACAATAAAGCATCTCCTTTGCAGGACTGCTGGGCGGTTGATGTGGCGGACATGTGAAAGGACCACACAGGCATGGCCTCTGGGGGCATGCTCAGCTGGGTCCCCATCTTCATCTGCTCTGAGTAAGTGACTTTCAGGCCTGATGCAAAGATGCAGTGAAACTTTGGCCTCTTCAGAGATCCCTGCCCTCCGCCTGGAGTCAGATGTGGCCCCGGGAACCTTGGGCAGGGGCGATAACAACACACGGAGACCGGCAGAGTCCGCGGCAATTAGCAGGAGCCGCCAAGACCTCTTCAGTATTAATTAGCTGCCCCTGACCTGGTGCTGCCGGGATGCCCAGCCTCTCGGGGGCACTCACGGAGGAGCGCAGCCCTGGCCTGGAGCGCTGAGTAAATAGGACGGAGTTTGGCTTCCCAAGCGACAAGGGCGATGATGCAAGGCTCTCCCTGGGATCAGGTGTGAGACAGGCTCTCTGGACAGACAGACAAGGGACACTGGGAGGAAGGACAGTGGGGGGTGGGGTTCCCCCGTACTCAGCCTCCCCACTGCTGCTCTGACAGTTAGATTATGATTCAGCTCCTCTCCTTCTCTCCCCAGGCGCTCCTCCTGTCCCTCTGTGGACGGTTACTGCAGGAGTGCACTCAGGCCATCAAGCACAAGCTGCCCTCTGAGCACAAAGCTTCGTGGATGGGACAGCCCGGGGTCCTGGCTCTCTTCTTGTGAACCCAGGGTTAGCTCCCCAGAGAAGATAATTCAGAAAATGCAGGAGAGCTTGCCTTTCCTGGGTGAATTTTCCACTTTATTTGAGACATAGGTACTCAGCCAAGCCAGCTGCTTGCCAGGTACTTTTTTAGATCCTGAGGATACAGTAGGGAACAGGAGAGAAAGTCCTAGATCTAATGTTGGGGGGTGGGCAAGAGAGAAATGCAGAAATAAGGCAAAAAATTTCAGAGGGTGATAAGTGCTATGAAGAAAACTAAAGGTGGATAATAGGATAGAAAATGCTGGAGGCAGGCGAGGATGATCAGGGAAAGGATCTCTGACAAAGGGACACTGAGGTCATATGAGTGAAGTGACCAAAAAAAAAAAAAAACCAAAGTCTTGGTAACTAGGAAGGGCAGCCCAGGGTCAGATGGAACAGAGAGTGCAAAGGCCCTGGAGCAGAAGCCTGCTTGGCATACTTAAGGACAATCAAGGAGGATGTGGGGCTTCCCTGGTGGTTCAGATGGTAAAGAACTCGCCTACAATGCGGGAGACATGGGTTCGTTCCCTGGGTCAGGAGGATCCCCTGGAGAAGGGAATGGCAACACACTCCAGTATTCTTGCCTGGAGAATCCCATGGACAGTTGGACATGACCAAGTGACTATCACTTTTACTCTTTCACTTCTCAAGGAGGATGCAGGAGAGATGAGGCTGGAATATAGAGTCAGAAGCCAAATGTTGTCTCAGTTAATCACTGCACTCTTTTCCGTAGAGGTCATTCACTCCATTTCACAAAAAATGAAACCGAATCAGAAAATGGAGTGTTTGTGCAACGTCACCAAAACTTTAAGTTACAAAAGAGGATCCTAAGTCAAGTCCACAAAGCACAAACCGTTTCCCACAATACCTTTGTAGAGCTGGAGAATTTAGAAGGAAGTTGTCTAAGCCCCAGCAAGCTAGTGATGCCTTATCTACTAAGAGCTGTAGGGACTTAGTAACTATCCCAACCTTTAGGGCAAGTGACAACCATGGAAATCCAGGCTCCACCTTCTAAGAGGAGCAGCCTAAGGATGGGTTGAAAATAAAAGTGTTAGTCCGTCAGTTGTGTCTGCCTCTTTGCGATCCCATGGGCTGTAGCTCATCAGGCTCCTCTGTCCACAGAATTCTCTAGGCGAGAATACTGAAGTGGGTTACCATTCCCCTCTCCAGGGGATCTTCTCCACCCAGAGATCGAACCCTCGTCTCTTACTTCTCCTGTATTGGGAGGCAGGTTCTTTATCACAAAACAAGCAGGCACTTAGAACTAGGGAGACCGAGGCTCAGAGAGGCTAAGCATCTTATCCAGGACTTGTAAGCAGTGAGGTCTCCATCCAAAGCCTGACCATTCGCCACGTTGGATGGCACTGGATACAAATGAGATGGAAAAGTCCAAACAAAGAAGACCAGAAGAAAAAGAAGAAAATAAAATGTTATCCTGGTATTTGAAAGGTTCCTTTTATTGGATTGATCAGATTTCTGAGAAATCAGCAACTTCATTTAACTGACAAAAGACCATTTTTCCACCGAGAAAAAAAAAAGTTATTATTTTAACCTCCCACCTGATTTCTTTTTAAAGAGTGAAACGTGATTTTGAAAGAGTAATTACATATATTTATATCCTATGAGTGGGAAGCAGAGCCCGTCAATGAATCACCTGCTTTCTACAACTCTGCCGTCGGCCCAGACACGTGAGATAAACCTAAAGTTGATGTCTGAGGGGTGGGACCACTGCCCTGATTGGATAGTCACTTGTGGAGGGAGGGTTGAGATAGAGGAGGAAGGAGTCTCCCACCTGCCTCCCCATCCTTCTTCACAAAGAGCAGTCACTTCGCTCAGGGATGGAAGCATTCATTCACTCGTGTTTTCTGCTCCTCTTTCTCTCTCACCGTCCCTCTCTTTCTCCTTGCACAAACGTTTACCTGCTACCTACTGGGGTTCCAGCCCCTTGCTTGTTTGAGAAGTCAAAACCCAGCAAGAAACCCTTGATTCTTCCTGAGTTAAATTTATTTATGAGAAACCAGCCCAGGTTCCTTCCCTGGAAACCCTCACATTCCAGGGATGCACGTAAAACTCGTGACATCAGGATCCAGCCTGAGGTCAGGAGAGAAGGAGCCGAGGTTCCCAAGACGCTGAGGCCCCTGGTGGAGAAGAGGCTCTGCCTTGGAGAGAGGGATGCAGCCCTCGCCTGGGGCTCCAGGGCATCAGAGCAGGACAGAGGGGCCAGTCGATGCCCGTGGGAACAGCGGCGTTTGTCAGAGTGGATGCAGGAAAGGATATGCACGGCTCTTTCCATGGAAATAGTGATCACTCAAGGCTCTGAAACCCAGGCTGACTCACATCCTCTGGTAGGAAAGCCCCCACCCCAGTCCCTCCCTGGGGTTCAGCCAAATTGCTGGAGACAAACAAGGGGCCCCGGCCCAGCAGTCACAACGCCAGGATTTCTGTTCTGACCAGTTTGTGCCCTAAACGGGCTCTTAAGATCATATTCTGACTCTTGGGATTTTCTGAGGCCTCAAAAACCCACTTCATACAGAGGTGAGGGTGTGGAGACCAAGATACTTCTGTGGGCAGGCCAAGAGTGTCTAATTAGATATGAAGCTTTGGGCAAATTGCATAACCTTTATAAGCCCATCTCATCACCCGTGAATAAAGGACTATCACCCACTCCATCTAAGTGCTATGAAAAATGAGCCGCTGTGTTACAAACACTCTGTAATCTGTCATATTTATTATAAATAGGAGAGAATTAACATTCTTTAAAGAATTTATTAATATAATCACACCCAGTGTGTGTGTGTGTGAGTATAAATAATAAATGGATCTATATATGCAGTGTTATATATGCCAATATATGCAATTTGATTTAAAAAATGGGTCTTAAAGTATTGTTTTAACTCGCATAGCTTTCTGATGGCCCTGGAATCAGATTAGTCGACGGCTATGACTGCCATGGGGAAAGATCATTTCAGGAATGATAAGAATGCCGTATCAGTTAGTACCGGCTTGTTAATGAAACTTCAAAGTTGAAACCAAAGTAGGAGTCTTGCAGATGGCTCCAGAGAAAACGTCGCACATTTCTGCAAATCTTCTTTCCATCTTTAATGAATGCGTCACCTCTCTGCACTTGGATTTGGGCATCATGGCCACTAGTCAAATTTTCACTTTAGTTCATGTATTTTTTTTTCCCTCGTTTAATCCTGAAAATCTGTAGCCACATCATCAGCTCCTTCTTAATTATACCATATTCTTTACATCTGTCCTGCTAAATAACTCTAATTGAAATAGCACCGGCGTGAATTTTTGTAATGTTCCCCCCAAGACATCCCCAAAGTGACTCACGAGAAAACAGACTGAAGTCACAGCTGGAAGCACGTCAAGGATCATTTCCATTTTTACATGATTAATTTGAATTTAATATCTTAAATCAAAACCTGATTAATTTAAATAAAATTTTGATGGTGCCCTGCTTCTAATATACATTGCAGTAATTAGATTCGGCTTAATGTGATTTTTTTTTTACATAATTAAAAAAAAGGGGGAAGTCAAGTGTAACAATGCAATGTTGATACAAATCTGTCTAAATATATATAGGGGACCAGTGTTTTGGACATTATTCAGGTGAAGAGAGAGTGGTTAATGAAAGGCATGATACTGAGCTGATGACAAATATTCATATTCTGTGCTTGCCCGTGTCTCGAGAGAAACAACTCGTCCTAAAATTAAAAGGAGACAAAGTTTTCATTCCAAATATGTGAAACTTACCGTGTGTCATGGAGCCAAGAAGTAAATCATGGACAACGTACAATCTCACTGAACTTCCCTCATGTGTCCATGCGTGTGGTCAGTCGTGTCTGATTCTTTGCAACCCCAGAGGACTGCATCCTGCCTGGGTTCTCTGTCTTTGGAGTTTTGTGGCCCGGTGATTAAGAGTTCGCAACGAAGCCACAACTAGAGAGCCCATGAACCCCAACCAAAGATCCCATGTGATGCTGCAAAGGTCCTGCATGCTGCAAAAGACTCGACACAGCCAAATGAATAAATATTATATACATATGTGGATATACATGTAGATATATACACATATACACATATATATATATATAATGTATATATACAATCTCATTCATGCCAAGGTACATTCCTCAAGGTCTTCAGATGCTGAATGAATGCCTCCTATATCCCAAACTTGCAGCACTGCAGACCCTGCCCAGGCAACTGAGAGCATGGGCTGCTGACTGCTGGCAGCTCACTGGCTTTAGAAATGCCACGCTCTGAGGACCCTGCTCTGCATGACTTCCTCCTCTTGGGAGAAGGAAAGGAGTCTGAAGGTTATTGTAAGCTTTTCATTAAATTCATTCTTCTGTTTACCCCAATTCCAGTTAGCCTAGATTTATATACAATGAGGTCCCCTACAAAGAAGGAAGCATCCACACCCAGACATTTCAAGAGAAGGATCTCATTCTAGAGAGATCTACCTCAAACTCCCTCTGTAATAACCAAGAGGAAGTAACCTGATAAAAGAGTTCTACAGAGAGATTCTAAAAAAATGTGTTTTCTAACCTGAGTCTTACCCCTAGTTGGATGAGTGACCCTAGACCAGACACATCTTCTCAGACCAGAGTCAGTAGTTTTGGAAGATGGTTGGACATGATGAAAGTGAAAGTGTTAGTCTGCGATCCCATGAACTGTAGCCCACCAGGCTCCTCTGTCTACCTTATTCTCCAGGCAAGAATACTGGAGTGGGTTGCCATTACATCTGAGCCACCAGAGAAGTCCTTTTGGACATGATAAGGGTCTTCCAAGCTAGTTCTGCAGGACCCTTGCCTTGAGAAGATGAGCCTCAGAGATCTCAGAGCTAGAGAGGACTGAGATGGCCAAGATCTTTCCCACACCAAGGTTCTTGGGTGTGTTCATTTGATGTTAAGTGTCCTGCAAAAGCAGAGGTTGTTGTCTGAATGCTAATGAACTCATGATTTTCAGAACCAAAGATGAAGGAGGAGGTGCAGTGGATGGCAGAGCAGAAGGCAGGCTGAGACTGATGACTCCTAGGTCTCCCCAGTTATTTATTAAGCTTTGGCTTCCCTGGTGGCCCAGTTGGTAAAGAAACTGCCTGCAATGCAGGAAACCTGGGTTTGATCTTAGGGCAGGGAAGATCCCCTGGAGAAGGGGATGGTTACCTACTCCAGTATTCTTGCCTGGAGAATCCCACAGTCAGAGGAGAGTCCACGGGGTCACAAAGAGCCAGACACAACTGAGTGACTAACATTTTCACTTTCGAGGAATCTGGAATATGAGAAAAAGAGATGAGATTACATAGCCCATGTGTTATGTAGAATAAAGACTGCTGGTAATGATAAAAATTACTATTGTTAACCAAACTTAAATTTCACATTCCCTTTGGACCTTGGTGGCTCAGATGGTGAAGCATCTGCCTACAGTGCAGGAGACCTGGGTTAAATTCCTAGGTCAGGAAGATCCCCTGGAGAAGGAAATGGCTACTCACTCCAGTACTCTTGCCTAGACAGTTCCATGGACAGTGGAGCCTGGTAGGCTACTACAGTCCATGGGGTCTCAAAGAGTCGAATACAGCTGAGCGACTTCATTTTCTTTTGAATGAATCACTGGTATTAGATATTTTCTATATGCATAGCACTACTATGTGCAGAGCAGTAAAAGTCCTGTTCTCTGTGAATCAGAAACTGCAAATAACGCTCTACATTGGTAAAGTGCCTCCTACTATAAAGATTTATTACCCACCTCCCTTCTCTCTCCCTTCTCACTCCCTCCCTCCTTCCTTCCCTTTTCCTCCTATTCTTTATTTCTTCTACCAATTCAGGGTCAATAGTCAGGGTTGATTTCCTTTAGGATTGACTGGCTTGATCTCTTAGTCAATCCTAAAGGAACTCAACCCTGACTATTCACTGGAAGGACTGATACCGAAGATGAAGCTCTAATACTTTGGCCGCGTGATGTGAAGAGCCACCTCATTGGCAAAGGCCCTGATGCTGGGAAAGACAAGGGCAGGAGGAGAAGGGTGTAAGAGAGAATGAGGTGATTGGATGGTATCACAGAACAGACTCATTGGCCACAGATTTGAGCAAACTCTGGGAGGTAGTGAAGGACAGGGAAGCCTGGTGTGCTGCAGTCCGTGGAGTTGTAAAGAATCGGACACAGCTTAGTGACTGAACAACAACAGCAAACAATTTACTCAGAAGTTTGTCCAGGCACCATAACCCCACAGGATTTAGGGAAGAGAGAAATTACCAAGAGGGTAAGAGCACAGAGGCAGGAAAAGAATGTGATGTGCAAAGATTCAGGGGAAAAAAATCTGCCTAATTTTAAATGGTCAAAGGTCACACTTAGTCTAAGTTCAGTCATTAAATTGTTGCTTGAAGGGTTTGATTTGCATGTTTCATTGTGAGTTTTAGCTGCAATGAGGATGTTTGATAGCTATTTAGAAGAGAGCCTTGCCTCATGTCATGAAAGGGAAGGAAAGTTTGACCTCAGACTGCTATTCATGATCTTTTATCCAAACTGGACAGAACACACTTGAAAGTCACTGTCAGATTTCCCTATGGGTTCCCTTCGGAGTCTTTAGTATCCGGTTACTGAAGCTGTCTACAGCACTCCCAATAATTATTGTAAACCTGGTAGCTGCTGTGGATCTTAGACACCTACATAGTTAGCATACTGTGCTCCCAGTTTCCATACAACATCCCTAATTCTTTCTCCTCTTTATATAAGGTGTAGAATTCTAACCATTTTCCAGATGTGAAAACTGAGGTTCACAGGAACACAGGAACTTAGTTGGATCCCAGCACCAGTTGGAACTAGGATTCAAATCAGACTTGTCTGCCCCTCACTGTGCCCCTGGATGGGGCTGTGCCTATTGGTCCAGGTACATGGATGATGGACCAGTCCCTCCCCGGAGGCCAGGCTGTGCAGAACTCTCTGATGTGCTGCTGGATGGGGCTGCCCCTGTTGGTCCAGCTATGTGGATGATGGACCAGTCCCTCCCCGGAGGCCAGGCTGTACAGAACTCTGACAGATCCATAGCTACGTATCTGAGAAGCTCTGTGTTGATGAACCAGCTTGTGCCTGCCTCACCAACATATCTTCTGATGCTTCCAATTGACAGAAGGAAAAGAACTCAAACAAGAATTTCAAGGAAATCGCTGATTTATTATTCATCACAGAGGGTCTAACATGATGACTTTCTAATCTGACAGCCAGGACTTTCGATGACAATCAACAATTTAATTTCTTTCTAAATTTAGATGTTTTTTTTTCCCTCAACACCAAAGCCAGCTAAAAATAGCTGAGTGGTGAATGTTAGAGGGGAGAATTTTACCGATTACAGCTTTTCTTTTTTTTAATGTCAAAGTTAAAGTCAAAACAAAATTAATCAGAAAGGGTTATCTATAATGAATCACCATTCAGCTCAGAAGGAAGGGGGTTGGGGGAGACGTCTCTGCTAGCTGCTGAAGGAATGTTCTTTCAAAGAGTTACATCAGTCTATAGACTCACAAGAGAAAGGTTGTGGATCTTCCACACCCAGCAGCAGGAATCAAAAAGCTCCTCAACTCTGGTCTAACTTGTTTTTTTTATTATGAGGCAGCAGCAGGTAGGGTTTGTATGGGCTGTGATTTAAATGGTTAATTGAAAGGGAGCCCCGGTGAGCTGTTTCTGGCTACAGTATTACTGGGACAATCTTATCTGAGTTTACAGAGTTATTTCCACTTTGTAAATGCTGTATACATTTCTGCCAGATAAAACCCTCAAACGTTCCAGACCTGAGGAAAGGGACCTTGTTGTTCTAGACCCTTCTGCACCTGCCCCCTTCGTCTCTCCACCTCCTCTTCTCTCTGGTGCCCTCCCCTCCTCCTCTTTCCTGCCTCTGTTAGGAAATCATTTCACTCCCCAAAGCTACAACCGTAACTGAGCCACAGAGCCATGGGATGAATCGGCAACCGGCCCCCATGCTGCACTGGACAGAAGGGAAAACAGAGGTCAGAGAGGTCCTTCAGGGACCTCTTACAGGTCCTTACAGGTCCCACGGCGACGACTCGCAATGAGAGAGAGACATTGTTCAGACCAGACTCCAGGCTTTGCTCCTTCTAAACCCAGTGTCCTCTGGGTAGCTTGGAGGTCACCAGAGGGATAGCCTCCCTATAGGATCCAATATGAGGCAGTGACCTGAGATGACATGTGCGACAGCTAAAACCATCTGCCTCCATGCAGTCTGCTGACTGTATCAATGTGACTTGACTCTTCCAGAGGATCCTTGCCCAGGAAGAAAAAAAGCTGTAAATATCTTCATCATGAACTCCAGGAACATCGAATGATTCTACTTTTTAATAGAAAGCATCAAACAATAGTGCACCCCCAAGATTTCAAAATCTTCACCTTGCAGCGTCCACCCGCCCTAACCTACTGTATCTGGACCTTACACTCCAGTAGTCAGCGAGGCACCACATTGCAAGACCTGCCTTAAGTCAGAGTCCAAAATCCTTGTAAATATCTTGACGTTGGCCCAGCTTCCTCCACCCCATCCTAGTCAACCACTGGGACCATGTCAAGGGCGTGCTCTCAGGAAGAATGAACTCAGCATCCTCAGATCAACAGGGCATGTTTGGAAAGCCGGCATCCGGCCTTGGTAGGCCCGGGATGATAAATGTGATGAATGTGTGCAAGTGGGATGATGCACTAAAGGAACAACAGGCTGATAAACAGAAAAGCCTCCGTGGAGAGGGTGAAGGTAGAACTGAACTCTCACTGCAATCTCAGCCCAGGGTGGGTGTGGAGCCTCTGATAGGAAGAGAAGGTCTTGGCCCTCCTGGGGCTCCCAGCTCCAATGAGGCCCCACATCACAAGGGGGTCTGATGAGGAGTGAAACAGCAGACTGGGTGAGGGCAGATAGCATCTCTAGGTTGGTTGAAAAGATTCTGAGACAGGTGACTTGAACTTGACAAGGAGCATCCAGGTTGAGAGTACGGGAAGACCTTCCCAGGAGAAGGGCATAAGCTTGGCACTGGGGCCCCAAGCACCCTGCATCCAGGCTGAAGTGGCCCAGGTAGACACTGGGTGCTGTGTGGACTTCAGGCTAATGTCTTAGCCTCGCGCATGGCAGTGTCTTCATTCATTAAAAGGGAAACATACTAATAGTACCCACCATGGTGGGTAACTTTCAGTGGTAAGCACGGAAAAATGGCCACGTGTTTATTAGCTCCTCTGACCCTCTTTTTTGTCCTCTGTCCACTAGAGTTTAGGAACAAGTCTCCACTTTGTAACAAAATATATTATTTGGGGAGTTTTGCTGTGCTCCTAACAAGCTTTTAATTTAAAAAAAAAAAACGAAAAACAAAAGCCAATACCCTCCATCTTATTAGAAATTCAAGGATGGATTTGGAAGCTACCCATTTTACTGTTCCCAAACAGTTGTCCCATCCTCTTCTGTTACCCTGGCTCTCCCCTTCCTGAACCTGTCTCCTTATTTATAAGGTGAGTGGGCTGGGGGCACAGGATGACTTAGAGAGGAGCAGGTGGTCTCGACACCAGCCCTCACCTCTGTAGCCCATCCCCCGTCTCATCATCTTTCAGGAACATCACCTTTGCGAACTCGTCTCTTGCCTGAGATGCGAGGAATATCTCCGGCTTTGTTTCTCTATTATAATAGATGTAAATTAATGTTTTGCCTTTGTTTGCCGTGGTAATCATAGAGGCAAGTATATATTCCTAACAGCTATCTTATTTTCAATTTGCAAAGCGTCCTGTGCTTAATCCCACGAGGCAGCCCATGGCTCCAGATATGAATTTTAAAAGATAATTAGCCCAGTGCAGGAAGCACTCTCCACAACAAGGAGCAGGCACCGGAGCCTGGTCAGAGGGGTCCTCCAGGGGACCCTGAAGGGTCACAGTCCCCCCGCCATGATTTATTACTTTTTATCATCGCTCCTGCCTTTGTGCAAACCAGCTGATTTGTTCATGAAAATTTAAATCATGTCCATACTAGAAGCTGAAATTTCTTTGGGGGGTTGTTATTTGAGGATTCCCACCACTGTGCCCCCACAATATTTCTTTTTATGCTATTCATGGCAGGTGACAATTTATTTTCTTTTCCTTTTTCCTTTTTTTTTTCTATTTTTTTTTTAACCAAAAACCATCTAACTGGAAGAGCACCAGGCCTATGTTGCTTATTTGTATTGTTTGACGCCAATGGCAGATTAAGTAACCATCTATTAGAAAGAGCCTCAGAAAGTCCCAGGTCCAGGAGACAAATGTTCTGCTCAGCCGTGGTCAATGGATCGTTCCTGTGTGAACTTTATCCCCAGCAGGAAATCAGTTCCGGGGCTGATTTTACAAACAGGCAAGTAAACAGGCTGAGGAATTGCGCTGTTCCCCTGCATCTCTGGGACTTTAGTCAATGGAGATTCGGATCCAAGCAGGCTTTACTGTGTTTACCTGCTCGACTTAATGCACAAGAGTGGCCCCGCTGTGTACCTGGCAGTGTGTGGAAGGGCCACAGGGATGTGGGCAGAGTCCGCACTCTCGGGGACAGAGGCAGGTGGGGGTAAGAGCTGCAGCAGAGGTACTGGCCGCGATCTTCACTGTGATCAAAGGAAGCAGAGCAGAGCCTTTCCCTCTGAGAGAGTCTGGGGTGCCTGCCTGGAGGAGGTGCCACTTGAACTGCTCAAAAGTAGGTAACTCACATTTTATTTATTTATTTATTTTTAATTTATTTATTTTAGTTGGAGGCTAATTCCTTTACAATATTGTAGTGGTTTTTGCCATACATTGATATGAATCAGCCATGGATTTACATGTGTCCCCCATCATGAACCCCCCTCCCAAATCCCTCCCCATGCCATCCGTCTGGGTCATCCCAGTGCACCAGCCCTGAGCACTTGTCTCATGCATGGAACCTGGACTGACGATCTGTTTCACAATTGATAATGTACATGTTTCAATTGTATTCTTTCAGATCATATCACCCTCGCCTTCTCCCACAGAGTCCAAAAGACTGTTCTATACATCTGTGTCTTCTTTTCTGTCTTGCATATAGGGTTATCGTTACCATCTTTCTAAATTCCATATATATGCATTAGTATACTGTATTGGTGTTTTTCTTTCTGGCTTACTTCACTCTGTATAATGGGTTCCAGTTTCATCCACCTCATTAGAACTGATTCAAATGTATTCTTTTTCATGGCTGAGTAATATCCCATTGTGTATATGTACCACAGCTTTCTTATCCATTTGTCTGCTAATAGGCATCTAGGTTGCCTCCATTTTAGTTGGATCAGGCCGCTAATCGTTTATCCCAGCTCCCACAAGAATGAAGCCTCGAGGAAAGGAACAGTTCACATACAGGGAAGGTCAGCTCTACACCAGGTGGTTTCTGATGAACCCATTTCCTGTACACTGCCTGGCTTCATCCCCATGACCCTGGACTTGTTCTGACATCTAAATAAGGACCCTGAGACACAGAAAGGATTGAAACATGCCCCCAGGATCCTCGGGGGGTGGGGGTGGGGGGCACAGGGCAGGATTTGAACCCTAGCAGTCTTCTCACAGAGGCCCTGCGGTAGCAGGTAACTGGTCCAGGGGGCTGTCACCCTGACACCCTGATGGGCAGAGGGAAATGCACTTCAAAGCTTCATTCAGGGAGTGATTGCATCACAGGACTTGCTGGGCTGGGGCTGAAATGCCTCCCTCACAGCAGTTTGCAGCCAGCTTTGGTTGACTTCCATATAGTCAAAGAGCTGAGCTTAAGTTTATGTGCTCGAATTCAAATCAGGTTAATAAAAAATAAATAAATAAAGGCAACTTAAAGGCATGTTTCCCCTTTACTGCATAAGCAGCTAGGGGACTTCCCTTGTAATGAGTGAAATGTCACTTCATCTTTAATTCTTAGAGTTCACGGAACCCTCTGCTGGAAAGGTATGTGTGCATGCGTGTTTGTGTGCACGTGTGTGCTCACTCCTTATGTGGCATAAGTTTCTTGTGAACTCTAAGAATTAAAGATGATGTATATACCATCAGTGTTAGTTGCTCAATCATGTCCAGCTCTTTGCGACCCATGGATTGTAGCCCTCCAGGCTCCTCTGTCCGTGGAATTCTCCAGGCAAGAATACTGCAGTGCATTGCCATTTCCCCCTCAGGGGGTCTTCCCAAACCTGGGGATAGAACCTGGATCTCCTGCATTGTAGGCAGATTCTTTTCTGTCTGAGTCACCAGGGAAGCACATATATATACATACATATATATGTGTGTGTGTGTGTAAAACATAGACTACTGATGTGTATATATATATATGCATCCATCATACACATATATGACAGAGAGAGAATCAAACTGAGATTTCAGGTCGACTTCAAAAGTGTTGAGATCCTTTTGAAATTTGTTCTGACTTGTCCCTGGCATTTGCTGTGTTGTCACATGCTTGGAGATTTCCTCCTGGGCATTTCTGAATTTTTATCCTATGTGGCTGCACAGGGCACTTTGTATTCAAATGGACAGCTGTTAAAAAAAAAAAAAAAGATGAATACAACAACTTATTGAAGCTCTCTAGAAGGGAGAGAAAAGATAGTTCTGGAGTGTTCTGAAGCATGTCCTTCCTCCATCTGGGTCCAGAAAGGCAGGGAGCCTCAGTAGACACACTTCCTCAGAATAAAAAGGATGGCTTGGATTTGGCCCCATCTTGCTATAAATCTTGAACTATTTATCAGTAGCTCTGATATATTCGTTCTCTTATATTTCCATATACTTTGTGATTTTAGGGAAGAATAACGTTTAGACCCTATGAGAGGGGACCTACAATGCCACAGAAAAATCCAGTCATAAAATGAAGAGCCAGCTTCAGATTGGTAAAATCTCATCTTGGTGTGACCAAAAGCAAACAAACAACAGAACAAAAACTGAATGTCTCCACATAGTGGTGTTTTAATTTTGAATAACAAAGAAATCCTATAGGACAGAATGGAGGCTTCATTGAGGATAGTCTGGTACCCAAGAGCTTGGTTATCAAAAGTTTATTTCTTTGAGTCTGTTTCTCTTTTGCAAATACATTTATTTGGGTGATTTTTTAAAAATTCCACAAATAAGTGATATCATGTATTTGTCTTTGTCTGACTTGCTTGGGGAGGCGGGGGTAAATGTGGTCAGGGTGAGATAAATTAGGAGTCTGGGTTTAACATATACACATTACTATATATACAATAGATAATCAACAGGGACCTACTGTAAAGCACAGGGAACTCGGTAGATTCTATAAGAACCTCTATGGGGAAATAATCTGAAAAAAAGTGGATATATGTGTATGTAGAATTGAATCACTCAGCTGTGCAATGAAATTAACACAACATGGTTAATTAACTATGGTGGTGGTTTAGTCGCTAAGTCATGTCCGGCTCTTGAGATCACATGTCTGTAGGTTGCCAAGCTCCCCTGTCCATGGGTTTCCCAGGCAAGAGTACTGGAGTAGGTTGCCATTTCCTTCTTCAGGGGATCTTCCTGACCCAGAGATCGAACCTAGCATCCTGCATTGCAGGCAGTGTCCTGCATGGCAGGTGGATTCTTTACCACTGAGCCAACAGCGAAGTCCCAAAATACTATAATAAAGCAAAAATTAAATGAAAAAAGGGTTTATTTCTTACACTAGAAGTTAATTTGTCAAACGATGTTGATTCTCTTGTATATCATGGTGATTAAAGATAGGAGTGACCAATGGTTCCTTTGCAAAGAGCTTTGTTTATGGGACATGAATATAAATTACTGGAGAGGGAACTATGAAATAATTTCCAATAATCTCTCCTTGAAAATAGACTAAACAAGCAGAGTTGTTTGCTGACATTTAATGAACTCTCATGACACTTCCTTTTGCCTTCTCCACTGGCCTGGGAAGCGTGGCTGCCTAGAAAATATTCATTCAGAAAAACTTTCCTGAGGTCTGACCTTGGAGTAAAATACTGCCTTCTGTGGCCACGTCCAGGGCTCCCACCTGCCCCCAGGAAAGGCTGTTGCCTGGCTCCTGGGAGATTTCTTCTAGTTCTTCCTGCAAACCCCAAGCACATGTTCTGGGGTCTGTGATGTTCCCTTCCCATCACATGGGAAGGTGAATGAAGGTTAAAGCCACGTGTGGTCACAAAGCCAGATATGTTTCCTGCCACATGCTCTTCCCCTCTGCCACCCTGGATGAATTTTCACACAACTTTGATGAAAATATTAAGAAGGAGCTAAAGCCTTCCCTGGGAAAACCCCCTGTACAAAGTCCCAAATCTCCAATACAGCTGAAGACCCCACCATTCTTGGTCGACACGCCTGCCCCCGAGGCCACCGAGATGGGAGCGCTGCTGGAGTGCTGGGCACGTGGTGAGGACTGAGTCAGTGCTTTGGGAAGCCTTCAGAGCACAGCGGAAACAGACAGTAAGCATCACTAGGATTATTATTATTTGAAAGAATGCGAAGAGCAATTCTTTGTCACTCTGCCTTAGAATTCACTCATCTTTCATCATCTCCTTTACTGTAAAAGCATTCTCTTTTTTCAAAAATATTTTTTTTTCACACACCATGAAGTTGAGTCATAGCAAGCCAAAGCAGTGGCTGTGATCAGCTACGTAAACACCAGATCACAGATCAACTCCTTCACTTTTCTTTCAGAAGAAAACAGGCGACTTAAATCCAGATCCGTTGGCTTGTCCACCTGGATACTTTTAGCAAACAACCAGGAAAATAAAGCTACCAAAAACCAAACACATCTGTTCTTGGATCATCAACATGTGTCTTTGGCTTCCCAACCAATAAAGAAAGACCTTATTTCATATGTGAAAGGCTCTTCTTAAGATAAAAACCTGTCACCCCAGCAAAAATTCTGTCTTTATTCACTGTGATCGGAAGTCCAACACAGTGGTCTCGTTCTTGGTAACAGTCTCCTAGAACTGTGAGGGCAGGGAATTTTTCTTCTTAATCAGTGGGAAGTTTCAACTGTCAATAAAAGAGCCACTGAAGCTGGGAGGCATCAGTGATTGTTTTAAAGGTTTCAGTGTTTTAAAGGCAAGACCCAGGTTCCAGCTTAGCTTTCATTTTTAACTGTATTTCCTGAGGGTCTGTCCACTGTTGGATCTTCTTGGAAATTCTTGCTGACCTTGGAGGTATATTACGGTGGATTCTTTCAGAAGATGAAATTTGCTCATTACGAGAATTGACCTTCTTTCTGATATTATCTAACATTGATGGGTTCCTGCAGCCTTGATTTTTCACTATCAGAGAACCACGCTCCCCTTACTTTGTCAACCACTAATGCTAATTCTTAACCTTGAGTCATAATGACAAGGAACCATGTCCTTCTTGTTCATGTTGTAATACTGGTGCTTAGCCAAGGGCTTAGTAGTTATTGATAGGTAGAGACAATGAGGGCTTCTCAGGTGACGCTAGTGGTAAAGATTCACCTGCCGATGCAGCGGACACAAGAGGCATATGTTCAATCCCTGGGTCAATCCCTGGAGTAGGGAATGGCTATTCACCACAGTATTCTTGCCTGGAAAATTCTGTGGACAGAGGAGCCTGGCAGGCTACAATCCATGCTTGCAAAGAATCATACATGACTGAGTTACTGAGCACACTCAGTCCAGAGAAAAAGCAGGAAGGAAGGAACAGAGGAGAGAAGGAAAGGACAGAAAGATCTTCAGTTAATGTCAATAGAGAACTTTCCTAAAGGAGATCAGTCCTGGGTGTTCATTGGAAGGAGTGATGTTGAAGCTGAAACTCCAACACTTTGGCCACCTGATGCGAAGAGCTGACTCATTTGAAAAGACCCTGATTGAGGGCAGGAGGAGAAGGGGATGACAGAGGATGAGATGGTTGGATGACATCACTGACTCAATAGACATGAGTTTGGGGAAACTCCGGGAGTTGGTGATGGACAGGGAGGCCTTGTGTGCTGTGGTCCACGGGATCGCGAAGAGTCGGACACGATTGAGTGACTGAACTGAACTGAGAACTTTCGAACAACTTCTTTGGTGATGCTTTAACAACTTTGTCTTGTAAGAACAGAACAAGGGTCACTGGTGAGAGGGTTTGAAGACATGGGTTTGAGTCTACAATCAGAACATTCTCAAGAAAACTTGATTTAGGGGGATACAACCTAACCCCTATACCAAGTGCTAAAGAGACAGTATCAGTTACTGCCTTTGACACTGAGGACTCAGGAGTTCAAGATGCAGCTTCCTCGCCCAGGGCCTTAGACTTTAAGAGTCTTGCTCCAGGTCAGTCAGCTGGCATCTGTCCCCTCTGTGTGAACATGTCAATGATGCCTCACTAACCAGGCAGCTCCTTAATAACGAGCTATGGGCCAGGAAGCTGCATCCTTGACTCCTCGATCCTGGATGTCGAGGACAGTGACTGCTGCTGTTCCTCTAGCACTTGGCACAAGGATGATGTTGAGTGAAATGAGTCAGAAAGGGAAAAACAAATATTGTGTATTAACACATAGAGGTGGAATTTAGGAAAATGGTACAGATGAACCTATTTGCAAAGCAGAAATAGAGGCACAGAAAACAAATGTATGGATACCAAGAGGGAAAGGGGATGGGGTGGGATAAATTGGGAGATGGGGATTGACATATATGCACCCTCGGAATGATGTATGAAATAGTTAAATAATGAGGACCTACTACACAGTACAGGGAACTCTATTTAATACACTGTCCTGACATGAATGGGAAGGAAGACTAAAAGGGAGGGGGATATATATATATATATATATATATATATATACACATATATATATATATATATATATATATATCAACAACATTGTAAAGAAACTATACTCCAATAAAAAGTACTTTAACAAGAATTCTAAGGCCATGTATGAATGTGTGAAAACACTCGCTGAAGGGCTGCTGCTGCTGCTAAGTCACTTCAGTTGTGTCTGACTCTGTGCGACCCCATCCCTGGGATTCTCCAGGCAAGAACACTGAAATGGGTTGCCGTTTCCTTCTCCAATGCATAAAAGTGAAAAGTGAAAGTGAAGTCGTTCAGTCATGGCCGACTCTTCACGACCCCATGTACTGCAGCCTACCAGGCTCCTCTGTCCATGGGATTTTCCAGGCAAGAGTACTGGAGTGGGGTGCCATTGCCTTCTCTGACTGAAGGGCTAAGTCTTTACAATTAAGAAGAAATTATTATGTAGATCTTGCTATGACTGCACGTATTAACACTGTGTATTGCAGGTTCTTAGATCTACATGCTCACCTGCTCCAGAGATTCTCTCTTGAAATGCAAGAGGAAGAGTTTCCTAGGCTTGCTTGGATGTCTCCTGCCCTGAAGTCTTCCTGAGCAGCGAGTGGCTCTAGAAGGAAGTCCTTTCTTTGATTTAGCTTGTAATGATCTCCTTGTCATGCTCTTCCTGTTCTCTGTGACCCCAGGAGCCACACATTACAGACTTTTGCATCTTCAAAAGGAGGAAATCTCTGCACGTTCCCCCTGGTGGATTGATTACAAGTCACCCATCCCATTGATCTCGACTGGGCCTTGGCAACCTGAAAGTTAGCATGTTTAGGGGGTTCTAGTGATGGGAAATGGAGAAAAGACCCAATGTTCATGGGTACTATAAATTACCAGTTGAAGGGGCTTCCCAGGTGGCCCTACTGGTAAAGAACCTGCCTGCCAGTGCAGGAGACATAAGAGACATGAGTTCAATCCCTGGGTCAGAAAGATCCCCTGGAAGAGGTCATGGAAACCCACACCAGTATTCTTGCCTGGAGAATTCCATGGACAGAGGAGCCTGGTGGGCTACAGTTCATGAGTTTGCAAAGAGCTGGACAGGACCGAAGCGACTTAGCATGCACACGTGCACCCAAGTAGATTACCAGTGTGGTTGGGAGCCCCAGTAGAACTTAAAGTTGATGTCCACTTATGATTTGTAGTTCAGGGGAGTACTGCCCAGCCCATGAAGATAGGAAATCAAGAAATTCTTTGATCACATCCTGCTTCTAGCCAGTTAGTGTTTGTGTTCCTCCAAAAGGAAGAGACTAGAGATCTCCTTGGAAGATCATTAAAGCTGAAACAATTAAATAAGGTGAAGGATATGAAAATGCCACTGATGAAGCTGACATTTAAGAGTCTTTTCTACCTAAGAGTCTTAGCTCATGCCTCTTCCTTTCCCAATGAGACCGTAGGTTTTTCTGAGTGTGGAGGTCTTGCAGAATGCACAGCAATTGTAGAACAGCTCCTCACCATAAAGGACAACAGGCTCTGTAGTTGCACCAGCACTTCACAGTTTACAAAGCAGTTTCATGCAAATTACATTATCACACTGCAACCTTATAGCTGCCTGGGGCTGGAGGCTGGTGGCAGACAGTGGGCACCGCCATTGTCTTTATCTTGTTTCTATAAAAGAGGGAGATGAGTCTCAGGGGAATTCGGGAGTGTCCCCAGGCTTTACTGCTAGTAAATGGTACCTAGATCTTCAGCATCTTCACTTTTCATTGGAAAAATATCTTTCTTCAATCTTTCTATCCAGCCATGTAGTCCTTCCCTCCTGACCCTGCCAGGGCGGGATGTGCATTCTCTGATTCTTCGTCCACCTTCTTGGCCCCTGCCTTGGACATCCAACTTTGTCCCAGACATACTCTGGAGTTGGAGCTCAGCTTCCCTGTCTGGAGGTTCAGAAGAACTGTAGTGAATTCCCAGCTGAAATCCTGGACCCTTCTATCACTAAAACATTAAATCCCTGAAATCACTCCTGAGACCAGCTTGGTCTATTCCTCACCTCTCCTCCCTGACATGCACCCCAGGGACTCAATACCACTACTACCCACCTACGTGTGATTTTCTGCCCATAAGCACGGTCTGTCCAGCTCCTTACAAATTATTGACCCTTGAAGACAAGGCAGTAGGTTCTCAGTGAAGTGATTGCCTACACAGGACTTCACTAACCAAGGCGCTGTGTAGGCAAATAAACAGAAGGTCAGACACCAAGTTCTTGCCATGGCTTCTGTCTTTCTTAGGCATTTCCTAGATGCCTTTTAGCACTCTGAACTATTTGATTCCTGAGCTTGCAGCTTATCAATTAATCTTTTGTTCTTTCAGGTAGGACTAAGCTTTCAAACTGGGCAGACCACCAGAGTTCTGCCTCTGGGGGAATAATTTGCCTTGTTGGGGACTATCAGTCTTGAAGCCTGAGTTATAAAGATTGGTGTGCATAAGACCTTTCACAGAAAGGCCCCTCTGGGCCATACCCTGGCTCCCTTGGCCTATTGAATTATTTCCTGGGACCCCTCACTCACAATACTTCCTGATCTGCTTCTAGTCATAAAATCTCAATCTGTATTTACTGGGGGCTGACAATTTGGGGATGGGAGTAGAATGAAGCACTATCTCTGCCATGGCTGGGTGTCAAGGAGTCTCTACAAGGCAACTTGAAACCAATTTTGGTAACAAGCCGCAGGAATCCTCTCCACTTCTGGGAGACAGGTATCTTGCACCTAAAGAAGACTCAGGCTTTGGAAAATTTGGGGAGTCATTTGGGAAAAAAAAATAGCTCCAAGTATATATTTTCTTTGAAGAGGGTGATCACAAAAATAGAGTCCCGCATGAAAGGAAGAAGGCGAAATGAAAACATGCAGCGAAAGACAACATCCGCTCTCATTTCAGTTTCCTGGAAGCGGAATGTGGTTGCGCAGATGGTGCTCTTTTGTTTCACTAGAAGAAACGATAAGATGTAAATATGCAGGGCCATCCTTAGCAGGGCAGGATGGAGAAGGGGCCCGTGGCCCTGTGCTCGCTGACCTCTAGGCTTGTGGGGCTTTTTCTTCTTTAAGTTGAGTCGGTCATCCCTACTGAGTTCCAAAGATGCTGTCTTAGATGGACAGCTCTCAATCAGGGCTCAAGAGTTCTCCAGCATTCCATAAATGGGCCACCAAAGAACCTGTGAACCCCGTTACATGGTTTGAAAAATGTTATTGGTTTGTGTGCTTCCTACAGTGGCCTCTGTAGTTTTCAAGAGAGGGGTAGATGACTCAATGTCCATCGCCCACCCACCTCTTTGCTCAGCACCATTCACAGTTTGCATGAAGTTCCATGTGGCTTTGCAGACTTGTTTTGTACCATCGCCCCACATTTGCCTTGTGTTGGAGGCTTTTCAAGACTCTTTCACATAAAACTGTCTCTTTTGATTCAGTGGCAGGAGCAGATACCAGTAGCCCCATTTCACAGCCCAGGAAATAAAACTTAGAGCCACAACCTGGCTGCCCGTGTGGACCCACACATGCCGAGCAGGAGTAGGACAGACACTGTACAGACCCTGATGTCTCCTAGTCCAGTGGTCCTTCCACCCCTGCTTCTGCCCTCATTTTGGGGGCTTGGGGGGTAGGCAAAAAATTGTCATTGATATTTTATATCATTGAGGATTGGGGCATTTGAGTCTAAGACATATATGAAATGAAAGAAAAAGAAAACAGAGAAAAATAGAGATCACCATGCTTCTTTTTCTAGGTAATTATATACATGCTTGTCTCCCTTCACAAAGTAGTTTTGAAGCCAAAATTCTATTTAACTCCATATTTTCAGTGTCAGAACAGTATCTTCTGGTATATAATAGATGCTCAAATATTTGATGTATGTGTATGAATAAAGAACCAGAACTAGGTGTAACAAGGAATAAATTGCTTGGGTCCTAGGAATCTATCAGAATTCTATCATGCGTTCTCAGAAGGATCTTTGCTGAAGTGTTTGAGATAATCATACTAACTACAGGATGACGGCAAGGTTGGCTAGAAGGAAAGCTCACTGATAGAATGGTTCCCATGTCCCTAGACCAGAGGTATCCATGCCAGCGCACTTGGATGCTACCATTGAACTAACCCTCCAGTTATTAAGCCTGGTAAGTTGTGCTCTTAGTCAAATAAGTTGTTCTTAAGCTAGTCATGGACTTCCCTCGTGGCTCAGACGGTAAAGAATCCACCTGCAATGTGGGAGACCGGGGCTTGATCCCTGAGTTGGGAAGATCCTCTGGAGGAGGGCATGGCAACCCACTCCAGTATTCTTGCCTGGAGAATCCCATGGACAGAGGAGCCTGGCAGGCCCCAGCCCGTGGGGTTACAGAGTTGGATACGACTGAGGGACTGAGCAGAAGCTGGCCACACATCCCCCAGGTGTGAGAGACAGAGAGAGCTCCTGCCTCAAGCAGAGGAACTGAAAACCAATTACCAAATTCCAATCAGAAGCTGCATGAGACGGAGCTGTGAAAGCATGTATCCAAGAGCTCTTGAGAGACAGAAATGGCAGGGGGAGGATATCG
Source organism: Dama dama (assembly GCF_033118175.1). Taxonomy (NCBI): domain Eukaryota; kingdom Metazoa; phylum Chordata; class Mammalia; order Artiodactyla; family Cervidae; genus Dama; species Dama dama. Next base: position 70,003,801 of record NC_083693.1, read on the forward strand.
CGATGAGTGTTCTAGATAAGTCGAGATTCCAAATGAAACAGGAGTCAGAAGAATGGCGCACAGAATTTCAAGGACTGTGCCACTAATCTCAGTTTGACCCCTGGACCCAGAAGAAATCCCAGTTGGGTACCTTATCTGGTACCAGTAAGCATTGGCGTTAGTACAGCATGCGAGTTCCAACTTCTCTTTCTGAGGGGCAACTTTTTCCTTGATAAATAGATTGCCATGATAGTACTAAAGACAAATCTAAAGCAACTTTTTCACCCTCTGTTCAATAAACGTAAAAGGTCAGAGCCCAGGACCAGATCACCATAAACATATTTAACTAGAATTTTCAGAGACCTAGCATTGAACATAACTGGCTTGGGGTCGGGGGTGGGGCATAGGCTGGAGCTCTTGAATTATTTTTCCTAAGGAAATACTGTTATAGGAGCAAAAGTCTTAGAAAGCATCTTTTCTAAAACATTTGCTCCTGAGTTTTCAGCCAATCCCCAAGGATTTACCAGAGCCACAGTGAAGAGGTAGCAAAACTAAGGATGTCACAGGGATAAATCCCCATCATCTGACTCAGAGAAGGCTCCCCATATGTCACATCTTTGATAATGTATTTGCTGCTGAAAACAACACAGTGAGCTAACAACTCATGTTACTCTCATCATACAGGGGGGACACTAAGGCATTGCCATTCATTCTTGTATTTTCTTGCCTCGATACTCAAGACTCTTTCCAAGAACCTATGTAAGCATGACTTGTTTTCCTAAATTTATTCCTTAAAATGAACCTTAAGGGCCACCAACTCTTTATTCTACAGACATTGACTCCCAAACATTTCTCTCGTCTTTTCCAAGACTGCACATAAGTTTGTTTTGAAGAATATTGCTAAGAATTAGAACACACAGGTTCTAGCACTTTGACTTGATCTCACCAGCTCAGAACCTGTTTTTTCACCTGTATATTTGGATAATAAGATCTGGTTTTCATAACTTAAAGGTCTTTGTAGGGTTTCCCTGGTGTCCAGTGGTTAGGACTTGTCACTTCTAATGCAGGAGGCATGCATTTGATCCCTGGGAGGGGAAGTTCTTCGTGCATCCTGCAGCCAAAAAAAAAGAAAAATCTTTGTAGTCATCAAAAAAATTACTGAATTCCATTTTCACCATACCGATATAGATTAAACACCTATGCTGGACCAGATACCATATACAAGACTCTGGAAGAACAATGGTGAACAAGACTTAGTCATTTACATCTTCTAAAAAAGTCTACAGTCTAATGGTGAATCTAGACACTAAACATATGTCCATATGCTTAAAGAATGCAGTGGAAAGGTAGGTATGGGATAGCCGGGGGTCATAAGAGAAAGTGCAAAGGGCATTGATAATATTGAGAAGAGGGAACTGAGAAGTTTTCCATGAGGAAACTAGAGGAAATCAAATCTGAGCTGAAACATTAAAGTACAGGAACATAAAGCCATGTTCTTAGCATGTGCTAGCATTGGCCTCAGAATTAGCCTTGACATTCTGTTAGTATGAAAAATCTGTATCATCACAGTATCCTGTTCAGGCAACTCTCCGAGCACCTTCCAATACAGGCAGGGGAGCAAGCAGCACGTTGTCTGATCCTCTCAACCCCACATCGGCATAGATGCTTAAGACTTAGAGGACTCAGGGTAGCTGGTTGGATGGCATGATTGGAACCGCCCACTCCTCACTGGCATTCTTTGGAAGGGAGGAAGAAAAGAGAACGGTGCAGCACCCACACTTCCCACAGGAAGAAACCTGTCAGTTGGACCCACTCATGCCATCTCTTGTTAGGGACAGCAGAAGCACCCCCACTCCTGGTGGTCCAGGCTCCAGAGGGAAAGGCTTGCCAAAGCCGTGCACACTCCCAAGGACAGCATGGGAGATGGGTCAAGGCCTTCTCACAATCTCCAACGGCTGAGAAAGGGGAAGGGTCTGAGTCAGGTTTCAAAGTCCATGCCCACCTCATTCTCTGAACTAGAGGATCCTGGAGGTCAGAGTGGACCAAGAATTAATCATCTCTGTAACACTGACATGAAACTTAGGACCTGGCGCAAAGCAGAACTTTAATGCAGATACAACAACAACCACAACAAAAAATGCTGTGGTTATTGTTGCTGAACTGAATCTGACACATGGTGAGGAAAGAGATGCATGAGAAACAGATCCAGAGGGGACATTTTGTTTAGAATAATAACTAATTTAAGACTGTGACTTTATTATTGTAATGAAATTGCTTCAAGAGCATTACCAAAACCCTAAAAGTTTAAAAGTTCATGGGAGAAGGCAGACAAAACAACAATGAAACTCAAAATTCGAATCCATGCAACTTTATGTGAGCAGGAGCTGAGGACATGGGGACAGGCAGCAGACAGTAGGACAGACAGGCATGCCTTCTGTTAGGAGGACCGAGCTGGCCTCTAAGCGTCCCCCAGGGACATCCTGGCAATGCCATTGTGGCTTTCCTTGGCTGGCGAAGGCTTCTCAACTTCCAAACTAGCTAAGGATGTCTATGCCTGCCATTTGTTTACTGGGGATGTACTGAGGGTCTGGGTGTCTTCTGCATCAGACCTGGAACAAAAGCTAAAGGCAACATGGGAGGCTGAGACACTAACGGAGGAGGATGTGTTTGTAAGAATCATCGAGGAAGATCAGAATCATTGAGAAAGATCAGAAAAAAGCACAGTGTGCTAGAAGGGCTTCCCTGTGGACTGTGGATCTGGCAGAAATGCCAAAGGCCCCAACAGACGAGAGGAAAAAGAAAAGTCCTACTCTGTGGTTAAATTCAGCACTGAAGCCTCCTGCTTATTTGAAGAATCACAGAAAGGCTGAACTCTCTATGAAAAGCCGCCTTTATCATAAAGAGATCAACCCCTCACCTCCCTAAAACACCATTAGAGATCAAATCACTGAGAAATCCTTTATCTGTCATCCAGAATTCCACAGAAAGTCCCCAGAAATGTACTTATAGACCTACCACACCTTACTGACCCAACATGAGTAAGTGCAGAAAGCAAGGAGCCCGTCCAGTGGCCCCAGGGCTATGTTGGAAGCGTCCTGGGCTTCTCTTCAAAGCTTTGAGCTAGTGACTCAAGGCTAAGAACACCTAAAGAACAGCTGCAGGTCCTAGAGGCACCCACATGGCTCTGAGAAATTGGGCAGAGAGGAGAGGTGGCATTTAGAATAATATGGAGCTCAAAGAAGTTAATGGCCGATTTTCACTTTTATTTGCAAGTTTTGCGAGGTTTTAGAGAATAAATGAATCATGTAATATACAAATAGATTGTAGGTCAGACTGGGGAGATAAATAATCACTTATAAGGGATCCTTCAAAATTAGATTTCTTGTTATTGCAATCTAGGGAAAATTTTGAAAAGCAATGTCTTAACACTTGGGCTATTACTGAAAACCCAGGTTAGAAGCCTATGAAAGCAGGGGAATTCATTTGTAACCTAAGTTTCTGGAGCTAAATTAATGTTGTTTTGTATTTGCCTCCTGCTGAGTTTCACATATTCAACAAAACTTGATCTAAAGCTATAGATTCAATGATAGTCATAAGTTCATTAATAAAATGGAGTCTAATTTGCCATATTCAACAAAATGGACCTAAAAGAATAGTTCAACTGAAGAGGGAAAGTCACTTAGTCATGTTCAACTCTTTGTGACCCCATGGTCCATGGAATTCTCCAGGCCAGAATGCTGGAGTGGGTAGCCTATCCTTTCTCCAGGGGATCTTCCCAACCCAGGGATCAAACCCAGGTCTCCCACATTGCAGGCAGATTCTTTACCAGCTGAGCCATCAGGAAAGCCCAGTTCAACTGAAGAGGTATTTAAAACTACTGCAAGAGAAATAAAAGCAAGAACTGTGTCAGTCGAGAGCATATACAAGCTTCCTTCCATCTTGTGGGCCAAAAGCAAGTGTTCTTGAAGGAAGTGACATTTGAACCAATTCAAACAGGCCTTAGATCAAAATGCAAGAGAAGGACACAGACAGTGGGGAGACAGTGATAGCAATAGCATTTAGTGTAAAATATGGGGATATGGGGTCTTCACTGGTGGTTTAGCGATAAAGAATCTGCCTGCCAATACAGGAGACATGGGTTTGATCCTGGGTCAGGAAGATCCCATGGAGAAGGAAATGGCAACCCACACCAGTATTCTTGCCTGGGAAATCCAATGGACAGAGGGGCCTGGCTGGCTTATAGTCCATGGAGCTGGAAGAGTTGTATAGGAATTAATGACTAAGCCACCATCATGGGGGTTGCAGTAGGACATCCGGTGGTCTAACTCACCTGGGGATGTACAGGGCCCTGGACCCCTTGGAGGCCAGGTCAAAGCCTTTGAACTTCTTCTGTAGCTAGCAGGGAGTGCTGGGGTGTTTTCAGTGGAAAAGCGGCATGTTTACAGATATTTATGCTTTGGGAAGATCAAGTTATTACTGATGGTGAGAACACTGGAAGAAGCCAATCTGGAGACAAGGCAGTCTGCCATGGGGCTGTCACAACAGAACTAGGGGAAAGTAAGGAGGAGACTCCAAGATCTTTGGAAGTGAAAATCCCAACCTGGTTAGAACCCAGACTCCTGATTCCTGGACACTCAGGGGGCAAGATGGGCATGTCTAAGTTTGACTCCTTGTCTGATTCTCCTTATGCTGGCATGATCCTTTCTTCTTGGCTGGATGGCTGTACCAGTAAATTTAGAACGGCCGAATGAGCTGCTGTCTCATCCCCTGTAAGACACTTCAATTCTTGAGCTATTTCTATGCCTCCCGGTTGACAGTCATGGGGTTTTAGTCTGATATCTTGGTTCAGAATGCAAGCTTTAGCACTGGGGAGAGACAGCAAACCTCACCCTGCTAGTTACTACTCACGTGACCCTTGCTGACCCTCAGTTTCCCTGTTAAGACACTAGGGTGAGAGCAAAACCAGCCTCGTAAGGCCCTTAGGAGGCAGTGTCTGGGCACACTTGGCACAGAATCTGGCACTGGTTACACATTCAGGGCTGGTTCTTTTCTCAAGTCCGCAGCTCCTTACTTACGATTCTGAAAGTTCCAACACTCTGAAAGCCTACATTTTGGAACTAATTTGGCTGCAACACCTGACCTGAACTGAACTCATCTGACAGCAAAGTTTGACCTGGGCTGACACGTGGCTATTTATAGTCCTTATTGATCCCACTTCGTGCTTATATTCATACATTTTCCTGCAGAATTATTAATGTGCTTTGATGGCAGGGTGCTGCCCCAGGTCCCACTGGGCATGTTAAATAAATCCGAGCATGCAACATATTACCGTCTGAAAGCTGAAACATTTCAGAAATCAAAGTGCATGTGGCTCAAGGTTTTTAATATGGGGTGTGGATACACATTGCAAAACTCTTGTCTTCTCAAGGAGTGGTAGGTGGCCTCCACCTTTAGATGAAAAGAAGAAATTGCCAATGTTGATTTTTTTTTTTTTTAATTTTCAGACACTTACAGAGGGAAAGAAGAAATGGACTTCTAAAATACCTATGAGTAGTACTGGAAGAACAGAGTGTGAAGCCCACCTCCCACCTAAGAAGTTTCAGTTTCAAAAATCTGTCTCCGTGTTACTCCTCTCATCTCAGCTTCCTGTTGAGAGAGCATGAATGAGGAGGATGAGTGATGATTCTTTTTCATTTTTATTTTTTATTGAAGTATATTTGATTTACAAGCTTGTATTCGTTCCTGGCTTACAGCAAAGTGATTCATATACATATGCATCATATACATATACATCATATACATATACATATACATCATATACATATGTGTGTGTGCATATATATTTATATATATATATACATGGCTTCCCAGGTGGCGCTAGTGGTAAAGAAAAAATGCAGTAGACATAAGAGATGGGGGTTCGATCCCTGGGTCAGGAAGATCCCCTGGAGAAGGAAATGAAAACCCACTGTAGTCTTCTTGCTTGGAGAATTCCATGGACAGAGGAGCCTGGTGGGCTACAGTCCATAGGGTTGCAAAGAGCCGGAAGTGACTGGATACCTAACGGCAGCGCACTCCAGTATTCTCGCCTGGAGAATCTCTGTGGACAGAGGAGCCTGGAGGGCTACAGTCCATGGGGTCACAGAGAGTTGGACACAACGGAGCAGCTAGGCACAGCACACACACACACACACACACACACACACACACACACATACACACACACACACGTATGTGCTCTTTTTAATATTCTTTGACATCACGGCTGATTATAGGAAACAATATAGTTTCCTGTGCCACACAGTGGGTCCTTGCTGTTTATCTACTTTGTCTATAGTAGTGTGCATCTACTAATCCTAAACTCCCAATTTATTCCTCCCTTCTCCTCCTCTTTTGGTAACCAGAGTTTTTTTTTGTTTTTTTTCTGTGTCTGAGAATCTGTTCTGTAAACTCGTTCATTTGTATCATGTTTTAGATCCCACATAGAAGTGACAGCCTATGGTGTTTGCCTTTCTCTGTCTGACTTACCCCACGCGGCATGATCATCGCTAGGCCCATCCATGTTCCTGCAAAGGGCAGCAGCCACACTTCTTTATGACCGAGTAGTATTCCACTGTATAGATGTGCTGCATCCTCTTTTATCTGTTCTTCAGGTGATTATTGATAGGTATATAAACCTTGTTTTCTAGTTGACGTTGTTATTTATTCTCCATTCCTTCCTAAAGTTGGGGAAACTGAGACTCAGAGAATGAGTTTCAAGAGATGGTGCCACAGGGCAAGGGAGCAGTGCCGGACAGTCCTAACTGCCTTGGAGTCTAACAACCAGAGGGAGAGGCAAGAGACCAGGAGCCCCAGCCAGGCTCTGGTGCCAGAACCTTCTCCCTTTATGCCCTGGTCCAGCACCGCACATGTAGGTGCTCAGTAAACATGAATGGGACTGAAGCCAGTCTTTCTGACATTTCTTCCTCCATCTATCTTCTCCCCTCCCTCCCCACTCTCTTCAGCAGTGGGAGGAGGGATGCCGAGCGGTACAGAAGCAGCCCAGCTCTCTTTCATCTCTTGTAGAGCCTGCCAGAAGTTGACGGGGTGGTTTGCCTTGTACAATCGGTACTTTGGCAAACTCTGGGTCTGCTGGCTGCTCTGCTTTGTTCTGTGTCCTGAGCCACTGGCCAAGGTATGCTGGCTTTCCACCCTTGCAGGATGGGCCTTCCACCAGACTCTTGGGACTAGAGTCTTCGGTGTGTGGACAGGGATGTCAGGAAACAAACATCTTAAGTGAAACAGCCTTCAAAGTGAAGACAACCTCACTTTCTGGGGGAGAGTCAAGGTGGAGGACACCATGTGGAAGGGTCCGAGGCTGTTCCATTCAGCCCCTGTGTCAGCAGGGACTCGTGAAACTAAGTGTGTGTGTGTGTGTGTGTGTGTGTGTGTGTGTGGCTGGGCGGGGGGGGAATTCCTGAAACCCTGTGCGTTCTGGTGTTCCTGGAATCTTCTTTTTTCTTTCCATATAAGCTGCGTTTGAGAATAAGCCTGCCACCATTGTTCCAGGAACGCCTCAAGTGCTGCCTCAACCGTAAAGCCCCGTCCCTTCCATAGTCGGTGTTTGGCGACCTGGAATTTCCCCCAGGTCTCAGCTCCCTGGAACTGCTCTCTGATCTACACTGCCCTGCATTGTCACTGGTTTGCTCATCCACCGTCCCCACATCCCAGTCCTTGGCTGGACCTGGTTGGTGCCTCTTACTTTCCCTGGGACATTGCCTTTTAAATACGTTGCTGCCAACCCACATTTCTGGATCTTCACTTGTTTAATCAGAAGTCCTCATTCCTCTCATGCCACCCTCATGCCACTCCCACGGGCACGGCCACCACATTCCCCAAGGAAGACAGACCCCCACCACTGGAGTCATTAACAGCTCCCCATCTTTTCACCTCTGTGTTCTGGGTCTAGGTTGTTTTGAGGTCAGAGGTCTCTTTGGGACTCTGTGACACCCGCCTGAAACACACACAGGTGATTGTTGTTGTTGTTGCTTAGTTGCTAAATTGTGTCCCACTCTTTTGCGACCCTGTGGACTGCAACATGCCAGGCTCCTCTGTTCATGGCATCACACAGGTGATAGCAATCCTCTGAGCTTCATCCATGGGCCCCCTAATGCAGGGCTTCTCAGTGTGGTCCTGGGACTACAGCCTCAACCAAAAGTGGGTTTGTCTGTCTGAAGGAATATTCTCAGACCACCCCCCAGACCCACTGAAACAGTGGGCACTCAGGAAGGTTAGATGAGCTCCCCAAAGCACACAGTCAGATCATGGGGACACTGCCTTTCCAACCCAGGGGCTGACTCACGAGGTCATGATCTGACATATTGCTGGTTTTCCAAAAAGGAAATTAACAGGATGAGGGAGTGTGTGTGTTGGTGGGGGGGACAGAATTAGGATGACTTAAGATTTGAGGAGGAAATGGGTGCTATCAAAATATTCCTGGGCTCTGTCCCAAAATAACAGCTCAGAGACCCCATCCGGGGATGCACTCCCCAGCAGGTGGTTTGCCCTAGCCCTCTTAACTCGCCCAGTGACAATCAATGGTGGCCACTTTTATCTGAAAGGCCAACATCCTTAAAACCAGAATTCACTGAAAGTAAGCCTTTTAAACACTAAGGATTCGGGGTCGGCAGCCCCCAAAGGAAGCGCCCCGGGGGGACACGTGGGGCGTCGGACAGGAGCAGAGTCCTGGCCAGGTGGGACTTTCCAGGCTCGTCTCTGAGGGAAGTTGATAGATAACCAGGCCGTGCGCCACGGGCGAGGTGCCCAGAGCCGCGAATTGCTGCATCACCCTTTTCTCCCGCGATTCGCCTGCAGGCTGCTGGGCTGGGCGTCAGAGGAACTGGTGGTTAGTTTGTGGTCACCCAGCAGTTTTATGAAGGCCCTTGAGGTGCTTCAAGTACCAGGTGGCCCCAGCGTGGTTTAACTGTCTGGGGGCCCGAGCTCTCTCAGTGGCCAGCTAAGTAACACAGACAGCCTTGCTGTGAGAACTGTTCAGTTGGCTGTGATAATTACATAATGCACCCAAGGAGCCAGTTTCACCATAGCTGGAGAGGAATATATTATAAATGCACATATTAGGAATTAATGAATTAGTCAGCACCCCTGCCACATCTCACCGTCTATAAAGCACTCGGGGTAGGGGGAGGCATGGTCTCATTGGGGGAGTTATTGGTGCCTGATTGGTCCCATTTCACAGATGTGGATAGTGAAGGTCATCAAGGTCAAGGACCCATCCTATGTATTGAGCAAAAAAACTGGCTAAGCAACTGTCCCAGCTGAGATTAGATTATTTGTCAATGACCCCTCAAGGCTGAGAGTGTTCCCACTCTGCAGACAATGACACCCCCAGCCTCCAGCCCAGCCCTCTTTCCCAGCCAGCGCCTCCTTCTCCCTGGAACATCTCTGAGCCGCAGTGGCTTACAGCTCCTCAGCAGGTAGGAACAAGATGGCTATATTTTCTCTTGGTCTTGTTCCCAGATGCTCTGACAGAGAGCAATTCTTAGAACAAATGCAGAATACGAAATAACTCATACCTCTTTTCAAGAGCACTCAGGAAGCTTTGGGGTGACATTTTAACTGCCTTGTCTCTCATCTCGGCCCTTGCTTTCCTTTCCTTAAGCATCCGTCATAGTCTGAGTGCCAAGGATACGACCGGGTGTGGACCAGGAGCCTTGGGAATGCAGGAGATGGAAGACACGCACAAGCACACAGATACCTACACACACACACGTACACCTTCCACCCCTGGAAAGAATGGTATACCAGAAAGACAAAGCAACCAGTTCACTGAATGATTATTATACGCACCCCATGTTGTGTAAGATGCTTCACTTTTTTGCACATGGAACTTCATGCATCCTTACTATGGTAATTCCTTCTACCATCATCTGTTGTAAAACCAACCATCTTGGTGCGTGTAGATTTGTTTATAGTTCTGTTTTCCTCACCAGTCTATGCGTAAGCTTTGGATGCAAGAGCCCTCTCTTCTTAATCATGACATTTTTGCTCACTGATTCACCCAATCAATGTTTACTGAGTGTCTAGTATAGACCAGGTTGACGCCAAGCACAGGTGAAGAGCCGGCTTGGGGACGTGCTTTTGCATCAGTAAATAAACGAATGAGGAAATGAATGGTTTGGTGGCTGCTGTGGAGCCCAGGGGATGACTGGGGTGGAGCCCTCGGCCTTGTTGAGAGGGGAGGTGGAGAGCCAGTAAGAGGAGGTGACCAAGGGGGTTCCGTGTGTGTGGGGTCAGGAGGAGTCTGGCTCTTCACCAGGAAATCAGGGACCATCAGCTGGCCTGGCCCTGTCTGTCACCATCAGGACTCACAACTGATGGGGATAAGAGTCCCTACCCTATGGAGGTCACTTCAGCATTAAGTAAGCTCACGCACATGGAACAGCCTGCTGCCTAGGAAGTTTCCACTCAAATCTAGCAGTTACTCCAAGTGTAAGTAGATACACAACAGACTAAGCAAGCATTTGGGAATACAGGCGTATGCATAAACATTTTGGTAATTAAACCCAAAAGCAAAAAAAAAAAAAAAAATAGGAGAGAATGATGTAACCAGATCTGGCCTTTCATGATTGCCACTGTCTCCCATCTTCTGGATGAAGTCCTTGTGAATTCCGCAAGAGGCTCCTGTCCCATGACAAGAAGCCAGGTTTCTGAAATCATCTGGGTGTCTCTGGGCTCCCTGCCCCTGCCTGCAGCACCCACCTTGGGGACAGGGACTCCCCTCCTTTAGGGCTGGTAGCCGGAGCCATCTAGTTCTAGGTCCCCTGAGCTGGAAGGTAATCCAGCCTGCCAATTATTGGAAATTAAAGCCAGGTAATTTGAGCCCATCTGCTGGTCGCCTGACCACAAACCACCTCTTAGCTAACCCCGAGCAGGATCTTGTTACTCCCTCAGCGCCTGCCTGGCTTCATTACCATGGCCCTGGGAAGGAAGGAAACCTAGAGGTTACTGGGGCCTTCAGTTAGAGCTTTGTCATTAGTGTGGTTATGACCCAAGTCCTCTCTCCCTGGAGACCTCAGGATGCAGGCGCTGGGAGACTGACTTGGTAACAGGACGACGGGCTCCCAGGTCTCACCAGATGGAATGGGGGCCTCATCAGATGGGCCAGCAATTTGGAGTGGGGGGTGTCACTTGTCAGGGTAGGCAGATTCCAGGAGGCCAGTCCATAGTTCTGTTGGCAACTCAGTGCCTCTGGCTGCAATGCACGGCAGATGGCTCTTATGGGCAATTATGTTGACCATGCAAAGCTTGGACGTTGACATCAGGCAGACTTGGGATTGAAAAATAAACCTGCTCCTTGCTAGATCTTGGGGAAGTTCCTTAAACCCCAAAGCCGCAAGTTCCCTGACAATACGATGAAGATAAAATCTCCGTCACAGTCAGCTCTCACCATTGTTAGCTTGAACTACCTTTCCAGAGGCCTCTCAGGTGGCTCAGTGGTAAAGAATCCCTGCAACGGACACAGAATCAGCTCCTGGTTTGTGAATATCCTCTGCAGGAGGAAATGGCAACCCACTCCAGTATTCTTGCCTAGGAAATCTCGTGTACAGAGAAGCCTGATGGGCTACAGTCCACCGGGTCGCAAAGAGTCGGACATGACTTAGCACTTAGCGACTAAACAACAACAATAACAAATTTCTAGAACCAGAGTAGGATTAGAAGCCTCCAGTGAGGCTGAGCAGACCCAGGCTGTATTGTAGAAGCTAAGAGAGAGGGGGGTTCCAGCCATCTGATGGGCGCAGGGCCTCAGCGGCTGCCGAGACCACCCCCCCCACAACCCCCGCCCAGAATCTTCCTAAATCCCACATCCACTCTGCGGGAAAGAATGTCTGCTGCTTAGATGCAGATGAATCCATGTCAGGTACCAGTCCTGCAGGAGAAAACACACACCCGAGTCTGGAAAAGTAGCTAAAAATGATCTGGCCAAATATCTGCTTTATTTTATTCCACTAGTGTTAGAGGGTCGGTCTGGCCCTCAATTGGTGGTCCCATTCTTAGAAGCAGAGTTTTCTTGGGGAAATCTTCAATTCCAAGTAAGTATGAAGACTCCTCTCCCCAGTGTGATGATCCTTTCAACCACATCCTGCATTTTTTTTTTCTTTCTTTAAAAAGTGAGCATTTTGTGCTGAAAACTGATAAAATTCATTTGATTTCAGAGGGCAGAACTAGGAAAGTTTTTTTTTAATTTTTTTAATTATGAAAGTATGATGACACATTTACAGACTTGGACAATACAGAAAAAAGTTGCGTATAGTTCCACTATATATTGCAATTAATTTTTTAAGTAGATAACTTAAGATTTCTATTTAAAGTTTCAATACCAAACTCTCAAAAATTAATAGAATGAACAGAGAATTAGAAGGATATGGTGGACCTGAAAAGTACTATGCACCAATTCAACATAATTAAGATTTATACAATTTTCACACCACAGCAGGGTACAAATTCTATTCAAATTCCCATAGACTATAAACCCGGAGACACTGGAACGTATTCAGGGACATAAAACAAGGTGCAAAAACTTCATGGTCTAAAGGTATTGAAATCATACAAAACTAAGGGAGCTTTTGACTCGAAATTAAGTTGATATATTGGGAGCTGCTGTCAGGAGAATCGTCAAACAGTGGCTCTGACTGCCAGCATCTTACCAAAGCTCTACTTCTGGTGCAGAGGGCTTTTGATCAAAGAGGTGGTGCTGCCTTTCAAATTGCATTTAAATTCTAATATCCTATCATCAGGGTAGAGTAAGGGCAGGTCTGACATAAGATCTTTTTAATTTACTGATTTGTCTGTTAATGGTTTTAGTAATTATAGGGAGGTTGCATTGAAGGTGGCCACGAACTCTAAATGAGGCACGTCGCTGGCTCGCCTGATGTCCACCATATCTGCTGGATGATGTCCAGTCCCACTACCACCCCACCATGGTAGCTGTGCCCCAGTCTTGGCTACGTGTCTGATCACATCTGCTAGGAGATGAAACCTCAGATGTCCCCAAACCTTTTTGAGCAATTTTATGTCAGACTTTCAGCCTTTGCCCTTGAATTCCTTTCTCAGTCTCCTGCATCTAATGTGCAGCTCCCTCTTAGACACGTCAGAACCATGATCATTCTCTCCTTGCATTCTTCCACGGGTGGGGAGCTCACCACATCACAGGCAGAGATCCACCCTCCCTGTAAGCTTAGGTGCTGCCCGACTGAGTCATCATTTGCCCACCTTTCCAACCTCACTTCACACCACCTCCATAAACACCTGGATCTCCAGCCACTCTGACTTTGTCCTCAGCAAGGCTGAAGTTCGTCCAGCCTCAGTGAGGGTGAATGAGGGGCTCCCTTGGTTGGGGGGGAGCTCTGACCATGGCCATGGCCATTCACCCCTGCCCTTTGGTCTTAGCTCAGGTGGCACGTCTTAAGGGACACCTTCTCTGACCACTCCATCTACAGTGATCCCCACTCCCCATCACCTCCACTCACTCCCCATTCTGTTACCACATCTCATTCATTCCTCTCATGGCACTGACTATGTGCCAATTGATCTGATGAATATACTTATGTGTTTACATGTGTGCGACCACCTGCAGCTACGGTTGTGTTTATCTGTGCACTATTATGTTCTGTTCATGTACACATTTACCTGTGCACCATTACCTACTGGGTGTGAGTATGCACTACTCATGCATGAATTTACCTGTATGATCATGTTAGTATTTCTGTACCCACTTACCTGTGTGTGATCATATACTAACTCTGCATGTGTCGATGTGTGTGCCTTTATGCACTATTTGCATACTGCATAGCACAGGGAGATGTATTCAATATCTTGTAATAATCTATAGTGAAAAAGAATCTGAAAAAAGAATACACACACACACACACACACACACACACACACATATATATATATATATGGGCTTCCTTGGCAGCTCAGAGGTAAAGAACCCACCTGCCAATGCAAGAGACAGAGGTTTGATCCCTGGGTCAGTAAGATCCCCTGGAGAAGGAAATGGAAACCCACTCCAGTATTCTTGCCTGGGAAATCCCATGGACAGAGGAGCCTGGTGGGCTTTAGCCCACGGGGATGCAAAAAGTCAGACACAACTTAGTGACTAAACGAAAGCAATGTGTGTATATATACACAAATGAATAAGTATGCTGTACATCTGAAAATAACACCCTTTGTAAATCAACTGTATTCCAATTAAAAACATAAAACCAAAAAAATAAATAAAACACAGTCTTTGGATCTTAAATTCTCTGAGGCTACTTGAAGAAAGGATACCCCAAACATTGAACCATTTGAAAAGACATAATAGAAGCAAAAGGGACCTGACAAACACATGATTCAACCACATAACTTTGCAAATGAGAAAACCATGGTCCAGTGAGAAGTTGATGATGTGCAGATGAGCAAGACCAAGGCCATGGGCAGGTGACTGGTGGGTAGCAGTCAAGCTTGAAGTCTGGGGTCACGACCCACAGCAAAGAGGAGTTGATCTTGAATCTGGGGGCCCGAAGAGGCCAGAGCAGAAATTGAGAGCAACTGTCTCTCTTGCTACTGGATTGTGGGATCAGAGGCCACGTCCAGCTCAAGCACACTGAGTTTGAAAGCTGGAGAAGCATGCCTGAGATGCCAGCCATTAATGATTGCCTAGGTTTGGGAGGGAGCTGAGGTGCAAAGTCAAGATCAGAGGTCAGGGGTCATGAGTGGATGAGATGCTGGCATTTAGGGTCAGATAGCAGAGACAGAGGCTGTGGCCAGCACTGGCCAATACCAGCAGAGTCTGGGATAGAGCCATTAGAGGCAGATAAAACCACGAATCAGTTTGCTAGGTCTTAACCACCAAAGAGACCTTGGCTGACCTTTTCGAGGCCCCTGGAGACCAGTAGAGAGAGATCAGAAACTCAGATGCGTTAAATCAATAGAGTGTCATTCAGGAGGTTGGGAGTAGGGGGAGGTGAGTGTGGAGTGGCTAGTGGATCTCGGAGTTAGAGAGGATACTTGAAGGATGAAGAGGTGTAGACTAGCCCAGGAGTAGGGAGGGAGACCACCCAGTGGCCGGGAGCCACAGAAGCAAAGATGCAGAAATAGGATGGAAGGGAAGGTACAAGAGGGCACATGGAGTGGAGCCTAGCAGGGGTGTAGGAACCTTCCTCCTTTACCTTTCTGCCTCAGCCATTCAGATGCAGAGAGCTAACTTACAAATCCTCCTCTTCCCATTTTGATCACAGCTTGAAACTTCAGCCAAGAATTGAAGGGAAAAATTAGAAAAGAATGCCATTCATTCTTAGAGACATGGAGGGAAGGGTTATTAGATATTTTCATCTTTCCAAGAAAAGCTGCAAACGAACAGTAATATAGGTCAGCCTCCATGCTCCACCCCCGCCCTGCCCCACATCCTGCTCCCGATTATCTCAGTCCTGCCTGGGACTGGACAGGGCATGTTCTCAATGTCTGTGTCCTTGGCTCTATATCCACACATCCACAACTGGGCCTGTCCCACCAGGTGGGGGCGTCTGTGAGCAGCAATACTTCTGGACATTCCATGGACCCACCCGGGCAGGCTTGACATCTCATCAAAGCCAATTGGACCTCCGTTTCTAGATCTGTAAAATGGGTGTAATTCCTTCCTTCGAAGATGGTTGCAAATGTCATATGAGATTGTATGAAGTGCTCCATGACAGTGAGAACCAGTCCCCCATCTTTTCTCCCCACTTTGCCTCTTCATCACTATTAGTGAAACATTAGCTCTGGGAAAAACAAGAGAGGATAAGCATTTGTAAAAACAACTCCTGCCATCCTCAAGTGCCAGACCTTGGTATGCAGCAGGAGCTCATTTAACTCATCATGATCCCCAGAAGCAGATGTCATTCTCTCCAGAGAGGAGAAAACCAATGCTCTAGAATATTCTTAGCCTTGCCCTGTGTCTGTCCCTCTGTGCACATAGAACTGGAGCTACATCTGCCTATTTATGTCCTCCCCACTCCAGGCTGCTCCATGCTGGATGTTTGATAGAGCATTTTCCTTGTGCTCCCATGAGTGGAGTCTGTACCTGGGAGGGGGAGACCCTGTCCCCTGTTAGAGGCAGGACCTGTCGCTGTTGCCATCAGTTTCCACAATGGAGATTCTGAGGCTCATGGACAAGATAAGAAAGCCAAGGGCAGACAGCTCTACTAGCTTGGCCAATGTCATTTAGCTAGGACACAGCAGAGCCAGAAATCGGTTTTGAGCCAAGCTCTGTATCTCCTCCCAACATCCCTTGCCCAGCTGGGATCTTTGATACAGCTGGGGGTGGGGGGCAGTAGTAACAAAAGGCAGTGAGAACAACCAGCGACAAAATGCCATGTACATCCAGGGAGAGAGAAGAGACCCTGTCCTTGGGATGGCTTTTGAGAGAAGGCAGGGATGGGGCTGGCCCTTGAAGGATGGGCCATTCTTGGAGAGGAGACCAAAACCGACAGAGTAATTCATTGATATCTATTTGAAAAGCAAGACATGGACACACCTAAACAGAACATGTTTTAAGATTCAGCATTCAGATTCCTAAGAGCATAGAACTGGAGATAAACCAGCGCTCTGTCGACACGCCTAGTCCCACACCTTGGTTGTTGTTGTTAAGTCGCTAAGTCTCGTATGACTCTTTTGCGACTCCATGGACTGTAGCTCACCAGGCTCCTCTGTCCATCGGATTTCCCAGGCACGAATACTGGAGTGGGTTGCCATTTCCTCCTCCAGGGGATCTTCCCTACTCAGGGATCAAACCTGCGTCTCCTGCATCGGTAGGCAGATTCTTGACCACTGAGTCACATGAGAATCCCACACCTTAGCAGACTTTGAATAGGAAACTTGGGCTAAAATAGACTGGATCAGAGAAAAAGAGAGAAAGAGGTGAAATAAATAAAGAAAATGAGAGGTGAAAGAGAGAGAAGTGGGGAGAGAGAGATGAGGAGAAGGACGAGGAGGAAAGAGGAAGGGCAGAAGGAGGAAGAGGAGAAGAGGAACCTCTCATCCCCACTCCATCTTGCCTGCTGGACTTCACTTAGAGGGCATGAGCAAAGGGCCTGAGGTCAGAGGGCAACAAGGCAGTGGGTCAGCTCTAGCAGCAGGCTGAGGCATTCTTCTAAGGCTACTTCCTCCTCTGGCCATGCACGTCTGAGGATGTGTTTGTGTGTGTCTGTGTGTGGGGGATGGGGGGGTAATGATTCACAGGTCATCTCCTAATACACCTGGTACCTTAGCCAGTGTACCTGCTCTAGCAAGGAGCATGAGGATGTCTGCTGATGGGACCAGTGGCCAGATCTCCTCCTCTTCTCTATGGGTTTGGAGGAACCAAACTGACTGCAAAAGCACCCTTCCTTGACTCTGCCATTAAGATGGACATCAGGCTCCCCTCTCCCCCTCTGGACACCTCCAGGAATTCCAGCACTTGGGAGCTGCCCCTGGACAGGTCACTAAGACCACTTCAGATCAGATCTTGTGAAAGCTTAAAACTCACTTTCCAGCTAAAATGTCCTTTGGCATCTGTAAAAGAAACAGGGCCGGTTGCACCCTGCTGCGTCTGAGCTGTCTCATACCACAAGGATTTTCTCAAACACTCCAAGTTCAATAAAATTCCCAACTGCATTAAGCCAAGTCCCCGTGCCCTGATTTTAAAAGTCATGTGCGTTTTGATCGAAATATAATCCACATGTTCCTGATTTATTTACAATTAAATCATCAAAATATTATTTTAAGGGTTGTTTGATGTCTAGGAAACCTTTTGAGTTCGTTTCAATAGGATTTTAAAAGTCCCTTTCCTTAAAAGCCAGAGACTTTGCTTTGCTGAGTGTAAATAAACCCACTGGAGAGGAGTGACTTTCGTCTAGAAATGTCAAGGCATTTGACAGAGGTTTGGAAGCAGCTGAAATCCTCGCTGCACTCAATAAGAACTGCAATCAGACCCACAGAATTTTTCTTTGTAATGTTCCCTGTAGCCCTTAGTCAGGTATTCAAAGGCTACCATTCATGCTAAATGTTTCATCAAAATCAAGAGTTGTTTTCCACGGGGAAGGGCAGAGGATGACATTTCCTGGATGCCCTGGGCCCTGTGTTTGGCACTTCAAACATAGGCTCCCCATCACTGCTACTGACAGCCTGATGCCATGAGCATTCACGATTCTGTTTCACAAAAAGGAAGCAGGATCTCCAGGAGGTGAAGGACCCTGTCCATCTGATCCCATGTCATCCGTTTCCATGCACTTGAATCTCAGGTCGTTCAGACACCATAGTGCTCCCCCACTGGCTTTACCTCGACAGCACCGCTCTGCGGGTGTGGTCAAAAGGCAGGGGTGTGCATGCAGTGCTGGTAGTGGCCATGAGTCTTGCATTTGTGTGGAGCTCTGCAAATGTTCAAATGTCTTAAAACAGTCAGCGTGGAGGTTCCAGGGGAGAGGCGTGCACGTAGAACACAACTGCAGAGTGCTAGCCAAGTGGCGATGCCTATATTAAGGCTGATTACTTTCATTCTCGCTTTCCCTGGTGGCTCAGGTGGTTAAGAATCTGCCTGCAATGCGGGAGACCTGGGTTCGATCCTTGCATTGGGAGGATCCCCTGGAGGAGGGCATGGAAACTCACTCCAGTATTCTTGCCTGTAGAATCCCATGGACAGGAGAACCTGGTGGGCTACAGTCCACGGGGTTGCAAAAAGAGTCTTACATGACCGAGTGACCAACACACGAATACCTTCATTCTCAATTATTTTATTGCTTATCATTGTGACTAGCAGTTATTTCACTGGATTCTCCCAACATTTTGTGAAGAAGTTAAAGTGAAGATTATTAACCGTGGTTTGCAGATTGGGACAAGGATGAATTAAGAGCAAACAGGCCAGTAACTGCTCTTACCATCAGCAGGAGGTGAGAAAAGAAGTGATCAGACTCACAGGGGTGCACCTTCCATGTGGGCACCTGGCAGCAGATTCTGTATCTGTGCTAATTTAGCACCTACTGGTCATATGTGGTTATCTCCCTGTTAATTAATTAAAGTTAGAAATTGCATTTCACAGTTACATTGATGGCATTTCAAGTGCTCTGTATCCACATGTGATGGATGGAGACTCTATTGGGTATCAAAGATGTGGAAGATGTCCACGATGGCGAAAGTTCTATTGGGCAGCCCCAGTTCCAAGGCTCCACTAGGGCCACTGGTCCCAGGCATTTTAGGACAGATTCGTGGTTGCCAAGGCGGGTGAGGCAGGAGAGCGATGGAGTGAGAGTTTGGAGTTAACTATCATATAGAGAATAGATAAGCAACAAGTCCTACTGTATAGCACAGGGAACTATATTCAATATCCTGTGGTCAACCATAATGGAAAAGAATATGAAAAAAGAATATGATTAAGAATGCATATGAAAAGAATACAAGGCTTCCCAGGTGGCACAGTGGTAAAGAATCTGCCTGCCAGGGCAGGAAAGGCAAGACACTCAGGTTCCATCCTTGGGTAGGGAAGATCCCCTGGGGAAGACAATGGCAACCCACCCAAGTATTCCTGCCTGGAGAATCCCAGGTACAGAGGAGCCTGGTGGGCTACAGTTCATGGGGTGGCAAAGGTTCAGACCTGACTGAGCATGCAGGCTCTGACTGATACATATACATATATAAGGGAGCCCTGGGTCAGGAATATCCCCTGAGGAGGGGGTGGGGTGGGGGGCACTGGCAACCCGCCTGTGTTCTTGCCTGGAGAATCCCACAGACAGAATAGGCTGGCAGGCTACAGTCCATAGGGTTTCAAAGGGTCGGACATGACTGAAGCGACTTGGTGTGCGTGGGTCACATATATATGCATATATATACATACATATACATACACACATATATAGGTACACACATAGGAGCATACATATATATTATATGTATACAAATGTACATATATATACACACACACATACTGGTGGGCTACAGTCCATGGCATCACAAAGAGTCGGACAAGACTGAGCAACCACGTACACACAGAATCACTTTGTTGTATGGCAGAAACTTACAACATGCAACTCAACTATACTTCAATAAAGTAAATTTTAGACTAAACAAATCGCCGAATAAATAAATACTCATGAATGAGTCCTGCTGTTCAGACCTCCCCCTTTTCCTGGACATCCTTCCCGAGCTGCCTTCCTGACTCCCGCCAGGGCTTCCTGCGGTCTCCCCTCCCGCCCCTCCTAATCCGCAGCATCCCCGGGCGCCACCCAGTATCTGAACTGGGGCGAGGACACCAGTCAGCGCTGTGTTCCCCAGCCGCTGAAAGGCTCGGAGTGGAGCGCTGCGCTCCCTTCCTCCGCCTGACCGGGTTTCAGCGCGTCTTCTGCAACACGGGAGGAGGGCCTCCGGAGGAGGGCGGAGGCACCGGGGAGGGGGGAGGAAGAAGAGGCTTCTGGAAGGTGAGACTCAGCAGGGAGATGAGGCGTCTGCCGCGGAGGCAGACATCTGTGCCCAGACAGATAGAGTTCCACCGATACGATCTCTGTCAGTATCCTTGTGAGAGATAAACAACTTGCCAGAGCCGCGCGCCGGAGGAAGTGCCCCGCTGAGAAAGTGGTGCTCGGGGGGCCAGACTGTCAGCCCCTGCGGTCAGAGACCCAGGGCGAGGAAGGCGGGGGAGGGCAAGGAGCAGCCGGGCTCCGCGCAGGTGACGGGCCACAGGGCCCAACGCCACAGATGTAGAGAGAGAGAAAGGTGTGAGCGTTGGCACAGAGCAGGGAGAGGTTCTGTGAGAAAGAAAAAAATAAAAAATACAGCCAAAGGAGAGAAGGTGGTGGTGTGAATATTTAGCTCTGTCTCTTGTGAATCAAAATAGGGTGGGTTCTGAGAAGGAGGTTTTGGGATTTATATCCAGAACTGGCTTTTTATCCGTTCTGCAGGGCTGAGTAACTTCTCTAAACTCAGCTCTACCATCCATGACATGGGATATCTGTATTAGAGACGCATCACCAGAGTGTAGCCAAGCTTTTTTTCTTGAAGCAGAAGCAATGAGCTCTTTTTCTGTGGATCAGCTGAAGGTGGAGGGTGGAGAGATGGCTAATGATTGGATGGATGGATGGATAAGTGAATGGATGAGATGGTTGGATGATGAATGGATGGATGGATGGGTGGATGGATTTATGGGCTGATGGTTAGATGAATAAGTGGATGAATGGATGTATGGATGAATGATGGAAATTTGGCTGGGTGAAGAGTTAGGTATGTCTTATCTTAAAGAAGGGCTTCCCTTGTAGCTCAGTCGGTAAAGACTCTCCCTGCAATGCAGGAGACCCGGGTTCGATCCCTGGGTTGGGAAGATCCCCTGGAGAAGGAAATGGCAACCCACTCCAGTATCCTTGCGTGGAAAATCTCATGGACAAAGGAGCCTAGTGGGCTGCAGTCCATGGGGTCACAACGAGTCGGGCAAGACTGAGCGACTAACACTATCTTAAAGTACTTCTTCAGGACATGCCTTTCTCTTCTGGGAGACCGAGAGCTTTCCCAGGAAAGAGGCAGGGACTGTTTCAATTTAAAACTCTGGAGCAGCAGGAATAGAACAGATCCATGTATGGGGAGACCAGACAGGAGAGAGGGAAGGCAATGGAAACAGAGAATTTAAACCTGAGTTATTTGGATAAGGTACTTTCATTAGTATTTTATCCATTTGAAACAACTTTAGAAGGTGATGCTATCTGGAGATTTGAGTTTGGCTTTAGGGTAGTGTTGCAAATAAAAACACAGGACACCTAGTTAAATTAGAATTTCAGAAAACCGAAGGATGTTTTTTCCCTTAGTTTGTTTTGTACAATATTTGAGAGACACTTAAAACATGTTGCTTATCTGAAATTCAAATGCATTCTGGGTGACATATTTTGTATGGGAATCTTAGCTCAGGGAAAAGGGGAAAAAAAAATAACAGGCCTTTGGGCTTGTTATTAATCTATGCATATTGGAGCCCATTTTACCAAAAAGCTACCCAGTGGGATTCAGGGCAAAAACTTGGTTAATAATAAAGGCACACCTTTTCCCAGTGTTCACTGTATAGACATCACCCCAAGGACAGCCCACTTAGTCAAATAGGTGTAGCATCACCCAAAATGTAGCCAGTGGTTCCTAACACCAGTGACTTGAAACTCTTCGAGGGGCTTGGGACTTGCTGTAAGAATGGGGCTGTTGGAGTGAGTGGGCGTTTTCAGAGTGAATCGAAATGTTTAGCATGCAAGAGAATGGACAGGATGGACCAGGTACTGGCCATTAAGGGACCAATCAAGTCTCAGGCATCCTGGTCTTCACTTTCAGGGGTGCCCCCCCCTCCCACCAAGAGGCAAAAATGACTCAACAGACTTATGGAAGCAACGGAGAGTTCTAAAACCATCTGTTTTGATTTAGTTACAGCATTTCTTCACCAATCGACCCTTTGTCATGCCCTGGTACTCAGCAGTATTACTTCTCCTTCTCTTACCTTTTTGCTTTAAAACTGCATTTCTCTATCACCTTCCCACTCTGATACAAACAGTTATTTCTAAGCTGGTCTTTCTGTTTTGTTACTACCACTAACTATCTCTCTAACAGCATGGGGTCCTAATTTTTCAGGACAATCCAGCCAATATAAGTACACCATTTATTTCTCCCCTTTACTCTGTGATATTTTCCTCAAGGTCCCGTTTGTGAAGAGAGGTTCATCAGAGAATTCCCTCAATATAAGGAATAATTAAAGGTAAACTTTCTTTTGAAAAATTAGGAATCGCAGAAGCATTGTTTATGTTACAGCAATGTATAACAATGGATAATATAAGTGTGTGGAGGTATTCACACCCCTTACCAAACCCCTTATGATGTATCACTTTTTCTGGCAGTATTTGATCCCATATAGCCCTTTTGTCAAGACACCTCTCCTTCCCATTCTGAAATGATCTTTTGAGAGAGTGGCAGTGATGATACAATAGATTGGAGTTGCTAATATGAAAAAGTACTACTTTTTTCTTTTTACTCTGTTGCTTTTGTGACCCAGCGGGATTTTGATTCCAGACATTCTACTTGCTTGACATCCACTGGGGAAGTGATGAAACCATTCATTATTTAAAAGTTTGGAAGCCACAAGAACTACAGTATCTAACCAGATTGGATTGACTTTTTAGCTCTTTTGATTAATAATTCATAAACCTGAGGATATGTGAATTGGGTGAGGACTAACCTGCTAACAAAAGGAGAGTGGGCGATGAATGTTAACATGGCTTTGTGTTATTCTATTTAACACTTCGGACCAGCAAAACAAACCCATGTGTCATGGAACCTGCTTCATAGTTTCAATCCACAATCAATATTTCATGATTAATGGGCCCATATGTTCACACAGGGCCCCTGCCGTACAAAATTTGCACACGTATCTCCCATGTGATGATTTACAAAATGTCTTCTCTGAAAAAAAAAAAAAGAAAAAGGATTTTGCTTTCTCTAATGAGAATGCCTGTTCACCTTGTTTTCCAGATTGTTTTGTTTTTAATAGTTCCTCTCCGGATTTCATAAAAGGTAGACACCGCCATTGTATCAAATGAGTGTTTGGACCTCAGAGTGGCAATTTACTCTGGAAAACCATTGGAAAATTCTGCAAATGGTAAAACATATAGAGAGAGTTATATAATTTGCAAATAACACATATCTAAATCTGGCTAATAAGATGCAGTGTGAACATTATTCTGGTTGTCATCTGAGGACCAGATTTTGTATTCTCCCTCTGTCATTTAGTGCATGCTACCTGGATGGAACAAGTAACTGCTTTATCTATCTGAACTTCGTTTTCTTAACATTTCATGTGATTAATAAAAACCTACCTTTTGCTGTGAAAAATGAAGCAAGATTATCTAAATAACATACATTATATGGGTTTTTTTATAGCATTTCCTCCCTCATTTGATTTGAATATGTGTGAAATGCTCAATATTATTAATATTATTAAATATGAAATATTATTGAGGTTATTAAAATATGTTATGAGTCAACAGTATATTATTTAAAATGTGTTATAAACCACACTGTGGTAGTATGTACAGTGTATAAAAATCATTTTATAAGCTATAATGTTTTAAAGCAAGAAGTATCAATAGATTTTCTCTAGCATTTAACATGATATTTATGTGAAAGAGATGTAAATCTTTCATTTCTAAGATAATTCACTTAGTGATTTATTAATGCAGGGTATTCTTTAAAAAAAAGGCATAAAAAAATTCATTCTACCAGTTTCCTCAGAAAACTTCCACCTTCTGATTGTTTGAGGTCAATTTTAGCTGATCCCCATGAGGACTTGCCAGGTGGCGCTAGTTAAAGAACGTTTCTGCCAATGCAGGAGGCAAGAGATGTGGGTTCGATCCCTGGGTTGGAAAGATCCCCTGGAGGAGGGTTTGGCAACCCACTCCAGTGTTCTTACCTGGAGAATCCCATGGACAGAGGAGCCCGGCAGTTTACTGTCCACGGGATTGCACAGAGTTGGACACGGCTGAAGAAACTTAGCATGCAATAGGACTTCACATCAAAGTCCCCACTTAGGAGAATCTGATAAACTGACCCCAAGAGGTAAGCTGGTGCAGTCACCATGGAAGACATTATGGAGGTTCCTTAAACAACTTAAAATAGAGTTAACATATGAGCCAGTAATCCCATTCCTGGGCATATGTCTGGAAGAAATTCTAATTTGAAAAGATACATGCCCCCCAATGTTCATAGCAGCACTATTTACAATAGCCAAGACAAAGAAGCAATTTAAATGTCCTTTGACACACTCATGGATAGGGCTTCCCTAGTAGCTCAGATGGTAAGGCATCTGCTTGTCAATGCAGGAGACCCCGGTTCAATCCCTGCATCAGGAAGATCCCCTGGAGAAGGAAATGGCAACCCTCTCCAGTATTCTTGCCTGGAGAATTCCATAGACAGAAGAGTCTGGAAGGCTGCCAGTCCATGGGGTCACAAAGTGTTGGACATGACTGGACAACTAACACACACATATATGTGGAAAAAGATGTGATATGAATACAATGAAATACTACTCAGTCATAAAAAAGAATGAAATAATGCCATATGCAGCAACGTGGATGGGCCTAGAGATTATCATACTGAGTGAAGTAAGTCAGACAGAGAAAGAACAATATCATATGATAGCACTTATGTGTGAAATCTAAAAAAAGTGATACAAATTAACTTTTTTACAAAACAGAAATAGATTCACAGACACAGAAAACAAATTTTTGGTGACCAAATGGGGAAGGCGCAGAGGGATAAATTAGATCATTGGGATTAGCAAATACAAGCTACTGTACATAAAACAGGTAACCAACAGGAAGCATGGGGACCTATACTCAATATCTTGTAATAACTTATAATGGGAAAGAATCTAAAAATTGTGTATAACATATGAATCACTTTGCTGTACACCGCATACTAACACAACTGTGCAAATCAACTATGTTTGAGGAAGCATTTAAAACTAAATAAATAAATTTAAAACATATTTACATTTCACAGATTTCAAGTAAAACAACAGCTACCACCTGCCAAACACCTTGACATATTGAGACTCATATCCTGAGCCCTTCCTTCAGAAGATCTGTGGCTGGTGAAACCAGTCACCCTGCCTGCTCTCTGCCCAGTGCCAACTCTTGAGGCCTCCTGAGAAGGGGGACTGGATTCGGCCCGTTTAGCTCACCAGAACTGGAAATGGACTGGGTTCTTCTCTGAGGAAAAAGGAAGGCATCACAGGAAGATAGCTTGGCCGGGAATCCGTCGTCACTGTTCACAAGTGTGTACACTGGCATATGAGCATACGAAGCTCTGACTTCTCTTCTGTCAAACCTGAAAAAAGTGATTGACTCCCACATTCCACACCCAATGTCCTCACAATTAAAAGTGGATGGCTTAGATTCTGCTCCCTTCAGCCAGTGAACTAGACGGGAAGCAGGATTTTTAAGTAAGCGTGCCTCACTTTTCCAGAGTATTTTATTACCTAGGGCTTCCATTCTCAGAACTTGGAGGTGGGGGTTGGTTTCACAGTGGCCTTTTGTCTGTGTGATTCTTCTGTGTCTAAAAATCCCACGGATTTGGGGTTTTGCAGGGCAAGGTGAGGTCTTCCCAGACACGTAGCCTTTTCTTACCGATGGACTCAGTCTTTTCTCCTTTCCCCGAGATTAGAGAAGCAGGGGCAGTCGTAAACCTTATCTTCTCTGACACCTACTGCACAGAAGAATGAAGATGAAAAGAAGCTTCAAACCTGGTTCCCAGCAAAGGGAAGGAGCTCAGTCCCCCTCGGTTTTGCCCACGGGTGCTGAGGGCATCGTTGCTGGCATCAGTGCACTGTCTCCATCCTCCGTTGGCAGGTGCAGAGACAGACGCCTGGAGAGGGTCAGAGTGCCATTTGCCCAAAGTCACACACTCTGGGGTCCGGCCCCGGCCTACCTCTAGCATCCCCAGGCTGCCTGTCCCCAGCAGGGCGAGAGAAAGAAAAGACAAATATGTTTGGAGGTGCTGCTAGGTGCCAGGTGATGCGCTGGGGACATTCTTGCACTATCTGACCCCACACAATCTGTGGGGGACGCCTCCTCTATCCTTTTGTTGGGCTAGAGTCCTGCCTCCCCTTCTGGCTCTGTTTTGAGCATTATCTACCAGCCTTTCTGCCCCAGCCTGGTGAGCTGTCTCCCGTGGCGAGAGGCCACCCTTGACTCTCAGGTAGGTTTCTGCCACTGCAAATTTCAAAGAGCATTTAACAGAAATTACCGGCATTTGTCTTGATGCGTTTTTTTTTTTCCCATCAGGGATTAGGAAGAGCAATCATCTCCTGCCTCTCATCAATTACTTTACCCCATATCTTTTGCATTTTCCTACAGAACCATTTTGCAGGTACAACAGAGCGATCTTCAGAGATAATCTGGTGATTATTACAAATTCAGCCTCTTACGCTACAGGCATTAAAGAGATGAAAATTGCCTGAAGTCCACTGTTGTACACCCAATCTCTACCTCTGGACTCCTGTCCCGAGGTGAAAATGTAAACAGAGGAGATATTTAGAATCATTTTGACAGTTCATAAAATTAAGCAGGGATTAGGGATTCACTTTTTTAAAAAAAAATAATGCCAGAGGGTGCACACAGTGGTAATCATATCATCCTGCAACAGGTCCAGTCAAAGTTGAGCAGACTATCTAGGAAGAGAGAGGGAAAATGTCAGGTTATTAAATCTGCCATGTATCAGCTGTTGAAAATCCATTTTTTAAACTTTAAATGAACTGTCTGCCTAATGGAGACGCCATCCTCAGCTCCCAACACCAATCCGTCCTTCTCTGGCGTCTGTTTTGTTCAGACAATACATGATTTAGCTCCAATGTCTGTGCATATGACTACATCTAGTCAGAGGGGATGATTGTATAAATATGCATGTAGTACAAATAGTTTAATTTTAATTGGGGTAGAGTAGCTGATGTTGAAAGTATTTGCATAATTTTGAATATTGAATGTGTTATCAAGCATGTGACTGGCTCTATTAAATATAAAAAAAAATACTCATTTTAATTGCATTGTGGGACAGGAGCTTAAGTACCAAATCATGTGCTTTTGGTCCTTTTTCTAAGTGTTAAATAATTGTGACCAGTAGATCCTTTTCCCAGGGTGTTACTTTCTCTTAATACCAATGGAGGATTTTTACACTAAAATGATCTTTAAAGTGCATTTTGAAAGATTGGTGATCAAATTCTCCTTTGTGGGCCAAAGAAGAGCTCTTGGTTCTCAGTGTATTAGTCAGTTAAATATAAGATAGGTTGCAGTAACAAACACTCCCAAATCTTGATGTCATATAATAATGACTGTTATGTTTTGATCAAGCTCTGTGTCCCATGCAGCTCAGTATGGGATTTCATCCAGTGGCATGTACTTACACATATTCCATCAATTTGTCACTTTTGTCTGAATATAGCATCTTTTCATTTGCCTGGTAGGGACAGAGATTGCTGAAAGGTTGCACGTGGAGTCTTCTACATTTTTTCCAGAAGTTTCAAATGTCAGTTCTATGCCTAAGTCCTGTCTAGAAGTAACCACATGGCTCTGCCTAGTTGCAAGGTGGCTGTGATGTACGGTGAAGCAAGTGGAATGTTTGTTGATCACCAGTATGGCTGCCATAATAAAGTCATAAACTATTCTCTTCTCTTTGATAAAAGAAGATGAAAGTAACAAGTTAAAATAGAGTGGAGTGAGGTTTGCATGACCCCCAAATATACAAGTTTACATTTAAAAAAGGATGAAATGGTGGGTGTTCTTCATTGTTTAATATTCTGACCAAATTTCCCACCCAGCCCCCAGTGAAGTGACTGAATCATTGTTGCATCACTGAAGTTCACAGATCCCCAGAGTGGGTGATGGAAATCACAAGAACACCTACTCTCCTTGGTGTTGAAACCTGGTTGTGAGAAGTATCATTTGAAAGAGGTCAAATGGGGCTGCTCGCATTATTGCGTAGAATAAAAAGGTAGATGATCACAGATTTTAGAAACCTGCCCAAAACCTTGACGTTCTTTCTTTTCTCAAGCTGGGGCCACATTCCCAACACCCACAATCTTCACTGGCACCATATGCAGCCCTTGGTGAAATCTCAAGGGTGCCAATGTCCAAAGGAAAATCTAGAATCACAAAATTAAGGTAGGAGAGAAGGCCATTAGAGTTTCAGTGTGATCTCCAACCTTGCAAATAAACTTGAACTTGGTGTTTTAATTGTATTTCTAAACACACACCCAGGGTAGTGTAGTGTTAGTTGCTCAGTCGTGTCTGACTCTTTGCAGGCCCTTTGTAACCCACAAGTCTCCTCTATCTATGGGATTCTCCATGCAAGAATTCTGAAGTGGATTGCCATTCCCTTCTCCAGAGGATTTTCCCGACTCAGGGATCGAACCTGGGTCTCCTGCATTGCAGGAGGCATTGCATTGCAGGCAAACTCTTTACTGTAGCTCAAAGACCTGTAGCTCAAACACACACCCAGCACCCATAAAATTGATTCAAACAACTATTCTGGATCAAAATGCTACAAAAAGTTGAACTCCTTCCTCATTCTGCACCCCTGTCACCACCTCTGAATGCATGCCTTTTCCTCCAAAACCCTGGAGAAAAATGGGATGAATCGGAGGGTCCACCCTGGGAGGAGAACATAGACTTCATCAAGGACTTTTCTCATCCCTAGAGTAGAGAAGTTTCCACATATCTGCCCAGCGGAATTTCGGAATCTGTAAGAGCTACTGTATTGGGTGCTTCTTACTCTTCCCTTCCCTGATAGGCGTGTCATTGCCCTTACTCCGCCATTCGCCTTCTGACGTATGTATTCTCTTTGGTGCTGGGTTTACAGCTAACTCTTGGAGTTAGTTGAGAGGAAGAGTCATCTTCAGACTTCACATACTCACAGTATCAGACCCAGGATTTTGATCTCTAACACAGAGATTTGGCTGAGATTTTTAGAGCATCTCTCTTGGAGGAGAGATGAATCCATTTTGCAGGACTAAAGGAGGAAGGTGAATACCTGTGACCAATGTGGAAGATGGTGAAAGGCTACATGATTGTGAAAATGTTTTCTACTCGGAAAGAATAGTCCTGTGGAAGCAGGATCCTTCTTGCCACAGTGATACTAGCCTCAGTCACATAGGTTTTGTGACCAAGAAAGTGTAAGTGAAGAGTGGCATGTGATATTCTGAAAGGAAGTGTTTAGAATCCTCATGTGGCTCTTCTTTTCTCTCATCTTTAAGACCAGTACATCCCAGATGAACAGGGGGTACTTCAGAGTCATGGCATTCCTGTGATTCCTGTGATGAACATAAATATGAGCTACAAAATAACTTTTGATGTTGTGAACCAATGTGGCTTCATGATTGTTTGTGACTATGGCATAGCTGACAAATACAAGCCCACCATATGTTTCCCTGTCATCAAACCCTTCCCTTCCATCCAAATTCCCATTGTTTTGGTTCAGGTTGGCATCAAATTCTTCTTGAGTTTGGCAAAAATATTTTGTTTAATTTACCTTCTTCTGGTCTTGCCCCTCTCTGCTGCACTCTCTGCATGCAGCCAGAGTAATCTCTGCAAAATGCAGTATCTGTCTTTCCCCTTTCCTCCATACATTCCTTCAGTGTCTCATCATGGGCTTCATCAGTTCAGTTCAGTCACTCAGTTGTGTACAACTCTCTGTGACCCTGTGGACTGCAGCACACCAGGTTTCCCTGTCCATCACCAACTCCCAGAGCTTGCTCAAACTCATGTCCATTGAGTCGGTGATGCCATCCAGCCATCTCATCCTCTGTCATCCTCTTCTCCTCCTGCCTTCAGTCTTTCCCAGCATCAGGGTCTTTCCCAATGAGTCAGTTCATAGTGGAATGCAAACTGCTTCTCTAAAGCACCTCATTATGTGGTCCTTGCCACTGGCCAGCGTTCCTATCTCCTGCACACTGTCTCCCAGCCCTCACATGCATGCTGCAGTTGCGCTCATTTCACTCTTTGCACACGCTTCTCTTTGCCTCATTTTCTCTGTTTGACTAAGTCTCCCTCAGGCATTAAGTGTCACCCCTGTTTCATCTCCTCTATGTGTCCTGCTCTGAGCAGCCCTCCCTCATGGACAAAGCATGTTGCCCTTCTCTGTGGTGTCTTGGCATCCTGTTTCACTCTCCTCTGCTTCTTCCAGGCTTATCACAAAGCCCAGAGCATGAAAGATATTCAGTAAAGTAGATGAACGAATGAATGAAGTAAGGATGAGTGAACTACACACCATCTTTTCTGATGTACGTGAAATTCGAGCATGCCGACAAGGCTAAAGTCAGAGGGATGTAAAGAGAAGAGTGATGGGAATACTAACGTGGGTGAGAAGAAACCCCAGGTCTTTATGCCACTGTCTTGCCTTTGGATTCACTCCCTCAAGTTTCAGCTAATGATGTAGGGAGTACCCTGAACAGGACCATTCTCTTCCTTCTTTTTCCTCTCCTCTCCCCCTGTTGCCTATTGCCTTTGTCTGGTGTATATCTTTCTAAGAAAGGAAGAGAAGAGTCTATGACTGAAAGAAAGGATAAAAGGGATGAAAGGGGGGCCCTGGGAACTCAGTGCTCTGGGACCATGTGTTCTAAGGAAGAGTACACAGGTGGATGAATCCCTGAGTCTTCAACTATTTATAAGATCACAGTATAAGATGCTTATCTGCAAGCTTCTCTCCTCAGCAGGTCAGGACTTGGGAAGAAAGACTTACTGTGCCTTACGTAAGAGCTGTAACTGACCAGACTGACTGATCCAACATTATCCCTCCAGATTCTACCAGGTACCTAAGAGAGTTGACCCCAGATGGGCTATTGAGGCATCATCTCATAAGTGCCTTGGAGCAGGGGTGAGCCAGGCAAAAGAGATCCTCCAAACAGTGACCCAGAGACACAAACCACAAGCACATTTGTAATCATGGCTCATGACAATGTCTCTGAAGTTTGCACCTGAAGCTCAGGTCTTGCCGCATCTTCCTTTGGGGGAAGCTGTGCTTCTTCTCTGGGTCTTAGTCCCCTCAACTGCAACACAGGGATGCTGAAAAGAATAGGTTAACAGGTTGAATGAACACTTTGTGGGCATCAGGTCCCTCTTGCAGTTAACCACCCTGTGACTCTACAAGAAGAGCCGTGATTATCTTATGAGGAGGCACTATTGTTTTCTCTCATTTCACAGATGGGGAAGCTTAGAGATGTTAAGCTGTTGGTCTATGACATATCACTAGAGCAAAGAGCGAAAAGTCATAAACTCCTTGATCACCACCCAAACTCTAAACATTGAATGATCAACACCTCACTGCTCCTCTCAGTCTTCCTTGGCTGACTTCACCCATGCCCATCTGCCCTGACCCAAAACCTCCTGAGCCATCACATATCCTTCTGTTTTCATCAGTCATTCCCACATGTGAACACACACATGTAACTTTCTATAGTATGAACCTTTTATGAGCTCTCTCTTCACCAGCTTGTGACCTCCCTAAGGACAGGGACCTATACCAGTTTTGTTCACTAATATATCCTGAATACCTAAGAAGAAACTTGGTAGGTGCTCATGACTATTAAATGAATGCAGGAATGATGATGAACAGAAGTATGATCCAAGGTAAGGGATTCCATACAATGGCTCAGAATCCCACCAGAGTCTCAGAAATAGAATGCTCTCTGCATTCTACAGTTTATAATGCTAGAACTGCCATTGAAGGTCACAAGCTCATCTTCCACCTGGAAATCGTCTCCCTTCGGCAGGTCACTCCTGGGAATTGTGTGTGATAACCTTTGAGGATAAACAGCCAAGAAAATGATGATGATGATGATGATTTTCCTTGGGGCTCATTGGGGGAGGGGCATTGGTAAGACCACTAGATGCTAGACTTCAGCGGTGTCTGAACCCACCGAGCCTCTTACCTGACACCGGGAAGACGTCTCTCACATTGAGATAAGCAGACCCTCTGAGAGTCCCCTTGGCCCACATGTGAAACCCCATACACCAGCTACACAAGCACCTTCCTCTTGCTTGAGAACAAATGACAGAACGTTCCACAGTATCTGATGGGACCAGAGGGAGGAGGTGAGTGCAAATTTCAATATGAATTGATAACACTTAGTCAGCCAGCTTCTAAAGCAAGGGGGTTGTGAGCTCTGAGGACAAGCCTGGGAAATGTGTTGACCTGCTCTCATACAGGGTCAGATCTGGGAGGAGAGGATGGGGGTTTCTCAGTAGCTACCAGAGAATCTATATGGCTGTAACTTTGGTTATCCTCAGGATGCTGAATTTAAAGAAGTGATCTAGAGGGAAGTGTAATATGTTTTACACATCAAAGGAGAGGTCACAAAGCTCCATGCCTATTTGTTGTTCAGTAGCTCAGTCATGTCCAACTCTTTGTGACTCCATTGACTGCAGCACGCTAAGCTTCCCTGTCCTTCACCATCTCCCAGAGCTTTCTCAGACTTATGTCCATTGAGTCAGTGGTGCCATCCAACTATCTGGTCCTCTGTCATCCTCTTCCCCTCCTGCCTTCTGTCTTTCCCAGCATCAGGGTCTTTTCCAATGAGTTGGCGCTTTGCATCACTTGGCCAGAATACTGAAGCTTCAGCTTCAGCATCAGTCTTCCCAATGATTATTCAGGGTTGATTTCCTTTAGGATTGATTGGTTTGATCTCCTTGCAGTCCAAGGGACTCTCAAGAGTCTTCTCCAGCACCACAGTTTGAATGCATCAATTCTTCGGTGCTCAACCTTCTTTCTGGTCCAACTTTCACATCCATACACGACTATTGGAAAAATCATAGCTTTGATTAGACAGACCTTTGTCTGCAAAGTAATGTCTCTGCTTTTTAATATGCTGTCTAGGTTTGTCATAGATTTTCTTTCAAAGAGCAAGCATCTTTTAATTTCATGCCTTAGCATTCAGCTAATACAAAGAGTGAGGACTGAAGCATACATAGAACACATGACATCTCCAAATGGGGCAGCAGTTTCTCTGCTCCAACCCGTCTTTGCCAGAAAAAGAAAGAAGAACCTCACTTACTGTTTTGTTTCTAATGAGTGTTATTTTTATGAGAATGTTTCCAATCTGTAAAAGTGACCAGCTGGTGGTATAGCATCACAAACTTAGTGGATATGAATTTGAGCAAACTCCTGGAGATAGTGAAGGACAGGGAGGCCTGGTGTGCTGCAGTCCATGGGGTCTCAAAGATTCAGACACAACTTAGCCATCAAACAACAAAGCAAGAGTTCAATTCAGAGGAAGGTGGTGAGGAGAGGGCAAGTAATTCTCTGTTGGATATCTGCTAAGCTGTACTGGCATTTGCTATCTCTTTTCATCTCCCCAGATTTTCTCAGAGCAATGTATCTATCTCTTCCTTTGCAGCTGAGGAAACTATAGCCTAGGTTGGAAAACTTACTCACCAAAGATGCCATGGCTGGTTGAGTGACTGAGACTAGTGCAGATCTTTCTGATTATAATTGCATTCCTTCTAGCTTTCAATTGAACACTTTCCAATAAACTTGCCTCACAGTGGGCTGACCATTCT
This sequence comes from Dama dama, assembly GCF_033118175.1. Taxonomy (NCBI): domain Eukaryota; kingdom Metazoa; phylum Chordata; class Mammalia; order Artiodactyla; family Cervidae; genus Dama; species Dama dama. Next base: position 70,037,886 of record NC_083693.1, read on the forward strand.
TGTAAAGTGATGAACTCTCTGTCACTTTGAGCAATCAGGGTTCAGATAACTTTCCAAGAATGTTGTAAGAGACAGTCTAGCTTTGATAATGAAATGAGACCAGATGATACACAAGATCCCTTTAAGCATTGTGACTCAATTCTTTTTCTAATACCATGTAGCTTTTGACACAGTAATCTTTGCTCCGTAGATTCACTCTGAGTAGAATTTAATATGAAAAGTCTACCTTGAACACAGAATTTTTTATATCCAGGGACATGATGGAAATTTTGGTGTAAAGGTAGTATATTAACTCCTGATGATTTGTTTTTTTCAATGCAGACTTTCTTGCTATTTTAAATCCTTTGAAGTATGAGTCTGTGAATACATAGAGGGTTCATCTTACGGTTTGCAGTCTTGTAAATTCATGTTAGTGGCAGCAATTAAACCTACAAGTATAGATGACAGCCTCTTAGAAGGGAAACAACAATACATGTATACTGTATTTTATATTGAAATCACTATAATTATTATTTCTGGAAAATAATGTGTCTGAATAGGGTTGACTAGAAAATGAATCATAAAACCAGATAATAATATTAAATAGACCACATTAAATTATTTCTGGAACAAGACGGGAGATAGATAACTAGCTTGCTACACAGACAGAAATAGCAATGACAAAAAGTAAATATGTACAGCAAATTCAATGTACATTTCATTTTTCTTCACATCTGCTAGTCCAGTTAATCAATACAACACATCTGGGCTTTGTCTTTGCCTAATTTATAGGGAGCTTGGCATAGTGTTAAAGATTTTAACCAGGAACTTAATATTCAGACAATTGTGTGAGAGGGGCATTATTATCATTTTTAGTGTTATCATAACTGTTATTATTATTGCTATTTCTTTTTGAAGATGACTGAATATAGCCTCAGAATGGTGTAATGCCTTAATCAAAGATGTTAGGTTGGTTTGTGGTTGAACTAATCCTAGAAGCAAAATCTTTTAATAAGTCTAATCTCTCTCTCTTTTTTTTTTTTTCCAATAACATAATGCTCTACCAGGAAAGAGAAAACATTTTTTTATTGAATTGCTAGTAGTTGGACATGAATTTTAAGGCTAAATAAGTATTGGGCTTTCATGGTGGCTCAGACAGTAAAGAATCTGCCTGCAATTTAGGAGACCCAGGTAAGATCCCTGTGTTGGGAAGATCCCCTGGAGAAGGGACTGGCTACCCATTCGAGTATTCTTGCCTGGGAAATCCCATGGACAAAGAAGCCTGGTGGGCTACAGTCCATGGGATCTCAAAGAGTCAGACACAACTGAGCAACTAACAGATATATAGGATCACAACTAGGTTTTGATGTCATGCCAAGACTGCTACAATGAGAATTAGGAAAATTGATGTGATCAATTTTCTTGGGCAATGCCCTCTTCCATGTGTGGAATCAAATGTTTCAGATATTGAAAAAAATATCTAGCATCTCTTAAAATTTCCAGTGGATAATTTTAATTGTCTCTACATATGCTGATTTTGAGATATTAGGCATCATAAACATCTGTGAAGTGAATTAAAAGAAAAAGATCGCCCTTCCAACTTGAGTGTTTAGGAAAATCTATTTTCCCAGTGTAAAGCAAAAAAACCCAGTCCTCCTTCTCCTGTGTGTCTGTCCTTCATTCTCACATGAACACCACATTCATAACACTTCCGGCATCAGATGTGTGGGGGTTTTCCCACACAGAGAAATTCTGCAACACCAGTTGGGTGACCCATAATTTAACTCAGTTCTAATACTATCCACCTGGAGATCCCACAGGTTAGGGGCTTAGTCTCACAAAAGTGACCATCACCCCCTCAGATGCCAATCCTAAGTCATAGTTCTCCAGATTACCCACAACTTCTGTCATATGTGGCTACAAATTTGAGGTTACCATGACTAACTCTTCCTTGGATTCAATTATTTGCTAGAACAGTTCACAGATCTCTGGAAACACTTACTTATATATATGAATGCCAGATTATGAAAGGATATGATCAAAGATGGAGATAGATAAGATTAAGTCTGGAAGACTCAGAAGTGCAAGAGCTTCCACCCTCATGGAGTGGGCTCTGTCACCATCTTCATATGTAGAGGTGTTCATTCACCTGGGAGTTCTCCAAACCCCATACAACTGGGATGCTATGGAGGCTTCTCAAGGTAAACATGATCAATTATTAACTACATTCCCAATTTCTCCCTTCTCTCCAGAGGATGGGAAGTGGACTTAAAAATTCTAGTTTTTTAGTGGATTGGTCTTTTTGGTGTCCAGCCCTCATCCAGGAGCCCACCTCATTGAAACAAAAAACACTACTAACACTCAAGAAATTACAAGAGTTTTAGGAATGGCAAATTATTCTAACTCAACTGAGAGACGAATACAGGCTCAACCTATTTGCTAGTTCCTCAGTTGTGTGAAAAGAAAAGAAAAAAATAAATGAGAAGTCATTTTAGAGATGATCACATTAAACACTTTCAGTGGGAAAATTTGCCAACTCATGACAGCACCTTTGTTCAAAACTTTATCTAAACCCACTAGCTCCCAGGCACATGTGGTTGACACAAAGTCCTTGAATCAGAAAGTTTTTCTAAGAATTCAATAAGCCTGATTTTATATCATATACAAAATATCAATTTACTAACTAATTTTAATTAATTAATTATTAATAAAATAGTGTTTTATTAATTAAATTTGTCTCTACTAAAGAGATAATGACATATAAATTATAATTATCTTATTATAGAATAATATAAAAATAACAAAATTAATAAAATCTATGAAAAAAACTTCGGTGTACAACTTTTTATTTAATAAATACTGTGAAAAAATTCAAATTATTTTGAATGGTTATCAGAAAACACCAGGGTTTTATACTATCCCATCACAGTTTAGCAGACATAAGTAGACAATTAACTGAAGAAAAATAAATAGTAATTATAAAAAGTTACATTGAATAGTCAAGGGAGGATCAACATAATATTACTAAAAGTGATGTTTTTTGGAAAACACTTTCAGAGTTTACACATGTACTTTCACAGTCAGTGGCCCATCCATTCCTCAAAAATCATCTTTTGTGGCTGAATTATTTTTGATTCAGTTCTGCCAAAAAAGAAATGGATGCTTAATCAAGTTAAGTGATTTGCCAACAATCTCTCAGCTAAAAGTAGCAATGATGTATAGAAAGTCCAAGCTCATAGATTCAGAGAAAAGATTTATGATTGCCAGAGATGCAAGGTGGAGGGTGGGCAAAATGGGTGAAGAGGGTCAAAAGGTACAAACTTTCAGTTATAAATTAAATAAATCATGAGGATATGACTTGCAGCATATAGTTAATAATATTGTACTTCATAGATGTAAGTTTCTAAGACAGTAACCATAAAAACTCTAATCCTAAAAAATATGTATATGGTGATGAATATTAACTAGGGATATTGTGGTGATCATTTCAGTTTTGCTGTTGTTGTTCAGTCAATAAGTCATGTCCAACTCTGCAACCCCATGGACTGCAGCACACCAGGCTTCCCTGTCCTCCACTATCTCCTGGAGGTTGCTCAAATTCACGTCCATTGTGTTGGTACTTTTATCTAACCATCTCATCCTCTGTCACCCCCTTCTCCTTTTTCTTTCAATCTGTCCTTTGTGGTCTTTTCTTGAAAAGTGTTGGCTTTTTACATCAGGTAGCCAAAGTATTGGAGCTTCAGCTTCAGCATCAATCCTTCCAATGAGTATTCAGGGTTGATATCCTTCAGGATTGACTGGCTTGATCTCCCTGTAGTCCAAGGGACTCTGAAGAGTCTTCTCCAGCACTGCAATTCAAATGCATCAATTTTTTGGCACTCAGCCTCCTTTATGACCCAATTTTCACTGTACGTGACTACTGGAAAAACCACAGTTTTGACTATATGGACCTTTGCATGGTACATACAAATATTGAATCATGTGTTGTACACAGATAGGTAATGTCGTGCTATGTCTTGATTATACCTCAATTAAAAAGTGCCACTGAGGCAAGAATATACAATTGAGAAAAGACAGTCTCTTCGCAAGTGGTGTTGGAAAAGCTGGACAGCCACATGTAAATCAACTAAGTTAGAACACTCCCTCACACCATACACAAAATAAATTCAAAATGGCTTAAACACTTAAATATAGGACAGGACACCACAAAACTCCTAGAAGAGAACATAGGTAAATATTATGTGACATGAATTATTTTCTTATATCAGTGTCCCAAGGCAATAGAAATAAAAGAGAAAAATAACAAATAAGACCTAGTCAAACTCATATGTTTTTGCACAGAAAAGGAAACCATAAGCAAAATGAAAAGACAACCTACATACTAGGAGAAAGTATTCTGCAAATAATGCAAATGACAAGGTTTTAATTTCCAAAATATACACCAGTTCATATGAGTCAGTAATAAAAAGACAAACAACCCAATCAAAAAGTGGGCAGAAGAATTAAATAGACATTTCTCCCAAGAAGACACATGGATGGCCAATAGGCACATGAAAAGATGGTCAGCATGGCTAATTACCAGAGAAGTTCAAATCAAAACTACAATGAAGTATCATCTTACTTCTGTCAAAATGCCCATTATTATAAAATCTATAAACAATAAATGCTGGGGAGGATGTGGAGAAAAGGGAAACTTCCTATACTGTTGGTAAGACTATAACTTGGTGCAACCACTATGGAAGACAGTATGGAGGTTCCTTAAAGACAATAGTTACCATATGATCCAGTAATCCCACTCCTGGGCATATATTCAAAGAAAATTCTAATTTGAAAAGATACATGCACCCTGATAGAAGCACTATTTTCAGTAGCCAAAACATGGAAGCGACCTAAATGTCCATTGACAGATAAATGGATTATGAAGACGTGATATATATGTATATGCATATGTATATATATACATATATACACATATATTTTTATACCATTTGCAGCAAATTGGATGGACCTAGAAATTATCATACAGGCTTCTCTGGTGGATCAGACAGAAAAGAATCTGCCTGCAATGCAGGAGCCTCGGCTTTGATCCCTGGGTTGGGAAGATCCCCTGGATAATGGAATGGTGAACCAGTCCAGTATTCTTGCCTGGAGAATTCCATGGATAGAGCAGACTGGTGGACTTCAGCCCATGGGATTGCAAACAGTCAGACACAACTGAAATGACTAGCAGTTTCACTTTCATACATATTACACATATATGTATATACATATCTGAATCACTCTGCTCTGCACCAGGCACAACATTGTAAATCAACTATACTTCACTTCAAGAAAAAATTGCCTCTCAGCCATATATTGGTTTCACATCTAAATCTGATGGGCCTTCTGCTGCTCTTTGTTGTTAGACTGCATAGTGTTTGATTAATACTGAGGAACTAGAGGAAATTTGGGACTGCTAAGGAGCTCTATTTGTGCCACGAGGTCAGAAAGCCAAAGTTTTCCCAGAAATGTGTCACATGACCACATCTGCTGAAGATGATGGTTTCTTCTCTAACTTGTGTCTGACTCTTGGGATCCCATAGGCTGTAGCCCACCGGGCTCCTCTGTCCATGGGATTTCCCAGGTAAGAATACCGGAGTGGTCTGTCATTTCCTTCTCCAGTGGATCTTCCCGATCCAGGGATCGAACTTGGGTCTCTTGCACTGCAGGAAGATTCTCTATCAACTGAGCTGCCAGCAAAGAGGCTGGGAAAGTGCATCTCTGACAAAGCAAAATCAGTTGACTCTCCTGGCCTGTGACCAATCAGGAGTCATCTCCTGAGACTGGGTGTACTGCCATCTCAAAGCAGTTGGAATCTTTTAATTTTAGAAAGAGGTGGCCAGCTGGTGGTTGGGTAGATGACTCCCAGTGACTCCCGCAGACGCGTTTGTCCCTTACCTCCTGACACCATGATTTCCATGAGCTTCATTCTCAGTACATGGGAATTCACTGAATTTAAACCACATGAAAAATTAAATCAAGGGGCTCATCAAGGATCCCTCTTGTCTAATAGAAAGAAATATCAATAACCTCAGATATGCAGATGACACCACCCTTATGGCAGAGAGTGAATAGGAACTAAAAAGCCTCTTGATGAAAGTGAAAGAGGAGAGTGAAAAAGTTGGATTAAAGCTTAACATTCAGAAAACTAAGATCATGGCATCTGGTCCCATCACCTCATGGGAAATAGATGGGGAGACAGTGGAAACAGTGTCAGACTTTATTTTGGGGGGCTCCAAAATCACTGCAGATGGTGACTGCAGCCATGAAATTAAAAGACGCTTACTCCTTGGATGGAAAGTTATGACCAACCTAGACAGCATATTAAAAATCAGAGACATTATTTGGCCAACAAAGGTCCGTCTGGTCAAGGCTATGGTTTTTCCAGTGGTCATGTATGGATGTGAGAGTTGGACTGTGAAGAAAGCCAAAAATTGATGCTTTTGAACTGTGGTGTTGGAGAGGACTCTTGAGAGTCCCTTGGACAGCAAGGAGATCCAACCAGTCCATCCTAAAGGAAATCAGTCCTGGGTGTTCATTGGAAGGACTGATGCTGAAGCTGAAACTCCAATACTTTGGCCACCTCATGCGAAGAGTTGACTTGTTGGAAAAGACCCTGATGCTGGGAGGGATTGGGGGCAGGAGGAGAAGGGGACGACAGAGGATGAGATGGCTGGAAGGCATCACCAACTCTATGGACATGAGTTTGAGTAAACTCCGGGAGTTGGTGATGGACAGGGAGGCCTGGCGTGCTGAGATTCATGGGATCGAAAAGAGTCGGACACGACTAAGCGACTGAACTGAACTGAACTTGTCTAATAGATAAAGTTGCAAAATTTACAACAAATGTTTTGGGGGGCACTGTAGTGAGTGTTTTACATGAGATTTCTCCAAAGTCACTCATTGAACTGGGACTGGCTGATCCCTCAAACACCCCCACCGCAGGCTGAGACTCAGCTCAGACACTGCTGAACTACTGGGCCATCCTTGGCCCTCACCCGTGTCTCCTAGTGGTAGGTGCTTCTTCTCGGTTCTGCACAGGTTCCCAAGTTTCTCGCCCCCCCCTTTCCTTCCTCCCTCTATGATCTCTCTGCCTCCCCTCTTTCCTTTAAAGCTATCAAGAGACTTCCCGTTCTGGTGTCTGCCCCCACCTCCTCTTCCTGCCTAACTAGATAATGATCAGCAGAAGAAAGGGACTCGGTCCCCTTTTGCTCTCTCTCTCAGCCTCTCGCCCCTGGCACAGCACATGGTCGGAGCTGGGCACCCATGTCTGTTGTGTGGAATAGAGGAATGTTCCTGCAATCAGTAAGAAGCTTGGACCAGAACCCACATCCTGGATTGGTCTGTCCATCGCAGAACTGAGCTTCATCCTCACTAAGGATGCTCTAGGATAGAAGAGGTCATGGAGATTCAAACACAACACAGGGTGTCCGGAGACAGAGCAGGACAATGACACCAGGCTGACAGGGCTCTCTGAGCATCTCAGCTCATCTTCATCCCAGAACCATCGTCATCACGAACCCCCCCCCCCGCCCCCCGCAGAGCGCTGCCTGCTCAACTCTTTCTCCCCGTCCTCCTTGTCACTGGACGCCCTCCTCACAGATGCCAACTTATCTCCTCCCCAGCCACCGCGGCGTGTTCCTTCTCTCTGTTCCGATTTCCCACGCTCCACTGGCTTGGGACTGAGTGGCAGCTCAGCTCCGGAAAGCAGGTGTTTTGGAAGTGAAGCGTGCCGGGCAGACAGCGCATTAGGTAGCATTCGTCCCCCGGGAGCCCCAAGGCTCCGAGCTTTCATGGTCCCAACTGTTCCTCCAAGGGGCAGGAGGGTCAGGCCTGCCCAGCCCTGACCAGATGTTGGGGGAAGTTGCCAGGCTGCCGCCAAGAAAATTGCTGTTAATTTATCAAAGGTGTAATAAGTATTAATGGAGCCCCTTTCTCCTGTTTTTGTTTACAAGAAAGGCTCAAATCAAAGTTGACAAGGGGGCATCCGTGTGCACTACAGGGCGGGGCTCAGACGGAAGTCTGCTCTGAGAGCCTCGAGAGGTGGGTTCTAGCCCCTGTTCCACCACTAACTTCCTAGATAGCCTGGAAACCTCCTTTAGCATTTCTGGGTTTTGCATCCTCCTTTGTAAAATGGGAGAAAGAAGTCAGAAAACTCTTCAAAGTCTGTTTTAGGTCTCAAAAATGGTGGAAAGAGTAAAACCTGGGACTCTACATTCTGGGTTTCCCAGATGGCTCAGTGGTAAAGAATCCACCTTCCAATGGAGAAGATGCAAGAGGCACAGGTTTGATCCCTGGGTGGGGAAGATCCCTTGGAGGGATAAATGGCAACCCACTCTAGTATTCTTGTCTGGAAAACTGCATGGACAGAAGAAGTCTTGCTGGCTACAGTCCATGGGACTGTGAAGAGTTGGACATGACTGAGCGACTAACATACACACACCACATTCTGCTCATCCGTAAGATGCAGCCTTAGAGCAAGCCTCACAGGTTGTTAGAACTTGAAGACCTTGGTGGTCCTAAGTTCCACCCTTTACTTGATAGAACGGAGGCCTGAAGAGGCTTGTTGAGCCCCGGGTAGGTCATCATGGTACAGGCCCTGGGCTCCTGGATTCCAGACCTAGGTCTGGTTCTTTCTCCACCTTTTAGACCAGAGCTTCTCACCTAGGACAGTGACTTCTTGGTTTGCGTTTCACAGCCAAGACCAGCTCACAAAGAGAGAGAGAGGAAAGGTTCTGTGTGAACCTCTCAAGAGTGAAACTGGAAAGGAGGTGAGTCGAAACCTGAAACGAGGTGAACTGACTGTGTTCTGGCCCAGAGGAAATTGTGGGCTGGCTGGCCTTAGACCCAGGGCTGGAAGCCCTGGCCAGCGCCTTTGATGGGGCCCAGCAACTGGGCCCAGCTCAGCAGTTTCTGACAGCTTCACCCCCGACCAAGCAGAACTCAGGCCAGATTTCACGCGAAATGCAGAGCTCCCATGAACACCCAGCTCAAAGTGAAACACAGGGCACTGAGAATTCACACAGCCTGAAACCAAATGGGGGAAAGAAAGACCTTCAATGAATTCCCTCCAGCTCACCAAAACTGCCTCCCAAACCTACAGTTCACTTCCACTTTTCAGTCCAACTTAACTTTACAAGTCACAGTGATCTCAAAGGCAGACCCTTGTGCGGGATGGAGCCCTGGGGTCTCAGAGACCAGGGTTAGACTCAGAGACCAGGATATGGTGCTCTGCATCCTCAGGCCGGTGACTTAGCTTCTCTGAACTTTACTGTATGGATATGTGAAGGTAATAAGACTTGCTCTCCAGGCTGTTAATCACAGTATGAGCAGCAGAGACAGCCACTGACCTCTCTCTTTTTGCCAATCTGCTATGTGATTTTTGTGTGGTATCCTTTTTAACCCTTAGTACAATATTATCATGGCCATATAGTTGGTATCTGAGTTTTTCACAGCTTTTTTGAGATATAATTTACATGCCGTAAGATTCACCTGCCCCAAGAGTGCTAAGATCTTCATTTTATAGATGAGAAAACTGATGCTCAAAGAGGTTGAGTACCTGAGAATCCCCCTTTTTGTACATTTATTCTATAAAAGGCCAGGTGGTAAATATCGTTGGCTTCAGGGCCACGTGTTCTCTGTCATAATTACTCAACTCTGCCCTTGTTGCTCCACAGAACCACAGATAAGTTGCAAACCAATGAGTGTGGCTGTGGGCCAATAAAACTTATTTAAAAAAAGAAAGTGCTGGGTTGAATTTACTAGCCCTTGCAGTATAGCATGCCCCTGTTGAAAACACTACAGTTATCGCCCAAGGCATTCAGAATTAAATCTGACCTCTTTATCCTATTGTACAAAACCCCTCACCACCCAGCCTCTCCCCTCCTAGGGCACCAAGACCCCCTTGCTGTCTCAATCTTGTGCACTCCCCCTCCAGCCCATGTGGGGTCAAGTCCTTCTAGTCCCACAAGGTCCTCCCCTCTCTTGCTTGGCTGGCCTCCTTTTTCCCCTGAGGTCTCAGGTTAAATGCTGCTTCTTTAGAGAGCCCTTGTCAACCACTCCACAAAGGATGGTTCACCTTGCTTGTCCTTTTCAAAGCGCTTGACTCTCCTGGCAGTCCTTTGATGAACTGGTGCTTTGAACTGTTTTCCATCAGCCTCCCCACTGGTGTGGGAAATCTGTGAAGATAGAGGTCCTCTGTATCTTGTTCTGGACTTCCCAGGCGGCGCTAGTGGTAAAGAACTGCCCGCCAATGCAGGAGACAAAAGAGACATGGGTTCAATCCCTGGGTGGGGAAGATCCCCTGGAAAAGGGCATGGCAACCCACTCCAGTATTCTTGCCTGGAGACTCCCATGGACAGAGGAGCTTGGTGGGCTACAGTGTATAGGGTAGGAAGTCAGACAGACTGCAGTAACTTAGCATGCCTGCACATACACACACGGATCTTGTTCCATAGGCTCCAGCGCCTGGCATGGAGGCGGATGCCATACACATCTGTGAAATGAATGGAAGGGATCACAACCCTTCTCTTGGGTTTCACAGCGGTGCCCTTGGTCATTTTCCTGCTCTCCATACACGGGATCCTGTGGTGAGGACAGAGCAGGTACCAGAGCTTCACTTAATTCCTTGCTCCTTTCTCCCACTGAAACTAGCATACGGCTTGCTTGGTAAGTGAAGACACGCATCTTCAAATGATATCAGTTTCTAAAGAGATTGAGAGATGGTCTGAAATACAGGATTGGAGCTATGGAGAAAGTTGTCTTCTAAAGACCCAGGCAAATACAGATATGTGTGTTCTCATACTTAGGGACCTGTAGGGGGAAATCCCTCAGCCCCAGCATAACCTCTGCTCCTTCCTCACCAACAGAGGAGAAAAGGAAGGGTACCACTCCTGTCTTTATATTCATTTATTTTCAAATAATGTCTGAACGACCGTTTTCGTCCTGGAAACATTTAGAAATTGTGCACGTGCTCATTGTTTTCGACCCTTTCTTTCCTTTTTTTTTTTTGCTCATTGAAACCTGCTTGAAAGACTAAGGGCAGACTGCCAATTTCTCTAACTGTGAACAAAAAAGAAGAGGAAAAAAACACACACGCAAACCTCAGAGAGACGTGTTTAAAATGCAGACAGTCGTTTGGTCCATTTTTGTCTTGAGTATCAGGCAGGAGCGATCAGGAGCTGAGCTTTCTGGGCTTTCATGCTAGCTCTTGATCTGCAATTATGAGAGTTGCTTTACTCAACATCAGGAAACCAATGCAGACCCCGCTCCGAGGATGAAAGCGGAGCCCTGGTCAAACTCTGCTCTTGAGGATGTGTTTAAACGGAGTAGCGGAAGATGATTAAATAAATCAGGGAATGGTCCTGTCTCATCATGGATGTTCTGTAAACTCTTGGCTTCTGAATATGCCCTGTTGATCCAAAATTGGAAACAGGCTGGGAGAGTTGAAAGAGTTCTGCTTGGAATCACATCTCCTTGGGTTTAAATCCTGGCTTCATGGCTTGCTCTCAGTCGCAAGCTAGTTCAGTTTTAAATCCCTTGAATCTTTAGCTTTTCCTTTAAGCTAAGTGGAAATAAGAGTACCAGTCCCACAGACTGACTTTGGTAAATAGAGGTATAGTACTTTATGGGGTCAGTATGTCCTTCTCATATAAGATCATCAATACAAGGAAACTAATGTTATTACTACAGTATTTTTTCTAGTCAGTGGCCTTGGCTATGTAGAGTTTGCCTGCATATCGTGCATACAAAATACCCCATATGTTTGATGTGAGCTCCGGGGTCTGCGACCAACCATGATTTTAAAAAGCAGATGTTATTAATCTTCTAAATACTGCACACCAGCCATGGTGTCATTTAGGACTGACAATGGATGGGCTGCCTTGTTCCCTCTTGGAGATAATTATTTCGAAGCACTAGGAGAGGCTGTTTGTTTTTTAAGAGTTGGGGCCAATCTGCCTTATGAGAACCCAGTGGCAGCCTGTAAGGAAAACAGGGAAACAAGTAAGAATAAGCACAGGCCCCAAAGCTCAGCGCCAAGCGTTCAAGGTAGGAAGGCTGAGAATCAAAGCAAAGCTCACTGGAGATCCAGGAGTGCCTGCCTCTAACCTGCTACAGAGTCGGGGGAAGTTGATGGAGAAACAGGGTCCCAGGAGAGTCTCCCAGTAGGAGGGCATGTGTAATCGAGTCAGAGAGTAGGTCTCCCAGAGTCCATGCTTTGGAATCATAAGGGGACAATTTCTAGGTTCTGTTCACCCAGAAATGAGATTCTACTACCACCAACCAGGTTAGGATATGTCCTGCCTCTCGAAGAAACATAAGAACTTAATTCAACTCAACAAATGTTAATTATGCACCTTGCTGTTGTTCAGTTGCTAAGTTGTATCTGACTCTTTGCAACCCCTATGAACTGCAGCACACCAGACTTCCCTGTCCTTCATTATCTCCTAGAATTTGCTCAAATTCATGCTCATTGAGCCGGTGATGCTATCTAACCATCTCATCCTTTGCCATCCCCTTCTTTTGCCTTCAATCTTTCCAAACATCAGGGTCTTTTCCAATGAGTCAATTCTGTCCATGGGATTTCCCCAGCAAGAACACTGGAGTGGGTTACCATTTCCTACTCCAGGTGATCTTCTCAACCTAGGGATCAAACCCATGTCTCCTGCAATAGCAGGCAGGGTCTTAACTGAGCCACTGGGTAAGCTACAAATTGATTTGAACAAATTAATACAAAGACAAATAATACAACAACAACAAAAATGGACAGCAGATATTTAATAAAAGGATACAGACAAGTAGCTAATAAGGAAATGAAAAAGTGTTCAACACTATTCATCATCAGAGAGATACATATGAAAATCATGATGAGATACCACTATACACTTGCAGAAATGGCTAAAATTAAAAATATAGATGATGGTAACTGTTGGCAAGGATATGGAACAAATAGAATTCATATTACTGTATAGTAGTGAAAAATGGTATGGATATAATGGCAAAATACTAAATGTACGTCAGAAATTCTACAGCTAGATATTCACCCAGAACAAATGGAGAAAATACACACAAAAAGATTTGTAAGGATATGTTCATTGTTGTCATTCAGTCACTCAGTCATGTCCAACTCTTTGTGCCCCATGGACTGCAGCACGCCAGGTTCCCCTGTCCTTCACCATCTCTTCTGTTGACTGTGATGGCTACTCCACTTCTTCCAAGGGATTCTTGCACACAGTAGTAGATATAATGGTCACCTGAATTAAATTTGCCTCTTCCTGTCCATTTTAGTTCACTGATTCCTAAAAGATGTTCACTCTTCCCATCTCCTGTTTGACCACTTTCAATGTACCTTGATTCATGGACCTAACATTCAGGTTCCTATGCAATATTGTTCTTTACATCATCAGACTTTATTTTCACCACCAGACACATTTACAACTGGGAGTTGTTTCTGCTCTGGCTCAGCCTCTCCATTCCTTCTGGAGCTATTTCTCTGCTCTTCTCCAGTAGCATATTGGACACCTACTGACCTGGTGGGGGAGGGTTCACCTTTATTTATAGTAGCCCCAAACTGGAAGTAGATGAGGGGTGCATGGAGGGACAGTGGATAAACAGATGGTGCTGTGTTGGTACAAGGGGATACTGAGAAACAAAAAGAAACAGGCTACTGATACATGCAGCAACGTGGATAAATCTCAAAAGCATGTCGAGATAACAAAGGAGAACATATTATATGCTTTCCTTGATACTCAGTTTAAGAACAGGTCAAACTAGCATGTGGGGAAAAAAAAAACAGAATAGCAGGTGCCTCAAGGTGGGGTGGGGGTGGGGAGTCACTGGAAAGGCTCATGAGGGAACTTTCTGGGGTGCTGACTGTGTTCTATATCGTGATAGTACTTTTGGCTATGTGGGTGTATACACTGATTAAAGCTCATCAGTTCAGTCACTCAGTCATGTCTGACTCTGTGACCCCATGGACTGCAGCACGCCAGGCTTCCCTGTCCATCACCAACTCCCAGAGCTTGCTCAAACTCAGGTCCATTGAGTCAGTGATGCCATCCAACCATCTCATCCTCTGGTGTCCCCTTCTCCTGCCTTCAATCTTTCCCAGCATCAGGGTCTTTACCAATGAGTCAGTTCTTCACATCAGGTGGCCAAATTATGCTTACGATTTGTTCATTTCATTGAATGTAAAGTTGATCTCCATAGAAAAAAGAGCCATAAACAAATATAGACAAAATATATACTTTCTGCAAAGCAAAGCTTTAATGCATTATGAAATACCTGCACTTAAGGAAGCTTTCCAGGCGGCGCTAGTGGTGCCTGCCAAAGCAGGAGACGTAAGAGACAGGTTCGATGCCTGGGTCGGGAAGATCCCCTAGAGAAGGAAATGCCAACCCACTCCAATATTTTTGCCTGGAGAATCCCATGGATAGAGGATCCTGGCAGGCTACAGTCTATGGGGTCACAAATAGAGATGACTGAAATGACTTAGCATGCACGCATGCAAGAAAGATAGAGAATTTGTTAACAATTCAGATTAATCTTATAAGTATGTGATATCTACGTCCATTACATGGGGTACAACACAAAAAACTTGGTTTTAAAAATTGAAAATGTTCCTTAGCCTTGAAAACAATTACTCTGTAAATCAAATAAATCGCTCACATTTTTCAGGAATTAAAAAAAAAAAAAACAGAAAGCGACTTGAAAAAATACTTCTGAGTGCCCTGAACAAAGGATGCTAAAAAAAAAAAAAAAGGAAGAAAACACAGCAAGGACTGCCACTTTTCAAACACTGGAGATAAAGAGAAGACCCTTAAAGCTCCCCAAAGCACCAACGAGCAGGTGGGGGTCAGTGAACGGTGATTTAGAGTCCGGGGGTTTATGACCCACGGTGCATGCAGTATGGTCCTCACATAGACTAGACAGAGATGTCGGCCTGTGTCACCAGATTTCAACCTTACACGAATGCCTTTAGGTAACTCTATTTTCTTTAGGGAGAGGTAACCAAAGACCAGAGAAATTAATAAACAGCCTTCCATTTCAATTCAGCTATGACTTGAATCTGATCACATGGATTCTGTTCTTTCCACATTCCAAAAGTTTCAAAACTTTTTCTTATTCCCCACCACCCCCCAAACTAAATGCTTAGGCTAAATTTGTTTAGTCGCTAAGTCTGGTCTGACTCTTTTATGACTGTAGCCTGCCAGTTTCCTTTGTCCGAAGGATTTCCCAGACAAGTATACCAGAGGGCATTGCGATTTCCTTCCCCAGGGGGTCTGCCTGACTCAAGGATCGAACCTCTGTCTCCTGCATTGGCAGGCGGATTCTTTATCACTGTGACACCGGGGAACTGGCGGCATACCAGCACTGTGTTAGTATTTACCCACGTTGCCTCATTCTTTCCTCACATAAAGCCTGCATCAGTATTGCGATCACCTATTTCTCAGTTTAGGGAGCTGAGATCCCGAGAGACTGGGTAGATTTCCCAAGGCCATACAGTTGGTTAGTGATGCTGCTTGTATTAGAACCCAGGGAGCCTGGTTCCCAAGCTTTCCACAGAGCTACTCAGATCCAACCAGCCCATCCTAAAGGAAATCAGCCCTGAATATTCATTGGAAGGACTGACGCTGAAGCTGAAACTCCAATACTTGGGCCACCTGGTGTGAAGAACTGACTCTTTGCAAAAGACCCTGAAGCTGGGAAAGATTGAAGACAGGAGGAGAAGGGGGTAACAGAGGATGAGATGGTTGGATGGCATCACTGACTTGATGGACATGGGTTTGAGCACGCTCCAGGAGTTGGTAAAGGACAGGGAAGCCTGGAGTGCTGCAGTCCATGGGGTCACAAACAGTCAGACACAGCTGAGCGACTGAACTGAACTGGACTGACTCAGCAAATTGAAATGGGATACCGCACCATCTTCATCTGTCCCCTCCCCCTTTTCTGGAAAGGAATCTTTTTAGGTTTGTAAACTCTGCTGCGTTCTACTCAGGCTGTTTCTTGATCTAAGGCACAGAGAACCTTTTCTCCACTTTCTCTGAGATGATAAATGCAGCCCTGTTAGTTTCCCCAGGCTGCTGTAACAAATTACTATGAACTCAGTCGCTCAAACAACATATATTCATTATCTTAGAGTCCTATAGGTCGAAAGCCCAAGACAAGTTTCACTGGGCTAAAAGCAAGAAGTAAGGCTGTATTTCTTCCCAGAGATTTTAGGGTAAGATTTCTTCCCCTTGCCTTTTCTAGCTTCTGGAGGGTGTCCCCATTCCTGGCTCATAGATTTCCCTGTGTCTCCAAAGCCAGCAAGGCAGCATCTCTGCAATCCGGCCATCAGGCTCACCTCTATCTCTCTACTAAAGCAGGGAAGTGTTCTCTACTTTTAGCGGGCAGATATGATTAGATTGGGTTTGCCTCGGTAGCCCAGGATCATCTCTCATCTCAAGGTCCATATCCTCCATCAGATTTGCAAGGTCCCTTTTGCCACATGAGGTGACACGGTCATGGCTTTCAAGGCTCACACGGGCACTTCTTGTGGGGTCCCCTAATCTTCCTATGACACCAGGCAAAACCCAAAGTCACCCGGGACACTGCACACGTCACTGACTTTACCTTTGGAGTCAGGCAACTCTCATAGCATCTGAGAATACATCGTTCAATAAAGAAACTTTCTACGTGATTATTTCCATGAACATTTCAATGCCTGACCCATAAGGCTTGTTTTTGTCACTACTCTCAATTTCACATGAGTATCTGCATTAATATTATGACCGTATTAACTCACATCTGAACATCAAGGCAAACTTTTTTCACATTTATCATTTGATGGGATAAAGTGGGATTGTGTGTGTAAAAGGACTTTGTAAACACTGAATTTCTAAGCAAAAATCATTTGCAATGAAAGACTAGTTGATGGAGGGCTAGGAGAAAGCTCAGGGTCCTGGTAGATGCTCAGCAATGCGTGTGGAAAGGAACACAGAGCACCCCTTTTGCTGTTACTTAAAGGGAACAGAAGGATCTGAATTTAATTTAAGCTTAAGAAAAGTTGATGATTTTATTGCTCTCCAGATTTATAAAGCTACTAGAGATTTTTGCAGAATGAATTATTGAGGATGAAATTGAACCCCAAGCGCAGCTGAGCAGTGGAACGCACTATTGGGGCAGAGAAGGCATCTTCACTCCAGGGCAGGAGAGGAGGTCATTCTGAGCAGCTCTGAGCTCTAGGCACATAACTTTCTCCGCTATACTGACCTGAGCACACAAGGGTGTAGTGGGGGGGGGGGGGGGTTGCATTTTCTAAGGAAAGAAAGAACAGAGGAGAAGGCAAGTTGGCTTAAGTTCACAGTGTGATGGAGAAAAGGACCCCACCTCTCTGGACTCTGAATACAAAACTGGCTTTGAGATTTCCAGAGCTTCTCTCTGCGTCCCTAGGCCTCAGTATTTCCATCTGTAAAGCGAACCTAAGGGACCAGATGGAATTCTAAGGGGTCTTGCATCCCCAAACCACAGCATTGTCTCAATAACATGAACCCAGAGAGAAGCTGGATTTTTGCTTCTCATCCCACCGTCTGTCTGCACCACTGATGAATCCCAGCACACATCACCAAGCCATTTCATTGCTGTTTAGATCAGTGCTTCTCTCATGTTAATGCCGTGTGAATCTCTTGCAGAGCTTATGAAAACGCAGATTCTTGTTCTGAAGATGTGAGCATCGGCAATTCTGGCAAGTCCTCAGATGATGCTAAAACTACTAACTGGTTGGGTCTAGAAATGATCATACTAAGTGAAGCAAGCCAGACAAAGGAAGACGAATATACAATACTGCTTACATGCGGAATCTAAAAGAATGGCAGAAATGAACTTATTTACAAAACAGAAACGGACCCACAGACATAAAAAACAAACTTGTGATTACCACAGGGGAAATAGGGAGGGCTAAATTAAGCATTTGGGGTTAATGTATACAACGTATACAACTACTGTACATGAAATAGATAAGCAACAAGGAAAACTGGGTTATGGCATCAGATATGTCGGTGATCATCTTGCTGCTGTGAAGTCCTGGCAAAGTCACCAAAGCTCCCCCAGACTCAGTCTCCGTCTGATAAATGGGATGTGTGCTAAGTCACACTGAGCTCTTTGAGACCTGTGGACTGTAGCCCACCAGACTCCTCTGTCCATGGGATTCTCCAGGCAAGAATACTTGGGTGGGTTGTCATGCCCTCCTCCAGGGGATCTTCCCAATGCAGGGATCTAACCCTTGTCTTTTTGTTTGTTTGTTTAATTAATTTATTTATTTTAATTGGAGGTTAATTACTCTGTATGCTTCCCTGGTGGCTCAGGGGATAAAGTGTCTGCCTGCAGTGTGGGAGACCTGGATTCGATCCCTGGATCGGGATAATCCCCTGGAGGAGGATATGACAACCCACTCCAGTATTCTTTAATGAGGTGGTTTTCACCATACATAGACAGGAATCAGTCTCTTATGTCTCTCGCATTGGCAGGAGGGTTCTTTACCATTAGCACCACCTGGGAAGCCGTAGAGTGCTGGGAAGATAAAATTAGAACACATTTAGCATCAGGCACAGGACAGACGCCTCCTTTCTATTTATCTGTACTTTCAATTTTGGCTGCTACCTCCAGCCCCCAAGCTCAGGTTCCGACAAGCCCGGGGAGCTCACCCTTGCGTCTGTGCGTGGCTCCACATCTAAAAGGCCTCAGTCTTCAGGGCTATGCCTCAAGCAGCTGCCGTCTATTCCCGTTTAAGATGGGAAAAGATTTGACTATCTTTGTTGTTGCTGCTATAAATCCTCTTGGAGTCACACCAAATGGGACAAATTTCAAATTTCACCCACGAGAACTTTATCAGGTTTGCATCTCATTTAGAGGCCCACGGTGGAAAATGGATTTCAAAACTGTGTGCACTGCATTTTGAGGCTGAATATTTTAAAACCTGAATGCATAACCCAAAGTTGGCAGAGGGCGAATAAAGCATAGTGACCCATATCATTGAAGGATATCAACTCCACTTCTACTGGGAGTGAGTGGAATCACTTATCAAACAGTTCACTTCCCAGATTCTCCTAAGTTACGACAATGGACAGGAGAGATCGGACTCTTTTCTGCTGTTTCCTCCTGAGTCTTTTCTGTGTAGCTTTCTGGTACTCTAGCCTATGAAATAAGATCATAGGAATTTGTAAATCATAAGAAACTTGCCAGCTATACGTCCGTGACTTAGAAACTGGTAAATTAGAGGGGAAAAAAAGCTTTATTTTATATTTACAAAGTTTTCAATGGACATCAGGTTAGGTTTAAAATAGGTTATAAGACACAGTTTCTGACTCAAACCTACAAATAATCCTTTCACAGTTGCAATAGTTCATATGACACTAGGAACATTACAAAATACCCTATTATGAAACGTGGATTTACTACCATGCCTTTTACTGTCTGCAGCATTGCTGAGTCTCATTTTGGTTAAACGTTATCATGTTGTCAATTTTCTAATCTCACTCCTAATCTTGAAAATGTGCCCCTGATTTCTATTTCACTTACACCAGTAATAAGATATTGTTTTCTCTTTCATCATCTATTTTCCATGACGATCATGATGTCGCCATTTATTATTGTTTATGGCTCCTAATATACATCTTGACATCCAGGGCATATATTGTAAAACTCAGTGAAAATCTGTCTAAGAAGGGCTAGAGGATGGTGGAGTTGTGTTATCGCGTGTCATCTCTTCATAAGGCATTGATAGCATAAGATAATGTGACGACTTCTTGTTCTTTCACATATTTCTCCTTTGGTGGCTGTGCGTTAGGTCTGATGCCGTAGGTTCCAGGGTTTCAGCCTTCACCTGGCAGAAAGTGAAGTCTTGGGGGGACAACAGACATAAGAACAGACACGAACTATATTGAGTGATTACGGCTAATCCTTATAATTGTGTACGACTTTGCAGATGACAAAAGGCTTTCACATTTATTATCTCATTTGATCTCATAGTAGCTCTGGGAGATAAGCAAGGCACTTGTCATCAACCCTATTTGCCAGACAAGGAAGTCGTTGGGAATCGAGGTGGCATTTTGTGGTGTTTGACAATGTTGGGACAAGGGACCTGTTCATGACCAAATCCTAGCAAACACCTCCCCCTGGCAGATGTGGGAGAGGAATGAGAGGTGGGCAGGGTCTCTGGCTGGGTGGATGGCAATGGTCCCAGAAGGCCTCTGAATGGGGCTGGGCAGAGGGGATGGCCGAGGTGCCAGGACTGGGCAGGGCATCTGATCGCCCAGGACACTGAAGTCTTCACTGCTATCTTGGTCAGGCCATGTGGGTAAAGAACATCCAGAAGAGATGAATCTGGCCAAGACCTTCATTCTGCATGGAACTCCCACGTGGACCAGGCTTGGGAAGAAGAAAACACACACATACACACACACACATACACATTCTTTATTTAATCCTTAAGGAAATTATATTTAGTTATCTTCACTTTAGAGATTCTCATTCTGAAATTTAGAGAGAATGTTACTTCTGAGGTATACAATTAATAGATTTTATTGTAATAAAGAGAAATGTTAAGGGAATTCCCTGGTGATCCGGTGGTTAGAAATCCATGCTTCCACTGCAAGGGCCCTGGTTCACTCCTTGGTCAGGGAGCTAAGAATCTGCCAGCCATGGGATGAGGCCAAATTAAAGCCAACAACAGCAAAAACCTTTAAAAGTCTGACAATGTAATAGAAATAAGTATAAATATAGATAGTCTTCCCAGGTGGCGCTAGTGGTAAAGAACCCACCTGCCAATTCAGGAGACATAAGAGACACAGGTTCAATCCCTGGGTTGGGAAGATCCCCTGGAGAAGGAAACAGCAACCCACTCCAGTATTCTTGCCTGGAGAATCCCATAGACGGCGGAATCTGGAGGGCTAAGGTCCACAGGGTTGCAAACAGTCAGACACGACTAAAGCGACTTTGCACACATGCATAAATATAGATACGGATTATATATTTGTATGTGTGTGTAGAGCACTTTATATAGATCTATGTGTATGTATACAGATATAGATATTAATATAGAGAGACAGAGATGGCTAGATTCTTTACTTTCCTTGAAGTAGACAGCACAGGTGTGGAGAAGGGCAGGTATAAGCATACAGCTTATTTCCTCTTCACACCCAACTCAGGAAGCCCGGCATCACCACCCACCAGAGAAACCCTCCACAGACTCGCTCCATCCTCCCCATCCCTACTTCTCACAGCCTAGATTAGCTCTCACTTAACCCTCAACCTGTATATCGATGGATCACGTTGTGTTGTGTCTGGATTCTTTCACCCAAAACATTGTTTGCGAGATTTAATCCCATTATGTGTTTTGCCTTGAGGATTCAGTTGTGCTCACCCAAAAGTGAACTTTTAACTTAAGAACTTGATTTCTTGGTCTTGTAACTGTGACCTGATGTTTCATGAAACTAAAACTGCACATAAGCATTAGAAGGTGAGGGGGATAGCAGTTAGTGGAAGACCTGGGTTTGTGTCCAGGGCAGATCTGTAACTAGCTGTGTGGCCTTCAACAAAGCCCTTAAACCTCGCTGTGCCCTGAGTATCTGGTAACTTGGCAGGGGTTTTGTCCAATATCCACTTGATGTGACATTTCTAGATCTTGCATCCGAGAGGTATAAATCAGGATATCTCCCTCAAGAGCCAGATATGTTTATTTTGTCCAGTTATCTCTTCAGGCGTGAGAGTTTTTTTCTAAATTATCTAGTAATTTTCACTCAGTCATGTCCGCTCTTTGCAACTTGAAAGAAACATTCTATATGAAGGAAACATGGACTGTAGCCCTCCAGGCTCCCCCGTCCATGGAATTTTCCAGGCAAGACTACTGGAGTGGGTTGCCATTTCCTACTCCAGGGGATCTTCTTGACCCAGGGATCGAACCCACATCTCTTGTATTCCCTGCATTGGCAGGCCGATTCTTTACCATGGAGTCACTGGGGAATCTCTACCCTTCCGTCAATTTAAGAACTCTTTCTGGCAAGTTTCTTCCCCTGGACTAGGCTGGCAACATCCTTGCTGGCCCTTCTGTGGCTGACACCTTTCCTTCCAACCTCTTCTCCAGACAGAATGGGCATTCATCACCAGCGTGATCTTTCTAAAATCAAACCCAAACCTGACTTCCCCTGAAGAATGCTTTTCATCAGCCCCCAATTGTTGATGGAATAGATTCCTAGTTATTTAGTATGACACACAAAGCCCATTTAAATTTGGCCCAACTTGCCTCATACTCCAGGTGGCACTAGTGGTAAAGAACCTACATGCCAGTGGAGGAGATATAGGAGAAGTGGGTTTGATCCCTGGGTCAGGAAGAGGGCTTGGCGACCCACTCCAGTAGTCTTGCCTGGAGAATCCCATGGACAGAGGAGCCTGGTGGGTTGCAGTCACAAAGAGTCACGAAGAGTCGACCTGAAGCAACTTAGCATGCATGCGCACATACCTTGTATCCAGCCATTTCCCGAACAAACCTTCCTGTCGGTGCCAGACCCCATATTCTGATTCTGACCCAGCAGCTGCTTTTTCCTCTGATTGACGGGGGAGTCTGAACAATTGCTGCATCTCAGCTACAGTGAGACTGGGAAACCATGCCTCCTCCCCACACCTTGGAGCCAAATACAGCTCCATTTTCTGGTCATATAGCCCATGAGCTGAGGATGGTTTATGGTTGAAAAGTTAAAAAAAAAAAAAAAGATTATTTCATGACCTGTGAAAATGATAGCAAATTCACATTTTAGTGCCTACAGATAAGTTTTATTAGAACACAGCCATGCCTGTTCATTTAGCTATTGTTCACAGCTGCTTTCGCCAGACAACAGCAGAGTTGCCCGGATGTGACAGATCATGTGTGGCTGGCAAAGCAGAAAATACCTACTAGTTGGGGCTTTATAGATAGTCTCGTTAACCTCTGATCCCTATTAACAGTACTTTGTGTAGGTGGATATACACGTATGTATATACGTGTGTGGGTGGGGTGCTTCCCAAGTGGCTCAGTGGTTAAAGAATCTGCCTGCCAATGCAGGAGATGCAGGAGACACAGGTTCAATTCCTGGAAGATCTGGAAGATCCCCTGGAGAAAGGAATGGCTGTCTACTTGAGTATTCTTACCTGGGAAATCCCATAGACAAAAGAGAATGGCAGGCTTCAGTCCTTGGTGTTGCAAAGTGTCGGACGTAACTTAGCGACTAAGAATGCACATATGCACGTGTATGTGTGTGTGTGTGTGTGTATTTATATACACACATATGTATGTGTGTTTGTATTATATATTAATACATATATATATATATACATAATTTATAATTATTATTCTGGGTAGTAATGCTTTATTCAATGTTGTACTGCAGTCTCTAATACAGAGCTTGACACAGCAAACTGCATACACGTGTTGTCAAATTCCCTCAGCTGCTTTGATCCAGTGTTTAACTCAGTGACTCTGAGGCTTAACTAAATAATGGTTAGTGCATTTACCCAGAGGTTGTATGTTGACTTCAGCTTAGAACACAGCATGTGTGCTAGTGAGCGGGAGTAGTAAATCCAGGTCAGTCGCCCAGGTATTTATGGTTGGCTCTTGAATAGTGGGCATGGTGTTAGCAATACCAAGTTCAAGACTGAAAGAGATGACCAAGCCATGAGTTCTCCCCTCAGGTTGGCATTTAAAGGGTGAAGGCAGATGATAGCGGATCATTTGAACACACTTTTGGTTGGGTCTTATTTTAGGACAGTGAAGACATTCTTAGAAGTGGAAGAGATACAGTTCTTTCTGTGAGCACTCCCCATGCAAATCGTTTGACTTCACTAACCTTGACTTTCACATTCAGAAATGGGCTTGAGTCTAAAACAGATCAAGCCTGAAGTCCCTTCCAACTCTAAGTCTACAGATGTATTTATTTTTCAATTTGACTGTTTTATTTAACTTTTCAATAGATGTCTTTCTAACCAATGGCATCCAAGTGTTTGGCTTGTTTTAACATGTGTGCATTTGTCTATTCTAAAGGCATTATTCAGAGGCTTTTCATCACAAAACCCGAGGGAGACCTTTCGATCTTAAAAAATACTAGAATATGTAAACAAAAGACTCTCCATATCAAGGAGAAGATAAGGCTGTATTTCAAAGTTCATTTTTTTAATTACCAAATCACTTCAAACAGTTTCCAAACGTAATAAGAACAATATGGTGAGGCTCTTGATGTTGGCTTCCACAATTAGTGTGTTATTAATTAAACTCTTGAGTAATATAATAACTTGACGGTTAAAGCCCCTCTTTGCATTTAAAGTGCATGCAAACTGTGGCTCCAATTATAAATAAACTCTACTGCTATGGGCTTAAAACTGCAAATTTAATTATTCAGAGCAAATTGTTCAATCGCTGCTCTGTTCTAGAGAAATGCTTCCTGAATATTCTAGTGGGTTCAATACAAATGTGTGTCTAAAGGAGAGTTCCATAGAATAAGCTTCCTTGTATATCACTTGGTCACCCTATCCTCTCCACCCTCTCTGCTTCTGCTCCAGATTGAAAATCCAAATGGGTTCTACCAGCCTCCTGGTTCTTTCTGTTCCATCTACCACCCTCTCAGTTCTTTGCTGCTAGAATAAACTCCACACTAACCATGATGTGAGCTGTCCCTCCATCACTTAAACACTATCAAGTATTTCCATAAGTTTCAGAATGAAGCTTAACCCCTCCTCCCCATAGCCTTGTACACCTGTTCCTGCAAGGAGACACATCACCCACCATGTCTAGCTCTTTACCATCTGCCCCTGACTCACCCATTTGCTCACCATGCTGAACCTGTGACTTCAATGAGCAAAACTGTTTTGTGCCTCCAGCCCTTTGCACAAGCAATTCCTTTCTCCTGGAATGCCTTCCTTCTGTAGCAAACCCCTGTTTGTTCTGGTTACCCAACACTGTTCGTTTTAGTGCTGGAAAGAGAGGATGCCTCTGGAGCAAGCCTGGGTCAGTGTTGAATAGCCCCAGAAAGCAGAAAATCATCACAACTTCCAAGACCATCTCAAAAAAAGGACTCAAGAACTGTAGTTCAGGCCAGTTATTGATATCACTTGGGAATTCCAGAAACCAAGTCACTCCTCCAGATCATTGTTTTCCATGACTTCTATTTGCTTCCCATTAGAGAAAAACTTCAGTCCAGAGTGAGCCTCCTGAAGAGCCTCTGAGGTGCCATCATCTCTCTATTTAAAGGTCTATAGAGGGCCATCTCCGGGAAGGAATAGCCCTGATTCAATATGTCAACTTCCCTCAAGAAGACCTTCAGAGAAAATGATGACCACATGAAGATAACCTGCAAGAAGTTAGAGGTAGTCCAGTAACCCTAAGAATGGATGCAGATAAATGCTTATGGAGATTAAAAAAAAAAAAAAAACCAGAATGATCAGTGCTGGTTGGGGAAATGTTCAAAGTCTTCATGAAGGAAGTGCCACTTATGATGAAGGTATGAAGACCCCAGTTAGTTTAGTCAAGATCTGTAGCTATCATGGGCTAATTTCCATGCATCATCAGGTAGGACACTTACTTCCTGTCTGCAGGCTCTCTACCTTTCATTCATATCTGAGATTCTGGGATCTTCTTGGTTTGTTTGGGGGACTCTTAATACAAAGCTGTGATTTCCAAGCTTCCATTGCTGAGCTAGACAACCTACTTGACTTTTGCTCTATCTAATCTATCATGGATGCTCTTGTCTCACTATTGCTCCCTTTAATGGAATCATTTTTTTTTTTAACTTGGATGAATCTTTTTTTTTGCACATATTTATATTATATTTTTTAAAAGGAGAGCAGTATCCCACATCACCAATTATAAATCAAGATAAAATAAATACAATGATAATAAAACATTGCTATGAAATTCTAGCTAGATGCTATAGCCTATCAAGGCTTGAACCAATGGCTTGCTCTCTCTCTGTTAAGAAGAGAGATTGGAAGTCTGTGTAGAAAGATGTTAAAAATATACATGCATGTGTCTCCAACCTTAAGCTTTCTCCTTGAAGCCATTGAAATAAAGTTGAAAACAGAAGACACTTTTCATCATGAGATTTGACGTTATCTGATGACTCTGCCATGCACTGCCTAAAATCATCTCGGGCCCCATCTATGTAGAGCTGGACACTTGGAGAATCGCTGGTAGGAAGGTAAGAAGACTGAACCCACATTCAGAAGCCTGCTTCTATTGCCAGGTCAGACACACGTCCTTGAGCAAGTAACTGAACCAATGGGACACGATCTCCATGTGTCCACAATTAAGATAATAATGCACGTTATATTTATTTCCATGGAGTCATTCACCCATTAACATTGGAAATAACCACTGTGCACCTACTATGTGATAGGTCTTTTCCTGGGCTCTGGACTGTTTTGAAGAAAAGGGGAGATATTGGATGTGAAAACACGCTGGGAGGGAATAAACAGCCATTGCCATCATTACCATAGCAATAAGCTGGGAAAATGAGTCCTTCCTTGATGGTGCCATTCCAGCCTGCCTGGGAGGAGGCTTTCTTGGCCCAGGAATCCAGAGAGGCTTGAGTTAGACCTTCTGTAGGTCCCCTGGAGCCTGGTCCTGAGGTCTAGGATGCTGCCTTGTTTTGTGGGCACTGTCCGTATGTCAGGGCAGGTACTGTTACTTTAAATCTCTGCCCAATGCAATTAAAATGCCTGTGAGATAAGATCAGAAGCTAAAGAGAACAGCTGAAGGGCAGTCAAATTATTTTAATAATGTAACCATGCTTCAAATTTTAATTTGGTTTTACTTTGCATGCTTTATTATCTGAATGGGACAAATGGAAATGCAATAAACTTCAGAGGTCTGATCTACTTGAGCCTTAAAATTCTTAGTGATAGTTACAGTAAGACTCCCTGACACTTCTTGATACTTTAAGATCAGAATCACAGCGAGTTCTGGATTTAGGGGTCAAATCTCACCGCTGACCCTGATGCACATGCGTGCCCTTGCTTCCTCTTCTATCAAATGTAAATAGTGCTTCCTGCCTGGTCCATGTCTTCTGAAGGTCTCCATGGGCTTCAGTGAGTATGTCTCAGAGACACACCTGGACAGTGTATAGAGAAGACAAGCCAAGCCCAGCTTTGGAAGACTCCAGAACCTTGCCACAAGCCATCTTCCAATGTTAGCTCTTTCTAAAAGGGAAGACTTAACTGACATTTGCACCTATGCTGTCTTGCCTCTGTGTGTTCTCATTTATTGTATAATGTTTCTAAGTCCACTTTTTCAAATTCTATCATCTGCACATGACCGCTCCCCTCTTTCCTCCACTGCAAAAACTCCACTCATCAAATAGCTCAATCTACCTGCAAAAGAGCAGTTAGCTGCTCACTCTTTTCTCTTCTTCCCATGAACTTAACTAGACTGCACTTGCTAAGCTCGCTTGGAGATGTATGTAGCCATGACTGAGCTCTAGCTGACAGAACACAAGCAGAAGGGATGCATACCTCTTCCAAGACTGCTCCAGGAAAACCAGGGCCTCCTGGTGAGCATTGCACGGAGCTGTTGAGAAGGCAGTTGTATGTAGGTGACTCAGACCTTCCCTGGTGGTTCACATGGTAAAGAACCTGCCTGCAATGCAAGAGACCTGCGGGGAAGATCCCCTGGAGAAAGGAATGGCTAACCACTCCAGTATTCTTGCCTGGAGAATCCCATGGACAGAGAAGACTGGTGGGCTGCAGTCCATGGGGTCACACAAAGTCAGACATGACTGAGCAACTAAGTCTGCACGCACAATAGGGGACTGAAGTTAAGTGACAAAGTCCACGCTGCACATTTGTGCTTGGGAGTTGATATTTAAAGACATCTGACTGGATAATACTACCTGAGGAAACAAAAAGGTAAAAGAAAATACAGTTGTCTGTAAACAGGGTTCTAAGCACTGCCGTGTCCAGAGATCTGAGTGATGGAGATGGATTAATGAATGGCAATAATTCAGCAGAGGGAAGGGGTTGAGATGGTGGGGCAGGTCAATGGAATCCTAACGCTGACAGGTCACATCACATGGGGGAGGAACTGGCTCCAGATTTCACAACCAGCATCATGGGTAATCTGGGGGAGAGCTGTCCAAGCAGGACGATGAGCCTGGAAACGGCTGGAGTGTGTCCCTGGAGAGGATGGAGACCTTGGGGGGCCAAGTGCATGGATTTTTGCTATCCCTGAGGACAGAGGGTCAGTCTGCTTATAAATTTTAAGTGAGTCTGCTTGGAAGCTTGACTGGGTGGGGAGTATAAGAGTCGATTCTAGTTCACTAAACTGACTCCTCTTTCTTTCTTTTCCTCATTCCTTTCTTCCCTGGCCCTTAAGTAGGTGCTAACTAGAGTGTCTTCCTCAAAGAAACCCCTGGACCGCACAGGTTTGGCTGGAGCCCTCTCTGCCTGCCCAGAACTGTTATTGTCCCTGCCGTATCCCGGACACCCTTTCACAGCCTGTTGATCAGATTAGGATCCTTGTGAGCCGAGATCACCCTCCTTGTTTTTGCCGGTGTGTAGTGGGGTGCAGAGTAGGTGCTTATCTGGTGCTTGTCAATGGAATGGTTGCAAAAATGACTAAGATGCAATTCCTTGCCGTGGAGTGGCTTGGGGTCACGTCGGGAAGGGAAGAAACTGTTAATTGCAGTTTGGAGTGGGAGGGGCTCTGAGAGAGGTGGTTAGTGATCAATGAGGCAGGGAAGTAAAGAAGAGCTCATTGTTCTGAGACACAGCAAGGATGCTCAGCTGGGCAGGAGAACATTCTCCTGCCTGGGCTCTCAAGTGGGCAAGATGGGGCCTCCACTGTGTCCTACAGACAGGCTTCCAGAACTGTCTGGGTGTGCACTCAGCTTTCCTCCAGCCCCCTGCAGAACACTGCATGGGCCTACTGTGTGTGAATAGCACACAGCTCTCACACAAACCTCAGCATCTGCTTCAACAGTCAGCAGTGGCTTCCCAGGTCTGCAACTGCACCAGCAGACCCTGGGCTCAGAGGGCCCAGCACTTCGTTCTATGCTCTGTGGTCGCCATCTTGAAATTCTTAGTTTTTGAAGGAATGGCTCTGCATTTTCATTTGGTGCTATTCTTTTGTATTATATACTGACTACTGTAGGTGTTTATCCTGTTTAAAAGCAGGAGGCCACTGATACCCATCTGGATATCTGGGCAGGGTCAGATTCCTAAGTTCATGCTTGCTCGCTTGGTTATGTCCAACTCTTTTGATCCCATGGACAGTAGCCCACTAGGCTCCTCTCTCCATGGGATTATCTAGGCAAGAATACTGGAGTGGGTTGCCATTTCCTCCCCCAGTGAATCTTCCCAACCCAGGGACTGAACCTTAGTCTCCTGCACTGGCAGATAGATTCTTTACCCCTGGGCCACATGGGAAGTCCAGATTCCTAAACATATTTCTAAATCTTGACTCTGTCTCTTTCTGCATATATCTCTTTATATGATTCCATTGCCTATGAGCTCTGAACTTCAGACCCCCTGTGGAGTAGCATGGACCCAAAGGATGGCTGAGAATTGGCAAGGTTATTTTCTACCTGGAATAACCTAGAAGTTAATCAAAGTAGAGGGCACAGGGCAAAAATTGATTCATCAAATACACATATATGAGAGAGACAGAGAGACCACCCAAGGCATCTGGTGTGGGGTAGACAGTGTACCACATGAGCAATGGATGCAGGATCCATATCCTGTCGCCTAGACGAAGGGGCATGCCTTCCTTGTGATGCTCAGGGCTCCAGCATAAAGTCATTTATGACAATAAATGCATCTTTCACATCCATGACAAGGATCTTTATAATCCTTCCAACAATGTGTGTGAGGCATGAGTAAGCCTTGGACCCATTTCCCAGGTAAGAGAACTGAGTCCTGAAATGTTTAGTGAGCTGTACTGGGCTCAGCAACCAGCCTCTTGAAGCCAGGCCCCCAGAATCTGAAAGATGCCTGGGACCCACTCTCTGTTGAGTGTGTAGACTGCAGAACAGTCTTCATTTCCAAAAATGCGTTTGGCCCTTTTATTTCTGAGTGAACAAGCTGTCATTTTAGCAGAAGCCAGAAAGGTGACTAGTGCTGTGAAACTTTCTATAAAGAATTTATGAAGATGAAGGCTCTGCAGACCCAGCTGGTCTGCGCGGGAGTCGGGAGGAGCCCAGGAAGGCACAGATGGCCCCCTTTGCCCAGGCTCGCCATCTATTTACCTTGGGTTTGACCTCCAGTTAGAAGCCGTGTGCTTGGGGAAAAAGACCTTTCTTTCTCAATTTTAATGTCGTGCTCCCTTTCAGGAAGTGTCACCCTGCAGAGTTAGGCTGGCCTGCTGCACCTTCTAAAGCCCAGGGCTGCCGAAGAGAGTCTGAGTTTCTATGGGGAGTTCGTTTCAGCTCAGAGGCTCCCCTTGAATCCAAACCTTAATAGGCCAAAATGCACTCTCCGATTTGTGGCTTTAAACAAATGCGTTTAGCCGAAAAACATCCGTCCGTTCTGCCACAGATGTTTCGCACAGGAACTAGAGTGCAAAGGGGAGATTAATTAAAAGCTAACAATTCCCAGCTCCAGCGTTGGCACGTGGAGTCAGCCTGAGTCTGGAGGTGAGACGCCTGCTGCCAGTCTGGGGTGTAAAGCGTGTGAGGTGGAGGCCAGGGCAGGAAGGTGTCCTTTCAACAGGCACCCGTGGAGCAGAAGCTGCTTCGCTGTTGGGAAAGGAGCCAAAGGAAGGCTCCTCCGGCTTTGAAGAACTGCTGGCTGTGTCAGTGGAAGTTTCACTTTATGTCAGGCCCTGCATCAGTACGCCAGGTTGGGGCGAGGGAAGGGGACAGGGGCCTTCATTCATTCTCTCATTCATTTAGTCGACACTCAGTATGACTGTGTCCTCACTGCACCCAGAGCATCTTCCCACGGGTTACTCCAGGCACAAGGGGAGGGGACAGGGGGCTGATGGCATTCATTCATTCACTCCTTCATTTAGTCAACACTCACTTAGACCTTCTTCCCTTGGGTTCCTTTGTGTGGTCATCATTGTGTCCTTCCAAAAACGTTGAAAGTGCCCTTATTTGGAAATAGCATCTTCGCAGATGATCAAGTTAAAAGGAGATCATGAGGGTGGGCGCTGATCCAATATGACTGGTACCCTTATAAAAAGGGGCCTTTTGGGCACAGAGGCACATATAGAGAGGAGGCTATGTGAAAATAAAGGTGGAAACCAGGGTGAGGCTTCTACAAGCCACAGAACACGAAATGTTGTCAGTAAACCGCCAGAATCTAGGGAGAGGTGGAGAGCAGATTCCCCCTCAGAGACTTGGAAGGTTTTGATCTCAGACTTCCAACCTTCAGAACTGGAAGGATAATTTCCGTTGTCCTAAATCGTCTGATGAGTGGTTCTTTGCTACAGCAATCCTAGCAAACTAACACAGAAGTTTATTGGAGATGAGCGGGGCCAGGCAGGTTTTGTAAATTGCGCTGTGGAGGTGGGCGTTGAAACACTGGGGGCGGGGGGCAACTTGTTCTGTGTGAGGGTAAGGGGGGCACTCCCAGGGACGGGGCCCTCCAGGCTCTCCCTTAACATCTGAGAAGACAGTCCTGCCCAGCAGGTGTCCCAGGGCCAAGGGTGAGGACAGTGAACGTTGTGCTCAGTAGCAGAGGGTACCTAAGGCACAACATTGACCCTCAGCCTCTGTCCCCAGTGGTGGCAAGCTGGAAGGGAGACAGAAAAATCAACAGAAGCACATAGCAAAATATTCACGAAAGACAGGAATCGACACATCTCACAGTGTTTGGGAAGGCAGTATGTCAACCTCTCTACTCCGAACCACCCCCCAAACATTCTTTTTTCACTAGGCCTTTCCAAAATCCTGCCTTACATCCCTTGTTAATTTCATTAATGTCATTCATCTCAAGCTCTCTTAGAGGCAATATGGGCTCTCACTTTTAGTAGATGTCAGCAATAATAAAGATCCCTGTAAACCCAACTCAATCAAAGGGCAGCTTGAGGATCTGTAAGGAGAAGAGCACCAATCTATTTTTACTTCTAGGACCCATGTTACTCAATGACAAAGAGTGAAATTGATTTATTTTTGTTGTGCCCAAACCTGGCAAACCCTAGGGAAAGTTATTAGTCCTATGTATCCTGTCAGGGAAGTGTCGGACGTCAAGCAGCTAATCCAGGCCAGAGTCAGGCGTAGGATCTGTGTCTTCTGTGTGCTGGACCATCTCGTTATCCAGAAACCCCTGTCCAGCCAGCCTAGACATCCATGGTTACGCTCGGAATCATGGGCATGGTCTCCAAGTACAACAGCATGCAGCTGTGTATCTGTCTTGCTGCTTCAGTTTGAGAGGTTGGGTCACCATCAGCAGCAGTGGCAGATGTGACTTGCCATCACTATGGAACTATTGATCAATGGGTATACATTTCCACAGGTCACTAGTGTGAGTCTCTAGGACCCAGGTGGGATCCATCCAGATCCTCATGGCATCTCGGAAGGTCATTTCTAGTTCCTTTTTAGAACTCATCTTAGTCAGTGTTTCATCACATTTGTTGCAGAAATAGCAACTCACAATCATCAGAGAGGTATCATGTGCCAGAAACTGTGTATTTTATATACAGATATGTTTTTAATTGCCCTTCACTAATCATATGCCCAGACACCAAACTTTCATTTGTCAAGAAACCTGGCCTCCAAAGACAATTTCTCATTTAATCCTTCTGACAATCTGTGACTTAGATCGTCCTTGTTTGTGAATGAGGAAATTGATATTGAAAGGATCTAGCTAAACTGCCCAGCCTCACGGCAGAGACCATCACTGCCTCCACAGCGTCCACATGTCGCTTTTCACGTCTTCCTTCTCTGGGACAGTGTTGCTCTACAATTAGGTCAGGTTGCTTAAGCCAGTGCTACATCCTTTCTGGTTAGCTGGCTGAGTTTGCAAAATGAGATAAAGGAGACCTTGAGAGGAAGAGATGCGGATGGACCAAAGCCTCATTCACCAGTAAGTGGGAGGCAGAAGGCAAAACGTACCCAAGAGTTAGAAACCAGTGAAATGGGGTCTCTACACATCAGCCACCACTCTGACCCTCTGCTCATGAAAAACCAAGAATTACAGGGGGAAAAAAAAAAATCGTTATCCACCACAACAGCTAAAAGACAGCATTGGTTTGATTCCAGAAAACAGCTGCCTGAAGAAACTCAGTGGACACACTGCAGAAACCTGTGTGTAACTAATTTCCACACCCTTGTGGATTTCTAGCCAGTCCAAGTTGGCAGCTCAGACTTCCAAGTTTTGCTGTGTGCTTGCTATTTAATACCTAGCCTTACTCCCAGCTGTGTTCTGCAGACCAGCAAAAATCAAACAAAATTCTAATAATGTAAGTGAGGAAAAAACATTTAGCCCTGCCATGTCCTGGGCAGGCCTGTTGGAGCCACAAAAGGAGCTGGAGGACTGAGTTCTGCTACTTACTAACTCAGTGACCTTGGAGAATTGATTTCTCTTCCCTGAACTCCCACTTCTTAATTTACCAAAAGGGCCTTGTACCACCCAAGACCTGGAAAGCAATAAGCAATGTGTGTGAGAGCCAGTCTTCGAAGCTTCCATGCCATTTTTCCTTCACGTGTAGTTTAAACACTGCCCTTGGCTTCCACTTTACCTTGTACACATTTCTCAGAACTCTTGCATACACCTTAGCACTTCATAATGACCTGTGTACTTGGGCAAACTCCAGGAGATGAAGAGGGACAGGGAGGCCTGGCATTCTGCAGTCCATGGGGTCGAAAAGGGCCAGACACGACTTGGCAACTGAGCAACGGAGATCACCTGTTCTTGTTGCTGGTATGTGGGCAGATACTGCAGAGATAAGTATGTGTGTCCCCCAGAGAAATCCCCAGACTAACAGAGAGATCGATGTAATAATGCAGATGTCATCAATGCAGGGAGTTATGCTCAGAGCTATTACAGATGCAGAAACAGAGGCTGGCAAAAACCAAGAGCAGAAGATCAGTCTTTCAACCTGAGAGTCTGAGAAGTTGCTTTATATCTGCAGAAAGTCCTCCATGAGCTGAGCCCCAAGGGGCAAGTGGAAAACACTAGACTGACCAATGAACAAAGTCACAAGCACAGGTCACACCAGGACCCAAAGGTGGAGCACAGAGGAAGGGATGACTGTCTGGGAGTTGTCACAAGGAAGTGTATTTGAGGCAAGGCATGGAGGGTAAACAGGTTTTCCTGGTGGCTCAAATGGTAAAGAATCTGCCTGCAATGCAGGAGACCCCAGGTTCAATCCCTGGATTGGGAAGATCCCCTGGAGAAGGGAATGGCTACCCACTCCAGTATTCTTATTTGGAGAATTCCATGGAGAGAGGAGCCTAGTGGGCTACAGCCCATGAGCACACAAAAAGTTGGACACAACCCAGCAACTTTCAGTTTTCTTTTTTTTTGGAGAATGAGCAAGGTTTATTTCAGGTGAACTACTGCATTTTTCAATGAAGGGTGGGTGAAAATAAATGGTCCTTCACAGGTTTGAGGGTGGTTAAAAATTAATATAACAGAGTTAGTTACAGGGCACTAAGAAACTTGGTCTTCTTTCTGGAGAATCTGTTCAGGTTCAAGGGGAGGAAAAGAAAACCTGTGCTTCACGTAGCTACCTTGGGCTCATGGTGGAAGAAGCAAGGACACTTTGAGATAGTAAAGTCAGAAAGACCAGACGAAAGGTGGCATTTGACCCTATGTCATATCCAGTGATAAATGCTCTTCATTCATTTTCAGTGGATAAATAAAGATAATACGAAAAAAAGTGAAAGTGTTAGTCACTCAGTCATGTCTGACTCTTTGCAACCCCATGGACTGTAGCCCGCCACACTCTTCTGCCCCTGGAATTCTCCAGGCAAGAATACTGGAGTGGGAAGACATTTCCTTCTCCAGGGGATCTTCCCAACCCAGGGATCGAACCCAAGTCTCCTATATTGCAGACAGATTCTTCGCAGCCTGAGCCACCAGGGAAGTCTGGTAATAAATATTATGCATATATGTATATAATATGTTCACATATGCATACATGTAATGCATATACTTTACATGCAATATTAATATATGCCATGTAATAAATAGTAGAATGTCATTCAACCATATCAAAGAAGGAAATTCCCCCATTTGTGAGGACACAAATGAACCTGGAGAACATCACTATAAATAAACCAGACAGAGAAAGATGAATACCGTGTGATCTGTTATCTGTGGAATCAAAACAAAAAGTGTTGAACTCAAGAATCAGACTGTAGAATGGTGGGAATATTATACACAGTTTGGTGACTATAGTTAGTAATACTGCATTACATTAAAAAAGTAACTAAGTGATGTGATGGATGGCTGTGGTAAGCATTTCATAATATATACATATACCAAATCACCACATTATTCACTTTAAATGCATAAAATTATATTTCTCAAATGTACCTCAATAAGCCCGGGAGAAAACTAAATCATGATCAACCATAGAAATTGCATTCTCCTTTCTGGTGATTGGTGAGCTGGGTGTGTATGACCCAATGCTGACCAATGAAAGGTAAAAGGAACATTTGTTATTTCTGGAAAATATTTTCTCTTGTATTAAAAGATATACAAAGCAGTGATTACCCTTACTATATGTTAAATTCTGTCTCCAAAAGACTTACACAGCAGTCCTAACTTCCAGTAGCTCAGAATGTGACCTTATTTGTAACAGGGTCACTGAAGATGTAATTAGTTTGAATGAGGTCATTCTGGAGTAGCTTGAACATTTAATCCACTATTTCTGATGTCCTCATAAGAGAGAAGAAACAGAGAGAACACCATAGGATGTCATGGAAATTCACAGAGAGAAGACCATCCTGTGATGATGGAGGTAGAGGTTGAAATGATGCAACAATAAGCCAAGGAACAGAGGAGACTGACAGCAAATCCCAGAGGCCAGAAGAATGGAGAAGGGATCCTTTCCTGGAGGTTTCAAAGGGGGCATAACTTCTACCCTCCAGAACAGTGAGACAGTGTCTGTTTTAAATGTTGGTATTTTACTACAGCAGCTATGAAATGAATACACCCCTCATTGTGTGGTCTGCTTTTTTGAAGTGCTGAACTTTGAGGGGAGCTGGCCTGGGGACATTCTTCATGAGCTCAGAAAGGTCAGGAAAAAAGCAGAAGTATCTTTGGTTCCTTGGCTGAGCTGGTCTCCCTGGACTCTCTCTACCATCCGACTCCTTGGAGTGTGATGTAGTATTTCACCCAGTCCATTTGAATTGTGGTTCCTATTATTTCCTGGTAAAAACATCCTGTTTGGCCAGGTTGATACTGCCTGCTCCAGCAAGGGGTACATCACACTTAAGAGAGAGGCTTCTTAACCTAATGCTTTGAAAAGACAACAAAAGCAGTTTTGGGGAATCACCATCCTCTCATTCCTCATGAGAACATCATGTAACTCCTTGATGAGCTGGTGTGCAATGAATTCAGCGTCACTCCCCATTTCTTCTTCTAAAATCACGCACGTATTGCCAGGGATCTGTGCCGGGTCACACTAGCTTCTCAACTGTCTTCTGATGCATTCTGAGCCCTCACCTCTGGAAGAGTTGGTCACTCAGCGGTGTCTGATTCTTATGACACCATGGACTGTAGCTCACCAGGCTCCTCCGTCCATGTGCTTTTCCTGGCAACAACACTGGAGTGGGTTGCCATTTCCTTTTCCAGGGAATCTTCCCAATCCGGGGATCAAACCTAGGTCTCACACATTGCCGGCAGACTCTTTACCATCTGAGCCACCAGGGAAGTTCTGACCTCTGACCTGTAGCAAAAAGGACAAATTTGCTTCAGCGCCTTCAATTATTAAACCGCATTCTTTGCTCTGTACTTGCTTAAAATTCAGTCCTTAGTAAAGTGTATTTCTACAGACAGTATTGATTCCCTCTCTTATCTTCTGCAAATGACCAGCTCTCTGCTTGATTCCTTGACATCAAAGCACCTGGGACAATGGGCTGGTTTTTCTCTCCAAACTCAGTGCCCATTGGACTGCTGTGGTTCCATTTTCTCTGTAAGGGGACAGTGTCTCGAAGTTGCAGGGTAACTAGAAGGGTAGGATAAGCCCCTCTGGAAGGAAAGAAGTATCTCATGCTTGGGGATCTGGTGGAAAATGGATCCACCATTGCTCAGATCCAGAGGACCTCCTGGGTGACATCAGTGATGTTCTCTTACTGAAAGCATCAAACTCACCCCACCCCACACCTCTGCTGCAACCATTGAAACACAGGGACAACTCAGATATCTGGCTGTTTCATCCTTGTGTGTCCAACCCTGTGTGACCTACACATAGCACAGTAATGTGAGAGCGTCTGTATTCACTGGATGTGGGTGTGGTCCATGTGCTTGCTAGGGAATTTACATCAATAATAGAGAGGAAATATCGCCTCAATTAAAAAAATGTGGTAGGTACCATTTTTTCTGTAATTTACAGATGGAAAAACTGAGCAACAAAGATGGTAAACATTTTCCGCCATGAATACACAGGTGGTTTGTGATTGGACTTTGGGTTTGTATTTCCCGAATATGTATTTTAGAGGAAGTTAGATCAGAGAAAGGTCGTCCCAGTTTTCACTAGTGGTAAAGAACCCACCTGTTAATGCAGGAGACATAAGAGAAGTAGGTTCAATCCCTGGGTCAGGAAGATCCCCTGGAGGAGGGCACCACAACCCACTTCAGTATTCTTGCCTGGAGAATCCCGTGGACAGAGGAAGGTGGCGGGCCGCAGTCCTTGGGGTCATAAAGAGTCGGACACGGCTGAAGTGACTTAGCATACGCGGATCAGAGAAAGCAGGGGCAGCAGGCAGCACCAGTGATCAAAGGGCACAGAGGGAGGGGAGCCCCTGTAGGCCAGGCACTCAGCTCTGAGAGGGAGGGGCCAGGCGGCCTCGGGCATCCATCCAGGATTGTAGGGATTTCTGGACTCTCACGAGATGGAGACTTGTTTTATTTATAAATTAAAAGCAAGGAGAAAACTAAAGTGCTGGGGGTTGCAGACTCCAGAGGAGTTTGACGTACCTGCTGAATACAAATGGGGCAGAAGTAGCATTTTAAATGTCCAGTGCCAAACACAAGACTGTCCTAGGAATCCGACCTCATTTCTCCCCACTTACCTTTCTCGGGTAGAGAGACCGAAGCTTAGGAGGGTCAACAAGGAGAGTTACGACAAGTGCAACAGTCGGAAGGAACAGAGGAAGAGACTCAGAACCTAGGCTGGCCTGATGGCAGGATGTGACTTGTCCCCACTCACCCGATCACCTAGTATGAAAGTGACCCCATTGCCCGGGTCCTGCACACAACTCCCTGACCATAATTTGGCCGGAATTCACCCTGTTGAGAGCAGCCTGAAAAAGACTATGAGTTCCCCTGTGGAGCTCCTAAACCTGAATCCTTCCTGAGTGTGTCTGTCTTCTCTGGGACATGACCACATGCCTCCTAAGCTGGGATGCTTGGGGAGGACCCAGGTGAGCTAAGCTCAGCATCTGAACAACTGGGCAGGTTCTATGATGCGGGGAACAGCAAACCCACCTGGGGTAGTCGCCAAGGGGCCAGGGTGCCTCCTCCGTGGGCTGAGAAGTGTAGAGGTGGGTGGCTTCCCAGGGCTTCACCCTTCTTTCCCTCTCTGGTTATTCTGTCTTACTTTCTCAGCCTCTCTTTTGCTTTACCTCGGTGTTTTCTATGTTCTCAGTGAAACTGTGATTTCTCTCTTTCCATTTTTTTTTTTTTTTTTTTTTTTTTGTCTTCTCAAATTGTTCTTTGTTTCAAAAATATGTTGGGAACACTGGAGGAGGAAAACTCTGTTTGGGTGATTTAATGCTAGCCTACCTGGTAGGTGAGTAGTTTGACCAGCTGACCCATCAACAGATGATCGGGAGATTGACAGATACATTGATGTGGCTAGTAATGGGTACATGCATATCTATTTATCTGTCTATCCATTCATCCTATCTATTTATCTATCATCTATCTCTGTCTGTTTATCTTCATCTATCACTACCTGTTTATCTGTCATCTCTAACTATCTGTCATCTAGTGGAATGGGAGATGCCTATATCTTCCAAGCATCTATCTTTGAAACAGGAGGGAAAATTGAGCTCTTACCTTTATCACATGACCCTTCTGCTTCTCCTGGTGCATCCAAGCCAAGCCCCATAATGCATCTTATCATTGTCAAACTCTCCAGGGAGCAAACCTCCCTGGGACCAGTGAAAGGATCTGCACCAGGTCTTTTATATTTACTTTTTTTTTTTTTTTTAAGGCTGAGTTCAACACTGTTGGTGGCACCAAAAGAAACCACTGCCACCAGTTGAAAAGTTAATTATGGATTGCCCCTTGAAATAAAACATAAGTTTTATTGGAAGTCAAGAGATAAATAAAACCAGCTGGAGGGAAACTGTCATGAAACGGCTGTGACGAAGCCCATGATGTTCTACTTAGAATAAACAGTCCTTTTATTTTATTTTTTTTTTAAACCCGGGTCGGCCGCGTTAAAGTCATCATTCCTTTCATGTGGGACAAAAGAGGATTTGGAAAGGGAATTTTCTTAAATCTGTGCATTGAAAATGCAGCTTATGGGAGCCTAAAGAAAATACATTTTGCCTTTTTCTTACAGTGGGTTCCTCTTAATTGTGACTTTTATAAACCCCTTCTGCAGCCATCATAACCATTCAATTAACTAACTTCATTTTTGTATGATGAAAAGAGCCTCTCTCACTGAACATACGGCAATTATTAGAATGTCTCTGAAGTCCTTTTTTTAGTGATATGAGAATCTTCTAGATAAAATAAGGTTTTATTTATACAATCCTAAAATATATGTGACTGTGAGAGCTATAAATAAATACTCTATAGTAGATGCAAAATCTCATTATAAGTAACACTTTTATTAGCATATCCATTGAGCAAAAGGCCTTATGATGTTAATGTTAACAAAATTAATCTGGAGCCATTCCATTCAACTAATAATTCCTGAGCTCCACCAACTAGGCACTGTGCTAGATACTGCGTCCATGTACATATGTGTGCTTGTGTGTGTGTGTGTATGTGCACGCTTTTTATTCAAGTATTCTCATTATTGGGGGACGCTATTTTGTACCTAAATCTATAGCATACTAAGATTGATGAGAACTTTCTGTGTGCTAGTTCCTATTCTAAACACTTTATATCTACTAGCTTACATCAATCCTGAGAAATAAGTATCATTACCTAGAGATGAAGATCCTGAGAGCAGAGAAGGAAAGCATATTGTCTGTATCCCCCTAGATACCAACTGGTTCAGCTGGTGCAGACAGTAAAGCTCATCTAACAAAATATTATCTGAACTAATAGACATCTAATTAGGTATCAAAGTCAGAAATGTTAAAAAAGAAAACTTTATTATACTTTGAAGAACCAAGAAAATTTCACTGAGAAGATGAGATTGGACAGAGAAAGAAGGAGGAATGGAGACTAGAGGAAACAAAAATATAGACATGCGAGTGTTTTTTTTATGAATGAACAACCACAAAATAAAAACCTAAAAACTCCATGAGAGGTGAATGGTAAATAAATACTTATATAGCCACAATGGTCAGCCAGGCATAAAGAGTTGTATCTCAGAATAATTTGAGTATGTGCAAAAATGTTTACAATATAAATTCGAGTGAGAAAGCAAATGTAAAAATTTATATTCAATATAATGGCCATAACACAAGTACACTTGAAAAACTCTAAAAGACAGATAACATTTTTTTCTTTGTTAGCAGAGTATGGGTGATATATGTTTTCACCACTTTATTGTTCCAGAGTCCTAGTATTTTTTTCATAATGGTCAAGTATTTCTTTTAGAAACTGAAAAATTTATGAAAACATAAACATAACAAAGAATTAAGGGATCTTGCATATTTTGTCATCCTTTTTCCTGGCTTTGAAGTGAAAGTGAAAAACAGTCATGTCCGACTCATTGTGACCCCATGGACTGTAGTCTGTGGAATTCTTCAGGCAGGAATACTGGAGTTGATAGCCTTTCCCTTCTCCAGGGGATCTTCCCAACCTGGATCAAACCCAGGTCTCCTGCATTGCAGGTGGATTCTTTACCAGCTGAGCCACAAGGGAAGCCAAAGAATACTGGAGTAGGTAGCCTATCCCTTCTCCAGCGGATCTTCCCAACCCAGGAATTGAACTGGGGTCTCCTGCTTTGCAAGTGGATTCTTTACCAACTGAGCTATCAAGGAAGTCCCCTGGCTTTAATGCACTATTTTAAAAACATGTAGTATGTAGGCAAAGCACAAGTTTAGGTGCAGAAAATCAGCATCACGGATAAAATGTGCTTCCTTTAGTGCTCAGAATGTCAGATACTAGTGTCTGTCATTTAGAGCTATTTTGCGCTAGTGGTGTGGCCGTGGATGGAGGTGACAAGGGGAGGCTGTATTGACTGCAACTGTGATACATCCATGGAACAAAGCTGTGAAGACAGGGGGTGGCATGGATGGGACATTCCATTGGTTTCCATGACTGATAAGATGGCAGCATTGATGGTAGTGAGCTAGGCACAGAGGTAGAGGCGTGAATTTGAAATTCAGACCAACGTTGAGCCAGGTTGTTTGTCTCAACACTGGTGCTTGATCTCTGTCTCTGATTTTCTCCTCTTGGAGACGATTTTCCTGTGGTTAGAGATTTGCCTCCCCCAGTCCTACAGTCTGTTAGAGGCAAACTGAACAGGATTCTATTTCTTCTCCCCCTGCACTTTCTACAACCCATTAGTGAGGCCTGGCAATTCTCCCTTTCTTTTTGAGCTCTTCTTTCCATTCTTTTCTTGCTTTTCAACCATTCATGTTCTCCAGGGCAGGTGGCTGATTCTGAGCTCCAATTCTGCACCATTTAAAAAATTTCATGGAACATTTTTTTTCCTACTGTACTGGGAACCCTTGAGTAATGGGTGAGAAAAACCTTCCTGAGTCTATTTTTCTAATTAAATAGAAGTTAGGTCATGCAAACAATCACAACATAGCTGAACCAATTCTTGCCCAGTTTGGGATGACTACAAAGGGAATCATCTCCAATACCTGGAAAGGTCCAATAGAATTGATTTTAGTGAAGAAGCATTCAGAGTCCTTGGTAATTTAAAACTCAGCTTCCTATTCTAAAACCACAAGAGGAATGTTTTTTAACCATTTTACAAGTGTAGGATTTTGAACCAATGCTATAAAGTCAGCAACACATAAAAAGTGAATCTTAACCTGGCGAGAAGAAAATTTCTCTGATCAGAATTTGTGTGAGAATGGATGTATAACAACACGTTCAGTATTATATTTCCTTTTATTTTCATAATAATTTTAATTTATATGAATTCCAAATTATATTAATCATAACACTGGCAATTTATTCTTGGTGATGAGAATACATTTCT
This sequence comes from Dama dama, assembly GCF_033118175.1. Taxonomy (NCBI): domain Eukaryota; kingdom Metazoa; phylum Chordata; class Mammalia; order Artiodactyla; family Cervidae; genus Dama; species Dama dama. Next base: position 70,080,358 of record NC_083693.1, read on the forward strand.
TGGACATTTTCAAATAGCCATCAAGATGAGCAAGGTGGGGAAAAACAACACTGTCGTATGCCTGTATTACATGATACAATTCGCAGGGCGCTTCCATTTTTGTAAATTAGTTTTTTCTTCAAATTAAAATGTGAGAAGGTATGAAATTCTTATTAGCTTTATATTAATTAAAGGGAACATGGGTTACAGAGAATTAGGAAAATTAAATAGTTCAGAGGATTTAAATAGTTAGATCATTTCTAAGGCTTGCCTTTTTGTAGTTCATTTTTCCATCCATCCATCTGTCCATCTATCCATTTATCTCTTCTTTTATTTCCATGTCTGTATAACTGTGTATCCTTTCTCTCTCCACACATAACTTATGAGTGCTTGATTTGAATCTGCATATATAAAAGTAGCAGTATATTCTAACAAACAAGCAAGGTACCTGGTCTAGTGGAGCATGGCCTGATGATCCAATGGTTTGGACAATGTTAAATGGACGTGAATGTCAATGTCCATAGTGATCTTGTGTCTTCTTTTAATACTTCGGACCTGGGGAAACATCCTCAACCGGATAGCTATGATCCTGGGAGGGTCCCCAGAGGGAATCACATGTAGGGGAGAAGGTCAGCTCAATGTGGATGATGAGGTAAGGAAGGGAGGATTCTGAGGTGGGCCAGGACAAAGCAGGACAAGAACACCGTTCCCATAGTCAAGACAGATATTCATGCAGCCTTTGGAAAAGTTGGAAAACAGAGCCTGAGAAGGATAGGCAGAACCATGCGATTTCTGCAGTTAAAGACTTCCTGAGGGTCTTCCCTGGCAGCCCGGTGGTTAAGGAGCCACCTGCCAGGGGAGGGGACCCGGGTCCCACCCCTGGCACAGGAAGATTCACGTGCCACAGAGCAGCGCAGGCCTGAGCCTGCGCGCCTGGAGCCCTGAGCCACAGCAAGAGAAGCCACTGTGGCGAGAGAAAAGCCCGCATGGAGCGGTGAAGACCCAGCACAGCCAGAAACAAACATAAATCCATGCAAAGAAGAGATTGCTTGGACCAGGGGTGGTAAACTGTGGTCCTCAGGCCAAACCTGGCCATCAGCCAGTCTGTGTCAGTAACGCTCTGTTGGAACCTGCTACTTCTAAGTCACTTCAGCCGTGTCCGACTCTGTGCGACCCCATCCCTGGGATTCTCCAGGCAAGAACACTGGAGTGGGTTGCCATTTCCTTCTCCAATGCGTGACAGTGAAAGGTGAAAGTGAAGTTGCTCAGTCGTGTCTGACTCTTCCCGACCCGATGGACGGCAGCCTACCAGGCTCCTCCGCCCATGGGATTCTCCAGGCAAGAGTACTGGAGTGGGATGCCATTGCCTTCTCCGCTAGCCACTCCTATCTGCTGATATGTTCTCTCTGGCTGCTTTCCTACATGCAAGGGACTCCTCTGCCCTGGAAAGCTGATAAGATTCACCCTCTGGCCCTTTCCGGAAAAGTTTGCCAAGCCCCGAGGAGGGCCCGTTGCCCAGAGAGGCACCTCAGCTAGTGAGCACCTTTATGTGTCAAGTTCTGGAAGGACGCTAAACCTGGTTAGTGCCTCAAATAAATAAAATATTACAGACCTTCCCAGTCAAAGGCACAGACTACAAGAAAGGAAGAAAAAAATAATAATAAAAGGTAATCCCAGCGGATTTATTGTTTCCGCCCTGAAGCAAGGCAGTGCATCTGAAGAGCCTTTATCCTTCAGGGACAGGAACCCACCCACCGGAGTCTGCAAGAAAGGAAACGGGACAGATGAGAGGGCTGAGGGCTCCGGAGAGGGGACCCGGGAACCAGCAGCCTCAGCCTGCCCGGGGCAGTGCGAGGACAGAGGCCGCAGCTCTCTGAAGACTGGCCCTCGCTGGTCAGGGCGTCTTTGGCTCCCCACATCACCTCCCCACTGATGTGGGAGCGATTCTCTGTTAAAACACCATTTGCAATTGAAATACGATCAATGCATTATTAATGCCAGGAGCAATTCTGGGGCAATTTTATTTACTCTCCAGCAGTCTGAAGATTCACAGGAGAGGAGGGAAAAAGAAGAAGAAGGGCAGGGGAATGGTGGGAAGAAAAAAAAAAAAAAGATAGAGGGAGGCAGACAGAAAAGTGGGAAAGAAAAGAGATCGGCTTGCTTTTTTTTTTTTTTTTGATGTGTTTGCCTTCACGACTTCGAAGTTCTCGCTAATTCCATCTGTCCACAACAGAGCCATCGACGGTGAGAAAAAGCATTTCCATATGTGCAAATTAGCATCCAGGCTCCCTTAATCTGTGCTGTGGTCCTCTGAAGTAGATGGGGAGCTTGCCTGCCAAACCCACTGATGGCATCGGAATAGAGGCAGGACTGACGGAAGCTGCTGTTCGCCCTCCAACTCTGGGCCAGCCCCTCCCTCTTCTGTATTTTCCACTCTGTTCTAAGGGTGTCGCTTTGCTCAGCTTCCAATAAACACGTGGCCCCAACAACGCCTCTCCCTTGATGAACGTCCACTTCCCTCCAGACCCACCTGTCTTTCTTCTAATGAGAGCGGGCCCTTGCAGGGTGACACAGCAGTGGCCAGCACTCAGCCTGGTTGTCCAGGATTTGCAAGGTGTGGCTGGCTCCCTGGGGTCACGGGGAGCTGGCAAGAGCTGCCCAGAGGGCCCAGCTGGGCGTTCACAGGCATGCCAGCATGCCACAGTTACCCGTCCCCGGGTCTCTCTTGGCCCCATGCTGCTTCCCTCTTGCTCCTTAACCTGACACTTTATTCCAGCCTCTAAGTCTTCAATATCCACTTACGCAAGGAAACAGCAGAAAATGAATCTGGATCTTTTACTCAGGAAGCATTGACTCTCATAGAAACAGCAGCTCAAAAACAAGTCAGGAGAAGGTTGCGGAGCCTTACAAAGCAGCTGCATAAGGACATTGAGGGGCGTCAACGCACCCTCATTCACACTATGATTTTGGTTTCCTAGGTTTCAGCCTTGGTGTTCCCACAACATTTTGGCTTGGGCCTCACTGGTTACTCGGATAGTAAAGAATCTGCCTGCAATGCAAGAGACCTGAGTTCTATCCCTGGGTGGGGAAGGTCCCCTGGAGAAGGGACTGGCAACCCACGCCAGTATTCTTGCCTGGAGAATCCCATGGATGGAGGCGCCTGGTGGGCTACACTTCATGGGGTCACCAAGAGCCAGAGACAACTGAGTGACTAACACTTTCATTCTTTCATCCACCCTATCGCAACCCCACTGGGGGCTTGTGTCTCCTTTCCCAGCTCTGAGAACATATTCCTCGGCACAGTGCCTTCCTTACAGGGTCCCGGGAGAATGCCCCTGTGCCTGGGGGCTATGTTCTCTAGAAACTATTCTAGAAACCTCCACCTGCTCATCTGCTATGGAGGAAACAGGGTAACTGGAAAAACTTGAGGGGGCAGACCCTGAAGGTCCCAGAGATTGACAGCATCCTCCCTGCCCCACCCTGGTCAGATCTTCCACCCACTTGTTGGAAGTCCCCACACTGCTGGAGGCATACATTGCTGTTCTTTGCTGTTGTCACAGGACAAGTGCCAGGGATACGCCGGGGTGGGAAATGAGAAATCTCGCTCACTTTTCTCCTGTCTGTGCCATTTTCATTCCTTCCAGATATCAGCACATGAGACTCAAGACTGATATAAATAAATAGATACACTTTGGCCATTGCAAATGTCTCTTGCTGAAGAAGGGGGTCTCCAGTGATGGTGGAGAGACTCACTCACAAGGTGGGTGATCCTGTGTGCATTCAGGTCTCCTGGCTTAGAAACCCTGGGCTGTATTTCAGCTTGTGTCTTCTAATGCTGCCATCGGCCCCTACGGGATCTCCAGACACAGAATCAGCCACCATGCTCTGATTTGTCTCCCTGAGGGTTACAGAGGGCCATGAGCACCGCCCCCCACCCTCTGCCGGTGCTCCTACACGGTGACCTCCCGTGCCCTCTTTCTGGGTAGCCCCAGCTTTCCACCCAAAGGAATCCCCTCCAGCCCTGGAGAACTTCAGAAATGAAGCCAGAGAATTCCAGAAGGTGCAGGCTGACCATGTGTGGGAATAAGACTTGGCAAGCACACTGTTTTCCTTCGCAATCTCTTATTTTACAGGAAAGAAGAGGAATTCCCAAAGAGGTAGATGGAGTGAGACAAGCACCTTCCTTCACGGAGGCCTTGGACAGAAATCACATTGCTCTTCAGTGCATCCAGATTTGCTCTTTGAGGCCCCAAGGGCAGTTTGGCAGAAAGAATAGAGAATGTGGGAAAAAAGAACAGCATCCCTTGGACCCGCAGATGGCTTCCATGGGGAAAAAGAATTACACTTTGGGAAACCCTGGAGAGATAGGTGACAGGGATCGAGTTAAAGAATTAGTCCCTGACCCTCAAACCTGTCAAAATATGAAACCAGTAGCCTCCAGATGAGTCTCAAATAATTTCTGCCATTAACAATGGAAATTGCAAGGTAACTGCTGCTTTGGGGTTGTTCTTGTTGTTCAGTCGTTAAGTCGTGTCTGATTTTTTGCAACTCCATGGACTGCAGCACACCAGGCTCCTCTGTCCTCCACTGCCTCCCAGGGTTTGCTCAAATTTGTCACCATTGAGTCAGCAAGGCTATCTAACCATATCATCCTCTGCCAGCCTCTCTCCTTTTGCCCTCAATCTTTCCAGCATCAGGGTCTTTTCCAATGAGTCAGTTCTTCGCTTCACATGGCCAAAGTGCTGGAGCTTCAACTTCAGCATCCATCCTTCCAATGAATATTCAGGGTTGATTTCCTTTAGTATTGACTGGTTTGATCTCCTTGCAGCCCAAGGGACTCTTAAGAGTATTCTCCAGAACAATAATTCAAAAGCATCAATTCTTTGTGGTGCTCAGCCTTCTTCATGGTCCAACTCTCATATCCGTACATGACTACTCCTATTTGCAAAGTGCTTTACAGACCACTGAGCCCGTTTTATTGTGATGTGTACCTTGATCCTGGTACTGTCCCCATCAGGCAGGTATGAGTGTTCATCCACCTTCAACAAATGAGAAAAAGGAGGTTCCCAGGGTTTAGAGAATGGTGTGAGCTCTCACAGCTAATAATGAGCAGAGCCAGACTGGCTGAACCTCCTCCTGCCTTCAAGTTTGAAATTAGTCATTATCGTTAAAACTTAAACACCAGTGGGGCTCGGGAACACACTGGACAGTGCTGGGATGATCTACCAGACTCCAGCTTTGTATGGATGCCCAGTTTGGAGCAAGGGAATGTTTCTTCAGAAGGCTAGAAGTGTGGGGCTCTGTGGATGAACCAATGATCAAACAGCAGCTCTCAGACAAGCTGGGTGAAAGATACTCATAACTTCTAATACACGTCCTTTTTTTTCCTATATTATGTACAGGAATTCTGCATGGAGTTCCTTTTGTCTGAAGTCTTCCTCCCCTCTTCTACTTTATAGGATTCTTAATAAATTGTCACTGAGTATAGACTCATACGGAGAAGGCATTGGTGACCCATTCCAGTACTCTTGTCTGGAAAATCCCATGGACGGAGGAGCCTGGTAGGCTGCAGCCCATGGGGTCGCTAAGAGTTGGACACAACTGAGTGACTCCACTTTCCCTTTTCCCTTTCATGCATTGGAGAAGGAAATGGCAACCCCCTCCACTGTTCTTGCCTGGGGAGTCCCAGGGATGGGGGAGCCTGGTGGACTGCCATCTATGGGATCGCACAGAGTCGGACACGACTGAAGTGACTCAGCAGCAACAGCATAGACTCATTAATTTAGAAGAAGAACTTAAACTCAAATCAATGACCTTCTTCTGAATCCCTTATTCTCAGGTGCCCACAACATCCCCACATCTTGCAGTTCTTGAGCTGGTCTGTAATTTGTATTCACTTTCCTGTATCCTTGATTAGAAGGTCTTCCCTGTTGGGCTCAGATGTTAAAGAATCTGCCTGCAATGCAGGAAACCCGGGTTCAATCCCGGGGTCAGGAAGATCCTCTGGAGAAGGGAAAGGCTACCGACTCCAGTATTCTTGCCTGGAGAATTCCATGGACAGAGGAGCCTGGCAGGCTACTGGACATGGGGCCTCAAAGAGTCAGACACAACTGAGCGACTTTCCCTTTTTTTGCTTTCATACTTTATTAGAATATGGATGCTTTGAAGGTAGAATCTAGGTCTTCTGTATCTTAAACAGCTCTGTTCCTGGCACAATGTATATGCTAAATTTGAATGAATACATGAATGACGTTTATACTCAGCCTTTTAGAACCTGATTGCCTTGGGATGTCCAATTTTTTTCTCTCCCGTATGCCCACAACACTTGAGCTACTGGTTGAAAAGAGGAACCCACACCTGATGTCCTGGCCCTCTTAGTTCTGAGAAGGTGCCCCTGGTTGCTAATCCTGACTTGCCTGGAGGTGCCAGAAATAAAACCGCAGCCTCTTGAGCAGAGCAGACTCCATATGCTAGCCCCCGGCTGCTAGAGCACCAGCCAGCCTAAATTCGAAACATTTCTAAAGTGTTATACAATGTTGCAATAATGTTTTTACAAAACAAAGGCTGAGTTACTGGAAGCCATTTTTGACCAATCAGAATCTTATTGGAAAAGGAGTCCTGATGGGTACTCTTGGTGACACAGTGGAAAAATATACATGTATATATATATATATATATGTGAATATGCATGTATATGTGTGTGTATATATATGCATCACATATGTGTATATGTGTGTATATATACACATATAAGTATCACAGGCAAGACTCAGTCTGGAAACATCTTTCTAAGTGAGGAAGAGGTGGTAAGAAGCTATGGTTGAAGTGGATCCGGGGAAGGGCCAAAGAATGGGGGTGGAAAATGGTTAAAAGTGAAGAATGTCAGGTCAGACTCTGCTCCTGGGTCTTGGGGATAAGGTAGGTACTAGAGTTGGGAAAACTTGAATCACACTCAAACTTCATTTACATGGAGTTTAGTCCACTTACAATGTTTCTGTTCTTCGGCTAAATTAACCCTGGCCGTGTCTCAGGACAGAGGGCTGACAGCTCTGATTTAGTCTGTGTGGGTCAGACCACACTTGGCATTTTGTGTTTAACTCCGAATGCAGAGCTTCACAGAGGACACACAGGGGAGACTAGTCAGAGCAGGGAGATGGAGATGCAGACAACTTGAAATACCAGGGCATGTGAAGACAAATGCAAAGGATAGTAAAGTCAACTTTGTTACCTTAAATAACTAAAGTACTACAGTGGAGGACCTGAATTGTGTTTCACCAAAATTCTTTATCATGAGGATTTCTATTTAGCATTCCATTATGTTTCTAAATAAATTGCATTCTATACTACAAAATGCATGCATATCTCTCCTTGATACCCTGTTTGAGTTCTCTAGTTATTTGAAGATAGCCAGAAACCAGACTTGTGTGTCTGTGTGCAAACAACCATGCACATGGATTATTTAATTACTGTTATACAAATGAGAATATATTATACACATTTATCTCTAAACCAAATTTTAATCCACTTGTTAATAGGTCAAACATTCCATATCAGCATGGTCTGTGTCCGTGTGAATACATACATATACACACACATGCACATATGTTTATGTACAAAGGTATGATATATATATATGATATATATGTATACATCCAGAAAATATATGAAGAACTAAACTTTCTTCATTCTTTTTAAGAACTATTACTTCACTATATGTGTGTTTATGTGTATGTGTGCAACAAAACTTAAACAACTTGCTATCCATGTTTAGAGCATTTATCATGTTTTGACTCTAAAAAAACTATTTCAGCAATTTTCTTTATACAATTTTCTCCATACACACTTTGCCGTAAAATCATTGTGTTCAACTGTCTGCAGAATTTTTTTTTTTTTTTTTTTTGGCTTATGGATCTTTCTTCTTTTGAAGTACAGTTGCTTTATAACGTTGTGTTAGTTTCTACCGCACGGCAAAATGAATCAGCTACATGTTTACACATATATCCCCTTTTTTAACAATTTCTTTCTCATTTAGGTCACCAGAGAGCCCTGACTAGAGGTTCCTGTGCCACACAGTAGCTTCTCATATCTATTTCAGACATAGTATCAGTAATGTATAGATGTCAGTCTCAGTTTCCCAGTTCATCCCTGCTCCCCACTTGCTACCTAGGCATTTGTTCTCTATCTGTGTCTCTATTTCTGCTTTGCAAATAAGACCATCTATACGATTTTTCTAGATTCCGCATACATGTGTTAATAAACAATTTTTGTTTTTCTCTTTCCGACTTAACTTCATGCTCTATGACAGTCTCCAGGCCCATCCACGTGTCTAAATTGACTGTGGATGTTTATTCTTACAACACTCATTGCCCCATCTTCCTCCATTGAAGTAGCCATGGTTAGCACTCCAAGCAGTAGTGAAATACTACATAGAGCTCCCCTACCCGGCCCACACTGTGTTTTATTAGACTCTGACTTTTGCCAATCTGATAGATGAAAAATAATATCTCTCAATAGCTGTAATTTGCTTTCCTCATCTCCAGTAAACTTTGCATATTTTCATAGACTTAAAAGCCATGTGTATTTCCTTTTCTATCAACTACCTGTTCTTATGATTCCCTCTCCCCATCCCCGCAAACTTATTATAATTCCTTAGATGACTAAGTTCCAAAGAAATTAACCGAACCTCTTGGTCCTATCTTTCAGGTCATGAAATCATCTGGGAAGTGTGCACATGTGCCGCAATTCATATATCCTCTCTGTTCTGTGGACTCAGGAGCCACACACAAGCAGGGGTCATGGGCTCTTATCCTGTCTCCACCTCAGTTTTGAGTTGGGATTTGAGCAAGTCCTAGTCACTCTGGGTCTTCACCTTCCACTGGAAGTGGATAACAACCCACAGAAGCATCACTGGTTCTTCATGGGAAGATTTCAAGGTGAGGATGAGTGGGAAAGTTCTTCCACACTTTAAAGCTCAGCTTGGGTATCTAGGCTGTAGTGTGGTCTGTTTAAGATGAGCAGATTGAGCATACGCTGCACTCATTTCTGTATCTTCTGGGCTCATCAGTTGTCTCATGAGGTGTTCAACCACAAAGGCCAAGAGCAAGGCAAAGACCTTGAATAAAGGATGTGAGCTGGCAGACTGCCTGGACTGACCCCTTTGCTGAGAGGTCTTGCTCTCAGACTTGATGAGTGTGATCCAGGCCCCTTGAGTCTCCCTCACTCTATCCAGTGCCTCAACTTTGACTCCATCCCTCAGAATGTGAGCTCCTAGGACCGCCGTTCAAAAACCACCGACTCCAAACCATCAGAGGGTTTTCATCACCTGCATCTCCAGTTCTCACTGGGCAGAGGTGGGTTCTGAGCAGAGCAACCAGCTATGGCCTGAGTCTGAATCTTCTTTCCAGCTTTCCCCGTTTCAGGACTTATGAATTATTAACGAGCCCTCTGTTTGTAATGCTGGGCTCTCTGCTTCCTCCAAATTAAATTACTGAGGGATATATTTGATTATAAACATACTTAGTAAATGTTTTCATTGTTGCTTTCTGTAGCTTTCTTTGTACTAAAGTGTTATAATGTCAAAAAGTCAACCGCAAACATCTACAGCATGCGGTGGAAAACCATTTAAAGCAAATGCTGGGCAAATTAAGTAATCAGAAATGAAAACCACTTTAGGACAATAGTGAATATAATTTGTCATCTCAAAAAAAAAAAAAAAAAGAAAGAAAGAAGAAGAAGAAGAAGAGAGGGGGTACACTTCTTCCAGCAGCTAAGTATTTCTGAAAAGAGAGCTGAAATTGACATGGAATCTGAGTCACGGTCTAGCATGTTCCCTCTTTCTACTGATGTGATCTTAACTAAGGCAAGGCTTCTCTGTGCTTCTCTTTCCTCATCTTCAAGCTAGGATAAGTCTCTCCTACCTATTCCATCAAGTCTTCAAGAAAAGCAGTTTTATCAGCTGTAAATAATCTATCGATGTGAATGTTAATTACTGCTATACCAAAAGTCAGCTACAAAAATCTTCAGTTGAACAAATAATAAACAATGACTGTGTGCTAACTGGGCTGGGGGTTCAGGATTTAATAAATTTAATGGGTATGTATTGCATGGATCTTGTCCTCCAGAAGCTATGGTCTCAAAGAGGAACATTCACACAAAACTGCAGCAGGGGTTCAATGGGGAGAGTTTGGCTTGATAGGTACAAATGAGCCATTCTAGGCACAGAAGATGGTGTATGTGAATTATGCTGGGGAAACAAAGGGATGGATGTTCAATTGTAGATTTGGTAGCAAAGAGAAGTTGAAGCAAAAAGATTATAAAGATTCTCCTGGGTGGACAAAGCAGGGACTAGAGTTAAGCTGTATGTACATAAGCCCAGGGGTCAAAGAGGACCCTGAACTGGAGATCAGCATCTCAACCATGTTTAAGGGTGGTGTGGAAAGAAGAGAACTTGACAAACTTCTCTGGGGCAGATGTTAGGGTCTTGAATGCCATCTTAAAATCTGGATTCTCTTCTATAGCTCACGACAGCCTTTAGGGTTTTTCAGAAACAGATCGTCATCTCAGCTCTTATCTTTCAGAATGATAACTTGATAACTAAGAGCAATGAAATGGAAAGAGAACGGGTGTGGAAGTAAGAGAGATCTGAGCTGAACTTCTTAGCAGTTCTGTGACCTGAATGGGGAAGTTAACCACTCTGCATCTCACTTTTTTCATCCGTGCAGAGGAGAAAACCAAGCCACCTCCCTGAGTTGTGGTGAGGATACACGAGACCACATGAGTAGTATTTCTAGCCTGCGTCTTACAGAGAACTAGCTGAGAATATGTGCTTTTTGTCTTCCTTTCCCTGTGGAAAATCTGATCTCTTGCCCCCCAATAAGCATAGGAGGGAAAAAACAAAAAACAACAACTATGAACGTGACAGGAAGAGGGAGAGACCACGAGACTGCACAAAAGTTAAGTTTACCTGCCCAGCCTCAGTTTCCCCAGACCTAAAGTGGAGGGGTTTAGAGCAGATTCATTTGAAGGGCCCATCCAGCTTTAACTGTGTCTCATGATAGCACAAGGACCATGTGGGAGGCAGAGTGTGTTTAAAGGGATCAGGGGCCAGGGGCCCTGCTAAGACCATAGCATGACAAATGGCATTTAATACAGGCTACAAAGGCACCAGATGCAGACTTTAATGAAAAGAAAATGGTGTCGCCATATCATCACAAATTAACTCCATCTATCTGCACAGCCTGGAGTGCTGAAGTCATAGTTTGAAATTCAGCGACACTTATGGTTAACACATGCTGTTTTATTCATGTTTTCGTCTTCATCAAACATTTACTGAGCACCTACTAATGCCAACAACCGTGCTTAATCTTGGGGACACCGAAATGAAAGGGGTTTTCTCTTTCATGTGTGTTAACCATTCTCCCTGGCCTCATCAGAACTCCTGGAGGGCATGGAGGGTGTTTCGCCAGCCTCTGCTGATATGGTACCAGCCTGGTGCCTTTTGGACGTGAGGAAATCAGTAGTGTCCTTGCTGATGATGGGGATGGGGATACTGTGGTGCTGGTGACACCACTGGTGGTGGTCCTGGAGTAAGTCATGTCACCAGTGGTCGTGGTAGAGGTGGCCGTGATGGTCGCGGTGTAGCACTGATTCTGGTGTTAGGGGTGGGGGTGCTCCCTGCATTGATGATGTAAGTTTTCACTTGAAGAATGACTTTGTTGTTCCTACTGTTATTGAAGCCAATGTTTTCTAAATAATTGTACTTTCACAAAGAAACACATGTTCATTATGGAGTAATATAAAATACCGGCCAAGAGAAAAAGATGGAAGCTACCCATAATTGCACTACCAATATTTTGGTTGTGTGATCACAGTGTAATACCAGTATGAAGTTTCTCTCTCTCTATTTTTTTTTTTCTTGCCACACCGGATGGCTTGCTGAAGGCTTCCCTGATAGCTCAGTTAGTAAAGAATCTGCCTGCAGTGTACGTGATGCCGGTTCAATTCCTGAGTTGGGAAGATCCCCTGGAAAAGGGAAGGGCTACCCACTCCAGCATTCTGGCCTGGAGAATTCCACGGACAGTATAGTCCATGGGGTCACAAAGAGTCGGACACAACTGAGTGCCTTTCACTTTCCATGGCTTGCAGGATCTGAGTTCTCCAACCAGGTTTGGTTCAAGCCCTTGGCAGTGAGGGCTTGGAGTACTAATCACTGGACTGCCAGGGAATTCCCATGAAGCTTTTGATGCACATACATTTAAATGTGCACATGCATGTTATAGAGAACATATTCTTTTATACCCGTTTTTTAAAACTACATTAAAATCATTTCATTTCCAGAAAATAAAGATATAAATTACAGATGTCATTTCTGTACAAGAAATAATGTCTACACCTATTCTTAAAGACATAATATTTTCCACTGTTGGAAATTAAAATGCTTTGCTAAACCTGTTCTTGAGCATCTGCTTCCTGAGTGATTTATCTGGATTTGAGAAGGGAAGGACCAAAATCAAAGTCCACTTAGAGCTGGGTCACACTGGAGCAGGCTTCTTTATCTTGTATGGTCTCAATTATCTGACATAGGGATAAGAATGCTGTATCCATTGGGATAAGGGCATTTTGAGGCTTACATATAATGTAAGCTTTGTATAAAGCTTCAAGCCCACTGATTCAGACATAGCAGATACTTGAATGCCTTTTCCCATTCATTTCTCACCCCTCATTGGGTCACTTTTGCTTTGGGTTCACTCACTTGGAAAAGGGGTGCAGTTGCCAGTAGAAAGATGCTCACCTTCCAGCTGAAGAGTGAGACATCAAGTGAACCAGGAGAATCTAATCTCCCCGTGGTTAGCTTCTTGCTTGCCTTCTGTCTCTGCTGTTCTATTTGTCTCTGCTCTGTCTTCTCCCATCCCTCGGTGCTGTGTCCTGCAGGGCTGTGGGACCAGAGGACCATTTCTCTCTGCCACCAGTGATGCGCATACAGTGAGGAGGGGGAGGGAGTATCCATCACTGAGGTCACAGGAAAAGGGAAGTGAAGTCTCTAGCTTACCTGAAACACATGCTGAGTTGGGACTCAGAATGCATTTTGTCTTTTTCTTTAAGGAAACCATATGGTAAGTGATAGCTAGGTTCCTAGGCTAGCCCTCTAAAGCTGTTTCCATTCATAAAGTCCCTAAATTACAATGTAAACAAGACTGTTTAATCTAACAAGTGCTGAACTCAGGTTATTTTTTTTTTTTTTTAATACGTTTTACCCCTGCAGTTGATTCAATGCTATGGAATACACATCACAACATAAAACAAATGTCCTTGATGAGAGAAAAACTTGAATATAGGGGTGACATAGCATGCAAGCTTCCAAGATGCAATGGTATCTTGGAAGGGTTTTCCACGGTGAGGGGGTGATCCAGACATGATTGAGGAGAAATAATTTTCTGGCAGGTACAGAAGCACTGAGTGAGGAAGATGGGAGAGTGTCCTGAGATGAGAACAAAACAGAATGAGGTCAGAAACATGGGTCTCTGTTGAATGTGAGAGGGAATAAAGAGGGGTGATAAGTACCATGAGATGAGGTCACGGATACCACGGGACTGCATGTTAGATGTCTGGACATTTTAGTTCTATAAATGTGCTTTATGAACATGGCTTACAGACAAGTTGTACCTCTTAAGAGGCAACTCCCAGGTTTCTCAGGCCTTGCAAATCAATCCCTATGTGACAGTGTGAAGGAATTGCATTTTTAAATTGCTGTACTCTTCATGCACACTCAGATGGGCAGACCCACTTCCTGAACACTGGTGAACCTTCAGAGGCCATTGGGCAGTGGAACCACAAGGTTGGTGGTAATTTACAGTAATTCAGCTAAAACTCACATATACTGCTGCTGCTGCTGCTGCTAAGTCACTTCAGTCATGTCCGACTGCTCACCAGGCTCCCCCGTCCCTGGGATTCTCCAGGCAAGAACACTGGAGTGGGTTGCCATGTCCTTCTCCAATGCATGAAAGTGAAAAGTGAAAGTGAAGTCACTCAGTGATGTCTGACTCTTTGCGACCCCATGGACTGCAGCCTACCAGGCTCCTTCATCCATAGAATTTTCCAGGCAAGAGTACTGGAGTAGGTTGCCATTGCCTTCTCCACCTGTATACTGCATAATGACCTTTCTAGAGACTTTCAGAACTATACACAGAATATGGCCTTGGGATTAACATCTGAGTTTCAGTTCAGTTCAGTCACTCAGTCATGTCCATTTTGTAACCCCACGGACTGCAGCACGCCAGGCTTCCCTCTCCATCACCAACTCCTGGACCTTGCTCACACTCATGTCCATCGAGTCGGTGATGCCATCTAACCATCTCATCCTCTATCATCCCCTTCTCCTCCCACCTTCAATCTTTCCCAGCATCAGGGTCTTCTCCAATGAGTCAGTTTGTCACATCAGATGGTCCAAAACAACCTTAATTCATGCATCAACCTACAGAGCTAGGAATTATAATTTCTGTCTTATGGATGCAGGAATCTAGGCCTGGGTAGCACAGTCAGATCAAGGCTAAAGTCTCAGATGGAGAAGAGGAAGAGTCCAGGTGAAACTGAGCAGGAGCCTGTGGGACTCCTGGGCACGGAAGCCTTTCCATGTCTCCTGTTCATTTGTAGGAAATGGTCTTCAGCCTCCACCACCTTCTCTGAGTTTCAAAGGGCAGCTTCAATAGGTAACCAGGGAAGAGAGAGGATGCTGAGACAAGGGGGAACAGTCAAGAAACAGTCGCGCAGGCTTGGGGCAGGGTCCTGGTTCTGCCTCAACAGAAACACGTAGCAATGTTGATTTGAGCTCGTCTATAGAACTAAAACCCCCATCAAATGGAAAATATTAATTACTTGAGGAAGCATGCTTCACTCCAGAGATGGTCACTGCTCGATAACCTTGACAACCTGAGAAACTCATCAGGAGACCTCCTGAGGTCAGATTAAAGGAACCACAGAAGCTTATCAAGAGACCATCTGAGGCCAGATTAAAGGAGTATAGCCTCTGCACACACCCTGAACCTTACCAGCAGCCCCACCTTGGAGCAATCACCATAACACTCCTCACCAAATCCCGCAGGTTTGGACACACAGTTCTGAGGGCCTTAGACCACTGTGACCCCCGTTCGCCTGGCAGGCAATAAAGCTATTCCTTTCTGCTTCACTCAAAACTCTGAGATTCGACTTGGTACTGGTGCACAGAAGCTAAGTTCTGGTATCACTAGGGCCCTGCTCTCTGTACTTTATTCACATAGAAACACCCCTCAGGAGGACTGGTCTGGATGCCCAACCAGACACTTTGTGAACTGAGGAAAACTGAGGTGGGTTGACTTGCAAAAGTCACACAGTCATTCATCAGCAGACACAGGATGAAACCTCACATCCTCCTGCTCACTGGTCTCAGTTCCTCCGCTTTCCACGGCTGCCCATCTTGGGTCTCCCCTTGAATCTCCCTCTGACCACCACCTTCTGGCTGAGTGGCAACATTCCTGATGGCAAGCAAAAACTAGTGACTGTTGGACCCTCCTCCTTATCTCAGCCAACAGGAAGAAGAACCATGGACTGTACATCTCTGCCATTCCTCTCCAGCATCTTGGGTGTTGGGATGAGAGAAGATTCTTTGGCCAGATTTCTATAAGAGGACATGGTTAACTATAACCACCATGTATGCTCATAAAATGTGTCACTTGAAGATGTTTTGGTTGGCACTAGGAATTTTGAAATCAAAACCAAGAAACAGTTTAATTACAAGTAGAGAAAGTTAAAAAAAAATAAATTGAACAAAAGCTGGCTTCTTCCAAACATTCACATGATGAAGGAAAGAAACATGATGATTATGTGGCTTCATCTAAACCATGAGGCGTTTCTCACCCCAGTGCCATTCAATGTCTGCTTCTGATGTGAGAGAATCCTCCTTCTCAACTATTTGGTAAATAATTCATGTTTTCAATTTGGTTAAATATGCCCATTTAGCTCTTACAACCGATCAGACTCTCAGGGAAACATGATGCATTTTAATAAACCCAATATTTAGCTAAATACAGCAAAATCCCATAACATTTTTTTTTCCAGAGGATGGGAAATGAAAATATATTAAGTGGGAAATATCATGTGTGTGCCCAACCAACCATGTCTTGAAAAGGTAACTGCTACATGTGGGAAAAGATTATAAGTGTGATAATTGAACTTGGATGCCTATGTGGGGGAGCCGTTCAGAGGAGGAGAAGGGAACTTTCATGCCTGGGTGAGCAGGGTGGCATAGGGGGAGACTAGTAGTGAAAGTGTTAGACACTCAGTCGTGTCTAGCTCTTTGCAACCCCATGGTCTGTAGCCTGCCAGTCTCCTCTGTCCGTGAAATTCTCTAGGCAAGAATACTGCAGTGGGTGGCCATTCTCTTCTCCAGGGAATTTTCCCGACCCAGGGATCAAACCTGGGTCTCCTGCGTTGCAGGCAGATTCTTTAGCACCAGAACCACCAGAGAGGCCTGGTAACGGAGATGGGGGAAGGAGAATGATTGCCAATCAGGGATTTTCTACTTGGTGCAACTGTTCCAACCATTGTGTTGGCTCCAAAGCAGAGGTCCCCAGCCTCCAGGCTGTGGGCCGGTACCGGTCTGTGGTCTGTTAGGAACTGGGTCACACAGCAGGAGGTGAATGGCAGGTAAGAGAGCAAAGCTTCGTCTGTATTCACAGCTGCTCCCCACTGTTCTCATGACCACTTGAGCTCCACCTCCTGTCAGATCAGTGGTGGCATTAGATTCTCATAGGCGCACAGACCCTAACACTAAAGTCAAGGTGGAATATCCCGATATTGCTGCAAAATAGAAATAAAGTGCACAATGAATGCAATGCACTTGAATCATCCCGAAACCAGTTCCCCCACCACAGCCTGTGGAAAAAGTGTCTTCCACGAAACTGGTCACTGGTACCAATGGTTGGAGACTGCTGCTCGAAAGGACTTTCTAGGTACTTGGAAGTGAGTGGTGGGATGAGGTAGGGTGCCCCATGGCCTGGTACCCAGTTCCCAGCCTGCCTGTTCCATTGGACAGACCATTTGACATCCCTGGGCCTCCTCAGATGCAAAAGTAAAGGGATTTAAAATATCCTAGTTTCTTGAAATGGGACCATGAGGTACGGTACTCTTAACCCCTGCCCCAGTCGCCCAAATTGGGTTGCCTGCCATTTACTGAAAATGCCTCTGTGTAAACATGCAAAATGCACTTATGAGTAAACTAAGTTTATTTTTCCCTCCGGGGCAGTAAGTGTTCAAGTATATTATCTAAACATGCATGGCCGTGTTTGATAGGCAGCATAGAAAGTCACAGATCAGCTGTCATGGTTGAAAGAGAAGGAGGTCAAAAAATGTCGCTGCTGGAAAGACTGTCCAGGGCCCTGTGTGTAGACATAGACAAGGTCTATGAATTTGGCTGCAGGCTCACACTGGCCTGCCATTGCAACAAACCTCTAAGACTACATGTTTTATTGGTCCTGGTCCCCACATCCCAGAGGAACTTGCTCTCTAACCAGCCTGGAGTTACCTGATGCTGCCACCAGAAGAAAACATACTTCATGCATGCTACATCACTGACATCTCAGAAGGCAGTTCCTTCTTGTCTTCAGGCTCATAAACATTTGGTAGTGAGCTGCATAAATGACCCTATCAAAAAATGGACCAAAGAACTAAACAGACATTTCTCCAAAGAAGGCATACAGATGGCTAACAAACACCTGAAAAGATGCTCAGCCTCACTCATTATCAGAGAAATGCAAATCAAAACCACAATGAGGTACCATCTCATGCTGGTCAGAATGTCTGACCAGTTATCAAAAAGTCTGCAAACAATAAATGCTGGAGAAGGTGCGGAGAAAATGAACCTTCTTACACTGTTGATGGGAATACAAACTAGTACAGCCACTATGGAGAACAGTGGCAATTCCTTAAAAAACTGGAAATAGAACTGCCATACGACCCAGAAATCCCACTGCTGGGCATACACACTGAGGAAACCAGAATTGAAAGAGACACGTGTATCCCAATGTCCATCCCAGCACTGTTGACAATAGCTAGGACCTGGAAGCAACCTAGATGTCCATTGGCAGACGAATGGATAAGAAAGTTGTAGTACATATACATAATGGAATATTACTCGGCTATTAAAAAGGATACATTTGAATCAATTTTAATGAGGTGGATGAAACTGGAGTCTATTATACAGTGAAGTAAGTCAGAAAGAAAAACACCAATACAGTATATCACCGCATATATATGGAATTTAGAAATATGGTAATGATGACCCTATACGCAAGACAGCAAAAGAGACACAGACAGAAACACAGACTTTTGGACTCTCTGGGAGAAGGCGAGGGTGGGATGATTTGAGAGAATAACATTGAAGCATGTACATTACCATATGTGAAATAGATGACCAGTCCAAGTTCAACGCATGAAACAGGGCACTCAAAGCCAGTGCTCTGGAACAACCCAGAGGGAGGGGCTGGGGAGGGGTGGGAGGGGAGTTCAGGATGGGGGACACATGTACACCCGTGGCTATTCATGTCGGTGTATGGCAAAACCACCACGATATTGTAAGGTAATTAGCTTCCAATTAAAATAAATTAATTAATTTAAAAATAAAAAAATCAATATTTGTTAGGTTCAGGCTGAGACTAAGGCTCGCTTTCACTGACATGGCTCCTGGTAACCAGTCTGCATGGGAACAGAAGCGCCAAAGGGCTTAGTACCATTCTTAGTGTTTCCAAGCCATTCGACATTTTGCTACTCGTTCCTGTCTCTGAGTCTGATCTCTGAGCCACCATCTGACTCTATTATTAATAAAGACCGAATGAAGCTCTGGATCCCTTGGTTTCTCATTCAGGACTTTTGATCCAAGCAGAGTCTGTTATTTTCCCATCTGAAAGGTTGACTGTTGCTATGGAAAGAGACTTAATGGTCCAAGCCCACTTTTGAGCTTACTATCCATCTGCATGTGGATGGCACACAAAGTCTTAACACAGAGGGCCGCAGGCTGATCAATACCTGAACGGGGGGCCTGGGAGTCATCCTGGGACTCGGCATAATCCAGTGATTCTCAACAAGGCTGACTTTGGGTGCATTTGGTAATGTCTAGTTTTGTTGTCATAACTAGTTGGGGAGAGAGGAGGGAAACTTCTGCGGTCCATTGAGCGGAGGCCAAGGATGCTGCTAAATATCCTATAATGCTCAAGACAGCCCCCCATGACAATAAAGAATATCCACAAATGTTCATTATTGCCAAGACTGAGAAACCCAGGTCTAAATGGAGTCTTTTCTCAAAGTCTTAAAGCTATTTTACCATTTAAGAAACCATAGAATCATACAAAAATGGAATCAGTGTTGTTTTTTTCTCACTCTGTATGTTCCACATTCTCTATAATAATTTGATATATACATATACTATAATTATATGTATTTTATGTTATATATATTTATGAAATATGTATAATTGATGACATGTAATAAGGCATATAATGTATTTTTATAAATAATAATGCGATGACACCATGATATGCAATGATTATTTATCCAGCAAAATGGAGTAAGAAAGTGGCCCACTGAAAACTACAGAGTATTACATCCCTCTTGTTTGCCATAATTATCCAAGCACCTGCAGGAAAATCTCCTGGGCTCCGTGCCCATTCCTGGACCCCACCCCAGACCTGCTGAGTTGCGTCAGTGGGGCCAGAAGTCAAGATGCTGCAGAAATTCTTCCTAAGGTCATTATGCAAAAGTTTGAGAATCACAACATGAGCCCTTCAAGTTTCAAGAAATAAAAACCATTTCACAAGTCTGAGTGCAGTTGATGTCATAGTCAGGTCTGGGCAATGAGCAGGAAAGGCCCAATGATTGGATGCACAAACATTGGAGATTAGGGTTGTCTTCATTCACCATGACCAGGCGGCACATTCCAGTGTTCCAACAAGGACCAGCGCCCATGCCACAGCTGGTCCTTTGCCACTGCTTCCTCTTTGCCTCAGGGCCTCCAGCCCTAGAGACAGGGAGAGACTATCCCATACTTCACCAGAGTGCGCCCACCATTTTCTGAGAATGGGACATCCAGTTGGCTTTCCTCCCATCAGTGTTTACACATTGAAAGAAAGTCATAGTGAGTCTTAGGCTGAGGATGAATCAGGCAGTCTTAACTCTCTCACTTCTGACTGGAGTGCAAAAATCAAATCAATTACTCATAAACACTTGTGATAAGATTAATTTAATTTTTTTTTTCTTAAACAAAGAGGGTAAATTAAAAGAATCAGCTTGCTCCTTCCCACACTGTAGTGACAAGATTAAAAATTAAATTTATACATATTTCATTTCTACATAATAAAGCCTTTTTGCAAAAAGAAAAAAAATGCCACAGTTCATCTAATTAAATCAAAGAAAATTGCCTGCAGCGGTGTTATAGTATTACAATTAAGCCACTGCCAAAGCAGCCCTCGGAATTCTTAAATACCACTCTGGGTTGAAAACCAAATCAGCTTTCCGTGTGTGAATTTTGGGGGTGACTTCAGGAAAATGCTGAGCCTTTTCCTCCATGGGTACATAAGGGAGAAAAAAAAAAAAAAAAAGATTTTCAAGCTATTCTGGAGTCACTATTATGTCAAAGATGCCAATGAGACCTAATTTTGGTTTAAAAAAAGAACCCTGAATCTTGGAAGAAGAAATTACTCAAGGAACCAAGGATGTTAAGACCCCCTTCTTTTTGCCTCCCAACAGTTAAGACCACTGAAGTTGAGAAACTTTCCATAAAATCCTTGAAGTGGGAAAGTTTCTCAAAGCCCGCCAACATTGCCTTGGAATAGTTGATCCTGTTGTTCATATTGATATTGTCAGTGTGTGACTCCCAGCTCTTTCAAGAACTGCAATGTCCAAGCACAGCTAGAAACCCCTTGCTTCTCTACTTGAATTCAGGGATTTGATAAGAGCTGGCCTTAGAGGGACTTCATGATGAGAAGGCTGGACAGGTGGGTGGAGGTGGCCGTGACCCCTGCAGGAGCAAAAAGGTATGGCATGCGCCTCCAGCAACCCCCCACCTCCCCCACCCCCAGCACACTATAAGGTCTATGGGAGGTTCCTCATCTGGTTTCTGACATTCTGGCAGGACTGAATTTCGTTCTTGGGAATCAGACCCTGGAACAGGGAGAGACTCACACAGGTTTTGACCTGGATCCTGGTTTCAGTGAATCATTCATGCCTTCTTTTAGGTCAAAGCAATGCCCCACGACAAGTGCTGGTCAAATGTCAATTGCATAAATGTGTCATTCAGCAGCAGCTTGGCAAGCAGCACCGTGGGCCCAGTGGAGCCTGTGCGAGTCATTAAATCTTGGTTTCCTCTGCTTGATGGTGGGCAAGAGTCTGAGCTTGAGACCATATGTTTACTCAGGAGCTAATAATCCACTATCGTTCATGGCAGAGCCCCTCTACCATAAGGCTTTGCAGCTTTTTAAGAATATTCTCCAAGTACCTTGTCGTTTGATCCTGACAATATCCCTGGGGATGGGAGAAAAGTCCATGACAATTTTTCTGAAATCCTCAAATCCAGAAAGCTCTGAAAGACAGATGTTTGTTCATAAATTTGGTGCAAATATGACAGCAAACTCTAAACTGAACAAATGTGATGTTATTTATGATTTCCCCCTATCACACATAGGTTTGGGTATAGAAATATAAGTGAGCTTACTTTAGGATGTAAAAGTAAGACCCAGACCCCTCTGGAGGTGGTATGTAATACCCTACATATGCTGTATCATCTCAGCAGCATTATCAGCTGACTCATCTATAGCATCTCTTACTCTATAGAGGAGAAAGCTGAAGCTCAGAGAGTTTGAGCAACTTCTCCAGGGTCATACAGCTGGTGGGTGAGTGATGGGATGTAGAGTCAAGACAGTGTTTATGGGGGCTGCAGAGCATGTTCTTTTCCACTAGACTAGCCTGAACCACTCTGAGGATGAAGTTTCACCTGTGAGTTTCTCCTCTCCTCTGCTCACCTGTATCAGTTACTGATTTCTGAGTAACAAAGTAGTCCAAAACATAGAGATTCAAATAACATGCACTTTAAAAAAAATTTTTTTAATTGAAGCATAGTTGACTTCCAATGTTGTATTAGTTTCAGATGTACAGCAAAGTGAATCAGTTATACATATACATGTACCCACTCTTTTTCAGATTATTTTCCCATATGGGGCATTACAGAATACTGAGGAGAGTATCATACAGTAGGTCCCTGTTAGTTATCTATGTTTTATATAGTAGTATGTGTGTTAGTTGCTCAGTCGTGTCTGACTCTTTGAAACCCCATGGACTGTAGCCCACCAGGCTCCTTTGTCCATGGGATTCTCCAGGCAAGAAAATGGGTGGGTTGCCATTTCCTTCTCCAATATATAGTAGTGTGTATATGTAAATCCCAATCTCCCAATTTACCCCTACCCCTACCCCCTGATTACCATAAGTTTGTTATTGACATCTGTAACTCTCTTTGTTTTGGAGATGCACCATTTAAAATAGTCAGCACATGAAACAAACTAAATGTCCATTAACAAAGGATTGGATTTAAAAAATATGGTACAAATATACAATGGAATATTATTAAGCCATGAAAAAGAAGGGATTAATGCCACCTGCAGCATCATGGATGGACCTAGAGAGTCCTACTAAGTAAGTCAAACAGAGAAAGATAAAAATCATATGATATGGCTTATATGTGGAATCAGAGAAAGGGACACAAATGAACTAACCAGCATGTACTTATTATTCTAGAGTTTCCCTGGGTCAAGGATCTGAGCCCTGCTTAGCTGGCTGGGTCCTCTGCTCAGGGTCTCTTTAGAGGCTGCATTCAGAGCATTGACCCAGATCTCTCACACTGAGGCAGGAAAGGGGTCAGCAAAGGCCATCACCATCTCAAAGCTGGACTGGGACCGGGCCGTCTTCTGAGATGACGCATTTGGTTGTCAGGGGGATTCAGTTGCTTCTCGTGATGCTGGACAGAGGGCTTCAGTCACGCGCTGACTCTTGGCCCATTTCCTCCCGGGGGTCCTCTCCCCGGGATGAGTCTGTAAGAAGGACCAGAGAGGGAAATGCCAGTAAGAGGAGATTCAGAGTCAGAATCCTTTGCAACCTAGTTTCAGAAGGTGACATTCATCTCCTCTTCCATGTTCTCTTGTTACATGGAAGTCACTAGGTCTAGCCGATCCCCAGGGGGAGGGGACTTCACAGGATGTGAACACTGCAGGTGGGGAATTTGGGAGCCATGTCACAATCTACTGACCACATTGTCTTTCAAGATCTGAATCCCCTGAGGGACCTTCAACACAACAATACTTGACAAGGGGGTAATAAGTTCTGGGTGGTTAAGGTTGTCTCAGGTCTTAAGACTCATGAGGGATGAGTAAACACTTGAACTGGAGGCCATCTGCACTTATCTTTTCCTCTCCTGTGTGATATGCCTCTAACTCCATCCTCAGAGTGGTCAAGTCTAACCCAGGAGAAAGTATAGGCTCTGGCACTCCCATAAATCTCAGCCAGATTCCATCACTTCCCAGCTGTGTGACCCTGAACAAGTCACTCAGATTCTCTGAGCTGCAGCATCCTCATCTATAGAATTAATGATACTGCCTCTTGGCAGACACCACTGCCAAGAGAAGTCCATGAGAATTCATATGTGAAGTGGTATGGTTGGTATCTGTGGCTCACAGGTGCCCAGTGAGTGAAAACTCTTTCATCTCTGAGGCTCTCCTAACCTCCTCTCTCTTCTGCTTCTTGTGACAGTCTTGAGATGAATGGCATTTCCCACATGCAGAACTGGATGCAGATCAGAGTATCTTATCTGCCAAATATAACCGAAGTCTCCACAGCCACTGCCTGATGTTATCTAAAGAATCTGGTTATGAGTTTATTTATTGTCTCCATGATGAGAATATGTGCTCTGTGGCTGAAGGAACCTCATGGGTTATTTATTGCTTCATCTGCACCACTTCAATCCCTGGCTGCACAGAGTCCTTGCTTGATACACAGTTGTTGGATAAACCAGTGCATGAGACCTAGTTTTTCTCCCTAGACCTGGTCCTCATCTGGACCAACCTAAAGCCTTGCAGCACTTACTTAGTGGCTTGGAAGGATATACAGGAATAGTGGTTTCGACAGCTTGTATTCATTCATTCATTTCTCATTGCTGGTCCTGGAAGAACCTGAAAAAGTCATCAAATGAGCATATTTTGGGTAAAAGTCTCACAAATCCAGAAACTTTTCAAAAGGCTTTCAAAGCCTTTCTGAAGCCCATTCATCAACCCCTGGGGTAAGAACCCCAATTTTAGAGAGATCTCTAGGTAGAAAGTTATGACCAACCTAGATAGCATATTAAAAAGCAGAGACATTACTTTGCCAACAAAGGTCTCTCTAGTCAAGGCTATGCTTTTTCCAGTGGTCATGTATGGATGTGAGAGTTGGACTGTGAAGAAAGCTGAGCACCGAAGAATTGATGCTTTTGAACTGTGGTGTTGGAGAAGACTCTTGAGAGTCTCTTCGACTGCAAGGAGATCCAGCCAGTCCATCCTAAAGGAGAGTAGTCCTGGGTGTTCATTGGAAGGACTGATGTTGAAGCTGAACCTCCAATACTTTGGCCACCTGATGCGAAGAGTTGACTCACTGGAAAAGACCCTGATGCTGGGAGGGATTGGGGGCAGGAGGAGAAGGGGATGACAGAGGATGAGATGGCTGGATGGCATCACCGACTCGATGGGCATGAGTTTGAGTAAACTTCTGGAGTTGGTGATGGACAGGGAGGCCTGGAGTGCTGCAATTCATGGGGTCGCAAAGTGTCGGACAGGACTGAGCGACTGAGCTGAACTGAACTGAACTAGGTAGAAATGTGGTCGTGCTCAAATAAGTTAACCCACATCTACCCAGCATTGCTCCTTACTCAAACAAGCCCATGCAGCTAAAAGAGACAGAATTTGAGGTTCTACAGTGCCCAGCTATTTTGGTCACTAGCTTGGCTCTTAGGAAAGAGCCATGTGGATACCACTCTGTTACCTCCAGCCCTGGCAGAATGCAGTCTGGTGCAGGCAACCCTACCTCTGGGACACCAGAAGCCTGACTCTTGCCCATGTGGTCTCTCCCCACATCCAGTGCTCTCCTACCAATGAGTATTTGGTGGGGGCTGGCATTCACGAATATTCATTAGAAGGATTGATGCTGAAGCGGAAGATCCAATACTTTGTTCACCTGATGCAAAGAGCTGACTCACTGGAAAAGACCCTGATTCTGGGAAAGCAAAAGGAGAAAGGGGCTGCAGAGGATGAGATGGTTGGATGGCATCCTCAACTTAATGGACGTGAATTTGGGAAAACTCTGGGAATTAGTGAAGGACAAGGGAACCTGGCGTGCTGCAGTCCAGGGGTTTCCAAAGAGTCAGACACGACTGAGTGACTGAACAAAATAAGTGCCCCCCTTCCAGCCCTCATCACCTCCTGGGCCTGCTGCCGGCACACAGGTTCCTTCAGGGACCCTGGTTGCAAAGCCAGGGAGTCCACTCCCACCGGGGATTCCCAGGCAACCCTCCCCATGCTGGCGTTCAGTTGTGGGGAGAAGGGCTGGACGCTGTCAGGCCCCAGCATCAGGGTTTTGGTCTGGGGCTTCAGGCAGTACCACTGGCAGCCAGCTAGCGCATACTCTACCTCCTACTGACTGGAAATGATTTGGGCAAGGCATTTACCTCCGGGGTCTTCAGCTTCCTTGTCAATAAATGGAGAGTACCTGGCCCCTACCCCACCTTGCAGCATTTAAGTAGGAAAAAAAATGGCCTGTGGAACATGGAAGGGTTGACCCCACTGTCCAGGATTAATGCAGGGGCTGCCAAAGAGAAGGGCATCATGGTACTGCAGCAAGGGACATGCGCTCTGTGAGTTCAGATCCCTGCCCTGCTTCCTCAGCTGTGCAACCTTGGGAAAGTTATCTACAAACCTGACCACCTGTTTCCTCATCGGTAACATAGGGGTGACATCAGCTCCCATCTCATCAACTGCAATGAGGATTCAGTGAGCGCAAAGCCATTGGGACTGTGCATGGCTCATCCTGATGAGGGGTTGAGGCTTGCTTCCCTCATGTGATCACAGCAGTGATACTGAGACAAGCCCACAGTATACACTTGGCGTGTGCAAGGGATGCACACACACCTGTACCACTAATACCCTGCCCTGGGCCACATTAATTTTGTACAGCCTCAGTGCTACCGTGTACAAATAATGAGTGGGTTGTCTTCAAGGATGATGGTGTAATGGTCTAGAAATGGGTATTTCCCGAGTCGGAATTCAAATGAAGACGATTTTATCAGCCTCCTTTGTAGTTAGGTGGAGTTTTGCCCCTGGGTTCTGTCCACCAAATGGGTGTGGAAGTCTGTTCTTCTTTCTCTAATTCCCAATGTTCTCTCCTCTTCTTCAAAACCCATGAATTATGGACGGAACCTGCACTAGAAGGAAGCAGGCAGATCCCTGTGTCACTGCAGAGAAGACAGCTGCCAATAAAGGGCACCCAAGATACAAGGGATGGTAACATGGCCAAGGAAGGATTCCAGAAGGGACTCAGCCTAAGATGAAAAGATGAATCTAACATCAATTCTTCTTAAGAAAAAAGAAGATTTAACTTTGGAATTTTAACTTTGAAATTTTAAATTTTTAAAAGAAAATTTAACTTTGAATGCTTACCACGTGCCAGATGCTGGGCTAAGTGCTTTTTGTACATTATCTCAGTTTTCTGTTTTAACCATCATTGAATCTGATATTGTTGGCATCTCTACTTTATAGATAAGAAAACCAACACTTAAAGAATTTAAGGGACTTCCTTAAGGACCCAAAAGTAGTGAGTAGCAGAGTCTAAACTTAAAACCCAGGTGTTAACGATTCTCAATCTATCCACGTTTTTGGTCACATTGTTACCATGGTCTTTCTTCCTTAAAGGGGATCCATGATCTATTAGTAGAAACAGTCCATGAACAGAGAGAGTCAAGTTATAAGACAGAAAGGCTTGAATGCCACAGGAGAGGGCAGATAAAATGCTGGTAGGATTCAGAGGAGGGAAGAATAACTCCCAGCAGGGAGCTCAGGAAGCCTCTCCTGTGGATGTCACATGCATTTTACAAATCTCTGCCATACCCTGAACACCTGGATTCTGCAGCAACCTCCTCCAGCTTCACCTCTCTGTCCTTCACCAGTATGGTCCTTTCTTCTTCTATTCTTCTTCTGCCTCCGACCCAACCTTATCCACCTTGTTTGTCCAACTGACATCCCGTGTCTTCTGGCCAGCTCTCCTAAGAAAATGCAAGAATCCCTACATGTGTTTTGAAATAGTAATATAACTACAGCCATCCGTATAGGGGTGTGAAGTTGTAGATCACCGAGGTATCTCAGGGAACACTAGGGAAAAAGGGCCAACAGGTTGGTACCTTGGAGAACTAACCATAGACAAAGGCAGAAAGTATTCCCTTGGAAACAAAAAGGAAAGTAAATATCAGCAAAAAAGCCAAGCATGCTGATATGCACGTGCCATCAATGACAGTTGGTTCCTCTGAGAGATGGGAGTAAAGTCTGGGGTTGAGTTGTCCTCAGCCCCGAGGATAAAATTATGGATGTCAACTGGGGTAATCGTAGTACACTGCATATTACCTTTCTTACAAAACTATTTGAGATATGTTACACTGGAAATTCTTTACATTTCTATCTCGGTGACTAAGTATGCTACAATCTTTGAAACAGGAGCCAGGAGTATGCATTTTGACAAAACTCTGTAGATGATTCTGAGGCACTCTACTAGATGATAAAATGTGTTCTGGAATAAAAGGTCAGTAATATGCTTCAGCTCTACCCAAGAGCCTGCGGATGGGGTAGAGTCCCTAGTTACCTGGAGTAGCGGTACCTCAAGTGCACAGACCAAGACATGATACAAGCAAATCTCAGGCTCCATTGTGTGGAAATTAGACCTAATTGATTGTATGCTTTTCCCTTTGGAGTCTTCCCAGGTCATTTGTTCACTTGCTCCTGGAATGGGATTATTTGGCTGTCAATGCCAGAGCAGGAATTTGCTTCAAAGATGAGAATTAAGGATAGTTAATCATTGCTATTGGCGGTAGAAAGAGGATGAGAAAATGCAAATTCAAGAACATGAAGGCTTCTGCTCAAACCCAAACATTTCTCACAGACTCCAACAGAGAAGAAGAATATTCCACCCAAACTACCACTCTGGAAGTTTCTGGAGTAACATGTTGGGAAGCTGTCTTCTCAGAATGAAAATCAACCCATCCATTGGCAAAGAGGTTGGAGACTGAAGAATTCCAGTGGTTATTTGATTCCACTATCTTTCCTACCTGATGCAGAGCATTCAAATTCATCTTTTCCTCTGGGTCATGCTATGAGATTAAAACATTTTGGACCACTTGATAAAACAATACATAGCGGTGAGTCCCATACCTAGAATCTCCAAAATGGCTATCTGCAATCATGATCATTATATAACTAATCTAAATTACTTCTAATAATGAAATTATGAGATCAAGTTGCCCAACTCTGTCATATGAAATATGGGGAAAGTGAGCCTGGAAAAAATAACAAGCTTGATTGGCATCACACAGTAAGTCAGTGGCCTGTGTTGTCAAAGTCACCCATTATGGTCTCCTAAAGAAACTTGCAAGTCCCACAGCAGAATCACAATTGTTGGAACGGCCCAACCAGGACGTTAGTAGAGGGGAACTGAAAAGCATACGGAACTATGCATTTTATAGAAGAAACCAAAACTTGAAGAATCAGAGGGCCTGAAACACAGCTTGTGGGATTTGATTTACCATGAGAAAGAACACTAGATATTAAAAGATGCCACACAAACTTTATCTATTATCACTGTATTCAATAATTTTGTGAAAAAAAAGATAATACTATTTATGGGACTAAAGACATCATGTGCCTTTTACTTACACATGAGCAAGTCAGATATTCTTGTCCTCATGTTGAGGTTGAGGAAGTGGGTTTCTGGAGGTGAAGTGACTTGCTGTGGCCATGAAACTTATCATTTGCAAGGTCAGAATTCAACCTAGGGCTATAAGGATGCTTGCTTTTGACACCAATCTTCTCCTGCCTGTCACGCTGCTTCCCCCATCTAGGCTGATCCATGAACACTCAAAGGTCATGGGAAAGGAAGTATAATACTTCAGGGAGATTTTGGAATCAGGACAATATTGCCTCTTCAGAAAGTGATAACTTGCTGGAAATAAATGAAGAGTGAAAAATCCAGACAGCTTGATGTTTTCTCATAAAACAATAGGTCGCCTTGTAGTTTTGTTGTGAAAAAATGCCCATTCATTAATCAGACACTGGCTGAGTACCTACTAAACGCTAGCCACAGTGCTAGATCTTATAGAGGTCACAGTGGAATTGTTCCCAGGCTCTGCTCTCCAGAGGCTCAAAACCAGGGTGGGTAAGACACAGTTGATTGTATAATTGCTCTTAAAGATTTCCTCATACATCCCCACTCATTGCCATGTAGCTTGCTTCTTCTTCCTGTGAAAGTTGTGTCATTGTTACTTCACTGGCTTAGTCTTGGCCAGTAGGATGTGGGAGTATATTATATCCAAAGTTTTAAAAGATATTGCACGTGTCTTCCATTGTACTTCTGCCCTCTGCCATGACAATGGCAGGTTCCAAAGAGCATTTGTTGCTCTATCCGTCTGGGTCCCAGTATGAGAAGACATATGCAGTAGAGCTTCTCCTGACAGGGCTGTATCCTGAGCTGAGTCAACTAGCACCCTATATGTGTGCGAAAGGGATGCTGCTTTACTTTGCTGGGTTTTTTTATCCCATTTATTTTTATTAGTTGGAGGCTAATTACTTTACAATATTGTAGTGGTTTTGCTGGGGTTTTTTTACAGTTGTCTATTACAGAAGCAAAGTTGACTGACAGAGGACATGAAATCTAACACAAGGTAGAAGCTGATGAATTCTAAGAGAAATACAGACACCCTTTTTTGTCTATAGAAAGAAATAGATTGCTTATGTTGATAAAGGACAGCTTATGTTGTCAGGGAGCCCTTACGGAAGATGGAGGTATGTGAGATGGACATCAAACTTAGTGGGACTTGAATATGGAAATAAAGTGGGACAGTTTCTGATGTATCCATTATTCAGGGCTGGGGAAGAAGACTGGGGAAGGGGCAGTAGGGTTAGCACATCTGAGAACAATCTGCTTCTTTGATGTCATCTTGCAAATCCTTTAGCACTGTACTCATTTTGGTGAACTACTCTTTATCTACAGAATCTCAGGAACTGATCAGAATAGACTAACCCTGCCTGCAGAGATGTTCTGGAGAATTGAGTGCCTGGTGGAATATGCACCTGATGAAGACTGGGAAGCCTGGCTTAGATTCAGAAATGGAGGAGAAATATGAGACAGGACATCAGACTAGCTGGGCTTATTGCAGTTCTTGAGATGAAAGGACTTTGTGATTTGGGTTTATGATCTTCCCTTACCTGTCCTCAATCCTGCCATCCATTTACTGAGGGGATAGAGTAAGAGTCTCTGAAAAATCTGAGCTGCTAAGAATTCATTTTTAGGAAAGACTCCAAGGCTAGGTTTGATTTTAGCTGACAATTAAGTGTCATGGCACACAGGCATGTAAGGTTACCCTGTTGACCCAGACAGTGGAAAACATTAGCTTTGTCTGTGTAAAGGTCTGTAGGTTAATTACCACTCTCCTTATTTCCCTTGATCTTATCCTTTTATATTCATATTAACCTTAAGTTTTCCTCTCTCATTTCTTAAAAGCTGTATATATTCTTTAAAAAGCTTTTCTTTCTCTCCCTCTTTAAATCCTAACTGCTTGTAAACAAATACTGAATTCCACACTCAATTTCTTCCTCTTCTATCTCCTTATGACTTCCTCTGATTCTGACAGAACCTTAAGATTCTTACTCTATGACTGTTTCTGAGCTGTTCAAGTTGAAAAATTTAAGTTATTCCTGCATTTTATCCTAAACACCAAATCTACCCTTTCAGAAAATTTCATTGACCTTATGTTAAAAATAGATCCAAACTGTGATCTCTTCTCACCAGCTCCAACATAATCACTGTACTCTCCCACCATTGTTTCTGCGGTTAACCAGAACCACTGGTCACAACATTCTACTCTCTACATGGTTGCTAGGGTGATTCTCTACAAAGTAGATCTGGCGGCCATGGAGATATGCTGCTCAGATCTTCTGCTTCAGGAAGCATAGCAGTGAACCCAGCTACCGCTCCTTGAGGCATGTCACCATATCTGTGCCAAGGCTGCACCTCTCAAAGTTTGCCCCTAGTCAATGACCAAGCATAATGGGTGTACTGATGCAGACCCATTCCTACAAGATGTAGGATTCTACCAGTAAGTACCTTTGGCTCAAGAACAACCATTGGTTTGGCCAAACTCTTCTTAGAACAGTCTAAGACTATTCTTACTCAATCCTCTTTCTTTCCTTTATTTACTTACAGGAATCCAATCTACATTGAGATCTGAAGTCTTTCCTCCACTACTCCAGCCATCATAGGCATTCGCACCAATTTATTTCTAAATTTGAAGAACCCCTTTCTCAGACACATCAAAATCGAACTGTTGAAAACTTAAAGAAAAAAGTCTAAAAAGAGCTAGAGGGAAAAAATGACACATTACTTCTAGAAGAACAATTATCTGAATGACAGGATATTTCTCATCTAAAGCCATGGAGGCACGAAGGAAGTGGGCAATATTTTAAAGTGCTGAGAGAAAAGAGCTGTCAACCCAGAAATCTATAGTCAGTGAAAATATCCTTCAGGAATGAAGGTGAAATGAAGATACTCTCAGATGAAAGGAAACTAAGTAAATTTGCTTATTGCTTAAAAATAATCCTGAAGAATGTTTTTCAAATGGAAGGAAAATGACCCTAGAGCGAAACTTGGAACACCAGGGATAAAGAACAACAAAAAATAGTCAAAAAATTATTTTTAGTAAAATTCTTGGCATATAGATTATTTTCTTCCTCTTAAGGTCTTCAAAACACATTTGACAATTGAATACAAAAATTATGACACTGTCTGATGGGGCTTCTTGATATTTTAAGGTGCACTGTAAGTCAAAACAACAAGAGCAGGAGAGTGTAAAATAATACGCAAGATGTTAAATTTTCTACATTAACTTGAAGTGGCAAAATAGTAATTTTAAGTAGAAAGTGAAATGGTAAGTATGAATAGTGTAATGCCTTGGGCAACAAAAATAAAACTTTAAAAGAGATATAGTAAAAAGAAACACAATATATTAATTTAAATGGGATAAAATATGATTTAAATAATTCAAAATAAGACAGGAAAGAGAAAACAAGGAGATAAAAAGGGTAACACATTATAATAACAAAATGATAGACTTGACTCTAAATTTTAAAAAAAATTACATTATACATAAATGATTTAAACATGATAATTAAAAGATAGGGCATATCAAATTAGATAATAAAGAATAAAGCCAAGCTGTGCTTTATATTATGATATAAGTAGGTTAAAAGTAAACAAATGAAAAAATATATACTTTCAAAACTCTAAAGAAAATAAAAATGGAATGGCTATATTAATATCAGACAAAGCAATCTTGAAAGCAAAGAAAATTTTCAGGTATAGGTGAGATACATGGAATGACAAAAGGGTCCATTTACCAGAAGACAAAGCAAATTGAAATGCTTATGTACCTAACAATAGAGCTTCAAAATATATGAAATAAAAACTGATGGAGTCAATAAAATTGAAAACAGGAAAACAATAGAGAAAATAAGTAAAACCATAAACTTGCTCTTTGAAAACCATCAATAACATAAATAAATATCTATCTAGGCAAACAAGAGAAGAAAGAAGACATGAGTTACAACTTGATTATATATTGTAAATTGAGACTCCATAAATACTAATGAAATTGTTATAAATAACTCTACATGCAGATATTTTGATAACTTAAATTATTATAAATTTTGACAGCTTAAAAAAAAGACCAAAATCATGAATCATAAAAGGAAAAAATGATAAATTAGATTTTTTCAAAGTAAAAAAAAATCTGTCAGTGATAATGTTAACAGAACAAATATACAAACAATAAACAGAAATAGTTGGAAATGAGATAATAAATAAAAGACTTGTATCCACAATATATAAAGATTTCTCAAAGCTCAATAGTAAGAACAATAGTCCAATTTAAAAATAAAAGACTTCAACAATTACTTCTCAAAAATATATAGCAATGAAAAATAAACACATGAATCTGTGCTCAACATCATTAACCATTAGGAAAATGTAAGTTAAAACCATGATGAGATACTACTATACACCTTTTAGAACTGGAGCATTACTAAGTGCTGGTGATAATACAGAACAACTCAGACTTTCCTACTCTGATGGTGGGATTGCAAAATGGGATAGCCATTTGGAAAACACTTTGGTAATTTCTTTAAAGTCTTGCATACATTGAATATTCACCATCTGACCCAACAATTTCAATCCAAAGAATTAATCCTTGAGAAATGAAAGACTGTGTTCACACAAAAACCTGTATAAATGAGTCTAGCAGATCTATTCATAATTGCCAAAAACTAGAATCTAACCAAATGTTTTTCAATGGGTGAATGTATAAACAAACTGGTAAATTTATCCAAATAGTGGGATACCCTTCAACAATAAAAAACACTGAAATATTGATACACATAACATAGATGTGTCTCAGAAGCACCATACATTTCAAAAGATTAGGGGATACATGCATAAAATGTAAATAATAAAGCTCTATACCCACTTGTGATGAAAACTCTTTGAAAACAAGAAATAGAAGGAACTCTCCTTAACAGGATAAAGCATATCTACTTGAATTTATGGCACATATTGTTCTTCATGTTTCATCATTAGAAATACTCTCTTTGAAATTATGAACAAGACAAAAATGCTCACTCTCATTGATTCTATTTCGTATTACCATGTAAATCCTAGCCAACAGAATAAGGGGAAAAATCAACATGGAGGGGGAAAAAATGGTATTTTGTGGCTCATGATTGTCAATATGGCAAACCCTAAAGATCCCTGGGTCAGGAAGATCCCCTGGAGAAGGAAAAGATAACTCACCCCAGTATTCTTGCCTGGAGATTTCTATGGATAGAGGAGCCTGGCTACAGTCCACTGGGCCTCACAAAGTTGAACACAATTGAAGTTACTTACCATGCGTGCACAAAGAACCAACATGTTATTAAAAATAAAAGTTTAGAAAAATTGCTACATATAAAATCAATATATTTTAAATTGCATTTCCATATTCAAGCAGAAACAATAAAAATAAGCTTTACTTTCAAAAGCAATAAAATATATGTGTACATACATCATCTTTAAAGATGCACACCTATTAAAGTAATAAAATATGTCTGACATCTTTTTAAAGACCTAAATAAATGGATAGACGTACTGTATTTAGCAATACAATGGCCCAATATTTTAAAATGTCAAATCTTCTCATGCTGATATGAAGATCCAATGCAATCCCAATCTGACTCCCATAGGTTGTTTTAGAATTTGATCAGCTGGTAATGAAATCTACATGGAAGTACAAAGGCCTGGGAAATATACAGGATACTCTGAGGAAGAATAAGCTGGGTGGGGCAGTTCACCCTGTCAGGCCTCTATTTCTGTAGCAAAAGTACAGTAATGAAGGCAATGTCATATTAAAGCAAAGTAGCTAAATAGTTCAGTGTAACAGAAGAAAGAGTTCTAGGCACCCATGTGTTGAAACAGAATTTGATAGAGAACACATTTTGGAAACTGGGGAAAATGATCAGCACAAGAATGGTGTAGATCTTTGGGTTATTCATATGAAGAAAAAAGAAAATGAATCCCCCTTCACAAGAATTCCACATATATTCAAGACCAAATTGTAAGATATAACATTAAAAATGTTAAAACATTTTTATAATATCCAGGCAGGTAAGGGTGCTTATGCATAAACTTCCCCTTTCACAACTGCCGTCTCAACCAAGGAAGACAAAATGACATAAAGGATGTGACTGTAAATTTAATTGCATTAAAATCTAACACATTTATCCAAAGATACTATGCAAGTTACAAAAAGGCAAGTCATAAAACAGGAGAAGAGTTGAAACACACAAAGCAACAAAATACTTGCATCCAAAAAATAATGAAGGTTTAACCCAAGTTAATGAGAAAAAAACACAAAAATTCAATAGAAATCTGGATAAAATCCTTGAATAGTCCCATTCATCTATATCTATGTCTGTATCTATTTCATCTATTCAGTCTAATTAGTGACCATTTAAGTACAAATTAAGATGATTGACAACCAATAGATAAGTAAAAAGTAAGATAACCAGCAAAGTTAAGTGTTAATAATTATACTATCTTGCTATTACTATTAAGAGTAGCAATTGTTACAACCTCTTTTAAAGCATTTTCTTGTAAATGCACATTTCCATTCTCAAGTATGTTACATTCATTCTGTTCTCAGGTGTATACACTCTTGTTCATATGACCTAAGACACAGGTACAAGAGTATTTATACACTTATTGGTCGTAGCAACAAAAACCTGAGCCCAATTCAAGTGTCTATTAACTGGTAAATTAATTCTTTTGAGGTATATTCACCCAGTGGAATTTGCACAGTAGTTAAAATGAATCAATGCTACCTACCAACATAAATATATTCTAAAGTTTAAGGTAGGTTGAAAAGTGACAGGTATAGAATGTTAGGTAGATAATGGTTCTGCTTTATAAAACCCCAAATAATTTTAAGAAATAATAAATAGTTTAGGAATAAAAATACACTTGATCTTAGCCAAAAGGCCAAAAAGCGATTAGGAATAAAAATAAATGCATAATAAAATTTTGTCAAAAGGCAGTATTATATGACATCTCTTATACATGGTATCTAAAAAGATATGATACAAATGAACTTACTTATGAAACAGAAAGAGACTCACAGACTTAGAAAATAAACTTAAGTCTGCCAGGGTGATGGGATAGTTAGGGATTTGGGGAAGGTCATGTACACACTGCTATATTTAAAATGAATAACCAACAAGGACCTATTGCATAGCACATGGACCTCCGCTCAATGTTACGTGCCAGCCTGGATGCGAGAGGACTTTGGGGGAGACTGGATACCTGTATATGTATGGCTGAGCTCCTTCATTGTTCACCTGAAACCATCACAATATTGTTAATTGGCTATCAGTTCAGTTTAGTCACTCAGTAGTGTCTGACTCTTTGTGAACCATGGACTGAAGCATGCCAGGCCTTCCTGTCCATCATCAACTCGAGAGCTTACTCAAACTCATGTCCATTGAGTCGGTGATGCCATCCAATCATTTCATCCTCTGTCGTCCCCTTCTCCTCTTGACATCAATCCTTTCCAGCATCAGGGTCTTTTCCAATGAGTCAATTCTTCTCATCAGGTGGCCAAAGTATTGGAGTTTCAGCTTCAACATCAGTCCTTCCAATGAATATTCAGGACTGATTTCCTTGAGGATTGACTGATTGGATCTCCTTGCAGTCCAAGGGACTCTCAAGAATCTTCTTCAACAGCACAGTTCCAAAAGCCTCAATTCTTCAGCACTCAGCTTTCTTTATAGTCCAACTCTCACATGCATACATGACTACTGGAAAAACCACAGCCTAGACTAGATGGACATTTATTGATGAAGTAATGTCTCTGCTTTTTAATATGCTGTCTAGGATGGTCATAGCTTTTCTTCCAAGGAGCAAGCATCTTTTAATTTCATGGCTGCAGTCACCATCTGCAGTGATTTTGGAGCCTCAAAAAATATAGTCTGTCACTATTTTCATTGTTTCCCCATCTATTTGCCATGAAGTGATGGGACCGGATGCCATGATCTTAGTTTTTTGTATATTGAGTTTTAAGCCAAATTTTTCACTCTCCTCTTTCACTTTCATCAAGAGACTCTTCAGTTCCTCTTCACTTTCTGCCATAAAGATGGTGTCATCTGGGTATCTGAAGTTATTGACATTTCTCCTGGCAATCTTGATTCCAGCTTGTGTTTCTTCCAGCCCAGCATTTCTTATGATGCACTCTGCATGTAAGTTAAATAAGCAGGGCAGCAATATACAACCTTGACACTCCTTTTTCAATTAGGAACCAGTCTGTTGTTCCATGTCTGGTTCTAACTGTTGATTCCTCACCTGCATACATATTTCTCAGGAGGCAGGTAAGGTGACCTGATATTCCCATCTCTTGAAGAATTTTCCACAGTTTGTTGTGATCACACAGTCAAAGGCTTTGGCATAGTCAATAAAGCACAAGTAGATTTTTTTCTGGAACTCTCTTGCTTTTTCTATGATCCAATAGATGTTGGCAATTTGATCTCTGGTTCCTCTGCCTTTTCTAAATCCAGCTCGAGCATCTAGAAGTTCACATTTTACATACTGTTGAAGCCTGGCTTGGAGAATTTTGAGCACTACTGTACTAGTATGTGAGATGAGTGGACTTATGCAGTAGTTTGAACATTCTTTGGCATTACCTTTCTTTGGGATTGAAATGAAGACTGGCCTTTTTCTTATAGTGGAAGTGACAAATAGAATCAAGGGATTAGATCTGATAGACAGAGTACCTTAAGAACCATGGACAGAGGTCTGTAACCTTGTATAAGAGGCAGTGATCAAGACCATCCCCAAGAAAGAGAAATGCAAACAGGCAAAATGGTTGTCTGAGGAGGTCTTACAAATAGCTGAGAAAAGAAGAGAAGTGAAAGGCAAAGGAGAAAAGGAAAGATTCCAATCTGAATGCAGAGTTCCAAAGAACAGCAAGGAGGGGTAAGAATGCCTTCCTCAGTGATCAATGCAAAGAAATAGAGGAAAACAATAGAATGGGAAAGACTAGAGAGCTTGTCAAGAAAATTAGAGATACCAAGGGAATATTTCATCCAAAGATGGGCATGATGAAGGACAGAAATGGTATGGACCTAACAAAAGTGAAGATATTAAGAAGAGGTGGAAAGAATACACAGAAGAACTATGCAAAAAAGATCTTCATGACTCAGATAACCATGATGATGTGATCACTCAACTAAATGGTGTGATCCTAGAATGTGAAGTCAAGTGGGCCTTAGGAAGCATCACTATGAACAAAGCTAGTGGAGGTGATGGAATTCCAGTTGAGCTATTTCAAACCCTAAAAGATAGTTGGCTATATCTCAACATGTTAAGAAATTAAATTAAAAAAAAAAAAAGATAATAAACCCAAAGTTATCTGGATGGGGTGTTCACAGAGCAATGGTGAGATATACCTTATGGGATTTTATAATCATATTTCTTAGGTTTCAGGAACAACAGACTTGCAGTTAGGGAAAGGCTCAGGAGAGATAATCTGAGTCCACGCTCTTCAGTGTCAGCTGGGTCGGTTCTCTGTCTGGGATGGGAGTCCTTAGAAGACCTGCTGACTCAGACATCTGAGACTCAGTCAGCTGGTACCTGCAGTGTCAGAGGCTGCTGCGGCAGCATCTCTTACTCCCTCTGCCTCAGCGTGGTCTCTCCAGCTTCATGGATTCAAGGGGGCCAGCCTTCTTAGACGTTGGCCCCGGGTTCCTGAGCTGTGTGTCCACAGAGAGAGCCAGGCAGCTGCTCCTCTTCAAACTCAGCCATTTGCAGCAAATGGATGGGCTTAGAGACAATCACACTCAGTGAAACAAGTCAGAGAAAGACAAATGTCATGATACCACCTACATGTGGGATATAAGACATGATACAAATGAACTTACTTACAGACAGAGGTAAGCTCATACCCAAAGTAAGCAAACTTACAGTGACCAAATGGAAAAGGAAGGTGTGTACTTTCATGCATGCTTAATCATTCAGTCATGTCTGATTCTGTGATGCCATGGACTGTAGCCCGCCAGGCTCCTCTGTCCATGGGATTCTCCAGGCAAGAATACTGGAGTAGGTAGCCATTCCTTCTCCAGGGGATCTTCCAGACCCAGGGATCAAACTCAGGTCTCCTACATTGCAGGCAGATTCTTTACCATCTGAGCTACCACAGCAGCTCAGATACATGTAATAAATATAATATGGATAAACAACAAGGTCCTATTGTAGAGCACAGGGAACTATATTCTATATCCCGTAATAAACCATAATGGAGAATAATATGAAAAAATAAATATTTTTGTATATATATATATATATATATGTATAACTGAATAACTTCACTGTACACCAGAAATTAACACAACATAGTAAATCAACTTCAGTAAAACACACAAAAAATCAAAGAGAATGCCAGGAAGAAGCTGTCCTCCTTTTCAAACTCAGCCTCAGAAACCACACTCTTGCTCTGTCCAAGGCATTTATTTATTTAATTATTTGTCCAAGGCATTTAAAAAGCCCACCTCCTTTCAAGGGAGGGAAAAATATTTTTTCTACCTTTTGATGGAGAAATACGAAGTTTCTGGAAAAACATATGGAAGCAGAAATTCTACTGTGGCCATTTTGGAAAAATGTGTTCTGACAGTGTTCTCTGTAGTCCTTCAGACTGAATGGAGTTGGGGTTTCAAGTAAAGAGACAAATGAGAACCAAGGCTGGAGGGAGGTGGAAAGCCCTGAAGTGGAGCAGTGCAACCTACACCGAAGGGAGTCATGAAATTCAAGGATGAAAGGGTGATGGGAAGAAAACCATTTGAAGATGATGCTTTGTACCAAGGTAAGAAGGAGGTAAGTGAGGAGAAGCTGGTGTCAGAAAGATCTGGGGGCTGTCTTGGCTAGCTAGGCAAGTTTAAGAGGACCTCAGGGGTGGCTGTAGAAATGGTGAGAAAAAAATCAAACACAAGGGCATGCCGCCGAGATGTGGAATGCTCCTGAGTAGCCAGCAGCTGCCAAGAGTCCACACAAATTCTGGTGACTTCATCACTAAACTCTATCATCACGAGGAAGAGTTCCTAAAACGCCAGAGCCCTGGGTCTCAAAACTGTCTCCCCAAGCAAACTTGCGCCAGTGCATTGCAGGCAGAATGTGATGTCCTGTCAGAAGGGGAAGTGAATAATTTAGAGTGATGTCATCCATAAATATTTAATGATATGAAAAAATATTCATGAGACAATGTTACATTAAAAAAAAAAATTGCAAAATAGTATAAATGGCCAGGAAGAAAGGAAGATGTTCCCTAAAATATTAACAGGATTTATCCCCAGCGGGGGGAATTTTCATTTAAATGTTTTTTATCTTTACTTTTTTATATGTCTAAATTTCTACAGTAAAAATATATTAACATTTTAGGCTGCTCTCACCTTCTGAGATGGTCCACAGTCTGTCTATAGAGTATTTTTTTTTCTCTCTGAATAAATTCACTTCTTACCTATCAAAAATATTAATATTTTAATAAATAAAAGATAGCAATAATTATAGTTTTTTAAATATCCAGCCTTATGCTAAATAAAACCAGATAGAGGATATATAGTTATATGTATATAATTAACTGTCTTGAATTTTAGCCCTTGAGTACAATTTTTTTAATATTCTGTGTGATGAAATGGGAAGTCCAGTTAGGGCTCTGTGCTGCGTGACCAGGTACTTGGGGAAGCATATACGTGACTGACTTACAAATCAAAGCAGTTGTTTTTTCTACAAGCTCACCCGCTCACTTTTTTTTAACTTGAAAGAACTACTGATGAAATACAGTTACTAAACTTGAGTATTTGGCAGACATTTTTGTGAAACTGAGTCAAGTGATCCTCCTACTTCAGAGGAAATGGATGACACTGCTGCTAAAGACAAAATTTGAAACTTGAAGGAAAAACAGATTTTTTGGATAAACTTTACCTTCTACTATGAGCTTGACTTCTCAAAATGAAAAGACTTTTTTTTTTGATGGGACAAGCAGTGACTTGTTTTTAAATATTGTATATAAAATATGTCAACATTTGGAAGTTCTCTATTACTCTGTAAAACAATATTTTCCATAGGACCAATGAATGATGTTATAAGATTGTGCATAGGCAAATTTTCCATTCAAAGTGCAAGAGATCATGGAAAAGAATACAAAAAAATACGTATCTTCAGATTCCACACTACTACTAACTTTCAAGAAACTACCATTTGTTGAGTTCTGATGCAGTAAAAATGAAAAATATCTACAATGATCTGCAAAGACTACTGAAGCACTCCTTTTCTCACTTTTGTGTGAGGCCAAATTTTTACCAGCGACTTAAACCGAAGTGATATATCCAAGAACTTGCGTGCAGAAGCTGATATGAGAACCTAGCTGTGTTCCAATGAGCTGGCTTTTAGAGATTTAAATTAAAAGAAAAGCAATGTCATTTATTACTAATTAAAAAATATATAGCTGTTGCTTTAGAAAATATGGAAATATTTTTGTTGTTTTTCATTAAATATTTTTAAAATATCTCATTATTTTTTAAATATTTCACTAAGTATTTTTGTTGTTTTTCATTAAAATGATGCTTTATTAGCATGCAATGAGTTTGTTTTTTAATAAATAGATAATTCAAAATTTTCAGTTTTAGTTTCTATTAAAGTAAATGTTGATACATGTAAATCACATAAATAATCTTTCGAGTTCTGAGACCAAACCTCTTGGGAACCACTATATTATAAGATAAAGGTCTGTATAGTCAAAACCATGGCTTTTCCAGTAGTCATGTACAGATGTGAGAGTTGGACCATAAGGTAGGCTGAGCACCAAAGAATTGATGCTTTTGAACCTTGGAGATGGAGATTTTGGAGAGTCCCTTGGATTCCAAGGAGATCAAGCCAGTCAATCCTAAAGAAAATCAACCCTGGATATTCTTTGGAAGGACTGATGCTGAAGCTGAAGCTCCAATACTTTGGCCACCTGAAGTGAAGAGCCAACTCATTGGAATAGACCCCAGTGCAGGGAAAAGTTGAGAGCAGGAGGAGAAGGGGGCAACAGAGGATAAGATGGTTAGATAGCATCATCGACTCAATGGACATGAATCTGAGCAAATTCCAAGAGATGGTGGAGAACAGGGGAGCCTGGCATGCTGTAGTCTGTGGGGTCACAGAGTCAGACAAGGTTGAGAGATGGAACAACTATTATAAGAAGATGTGTATCAGATATATAGAAGAAAATCCCCTTCTTCCTGGATGTCTTTATATTAAGACATAATGTATGGAGGCATCATCACCATCTTGAAGGGTAGATGAAATGTGAAACCAACCAGCTGAGGATGATAGAGCAGAACCACAGAACAAACAGGTTCTTGCTGGCATCCTTAAGTCACTGAGTTGATCAACTGTGTTGACCACCCTTTGGACTTATGTGAGTTAATAAAACTGTTCTGATCATTCAAGCCACTCTTTGGGTCTTCTGTTACAGGATCCAAAGGAATCCCAGCTATATGATCCAT
This sequence comes from Dama dama, assembly GCF_033118175.1. Lineage (NCBI taxonomy): Eukaryota > Metazoa > Chordata > Mammalia > Artiodactyla > Cervidae > Dama > Dama dama. The sequence continues at coordinate 70,122,801 of NC_083693.1, forward strand.
CCCCACAGTACGGGCAACCAGATACTTATCCAGTTATGTCTGGTCCTCTGCTGTGTGATCTTAGATATATTATCACACATAACCCTCACAACCAACATGGTGAAAGATACGGTACTATCCCCACTCAACAGATTAGGTACCTTAAGCATAGAGTATGTATACTAATTATATGAGGTCACACAGATAAAATCTCAATCAATACTCAGACCATAATCAAAGTCTGTCCTCTATCAATTATAACCTTCACTAGGTTTAATATCCCAAGTCTGTATTTCCCATTACACCAAATAAAAACATCTTAGAGTGCTTTTCAAACACTATGAAAATCTTTCAAATTTAACAATCAAATACAATTGAGCTTTGTTTGTTTTTAATTTTCAGTTTTGCTTCATAATTACCCAGGCAGTTAGTGCTTCCTTGTTGCACTTGCAAAATTATTTTCATAATCACATAACTTTTCTCACTCTGTACTGTAAGTATGTCTTATTTTTTTTTCTTTTTTTTTTTAAATTTTTTCAGTGGGTTTTGTCATACATTGACATGAATCAGCACTAGATTTACACGTATTCTCCATCCCGATCCCCCCTCCCACCTCCCTCTCCACCCGATTCCTCTGGGTCTTCCCAGTGCACCAGGCTCGAGCACTTGTCTCATGCATCCCACCTGGGCTGGTGATCTGTTTCACCATGGATAATATACATGCTGTTCTTTCACAACATCCCACCCTCACCTTCTCCCACAGAGTTCAAAAGTCTGTTCTGTACTTCTGTGTCTCTTTTTCTGTTTTGCATATAGGGTTGTCGTTACCATCTTTCTAAATTCCATATATATGTGTTAGTATGCTGTAATGATCTTTATCTTTCTGGCTTACTTCACTCTGTATAATGGGCTCCAGTTTCATCCATCTCATTAGAATTGGTTCAAATGAATTCTTTTTAACGGCTGAGTAATAGTCCATGGTGTATATGTACCACAGCTTCCTTATCCATTCATCTGCTAATGGGCATCTAGGTTGCTTATGATTATCTCAATAGGTGCAGAGAAAGCCTTTGACAAAATTCAACACCCATTCATGATTAAAACTCTCCAGAAAGCAGGAATAGAAGGAACATACCTCAACATAATAAAAGCTATATATGACAAACCCACAGCAAGTATCACCCTCAATGGTGAAAAATTGAAAGCATTTCCCCTGAAATCAGGAACAAGACAAGGATGCCCACTCTCACCACTACTATTCAACATAGTGTTGGAAGTTTTGGCCACAGCAATCAGGGCAGAAAAAGAAGTAAAAGGAATCCAGATAGGAAAAGAAGAAATGAAACTCTCGCTGTTTGCAGATGACATGATCCTCTACATAGAAAACCCTAAAGACTCTTCCAGAAAATTACTAGAGCTAATCAATGAATATAGTAAAGTTGCAGGATATAAAATTAACACACAAAAATCCCTTGCATTCCTATATACTGACAATGAAAAAACAGAAAGAGAAATTAAGGAAACAATACCATTCACCATTGCAACAAAAAGAATAAAATACTTAGGAATATATCTACCTAAAGAAACAAAAGACCTATACATAGAAAACTATAAAACACTGATGAAAGAAATCAAAGAGGACACAAACAGATGGAGAAACATACCATGCTCATGGATTGGAAGAATCAATATTGTCAAAATGGCTATTCTACCCAAAGCAATCTATAGATTCAATGCAATCCCTATCAAGCTACCAACGATATTTTTCACAGAATTAGAACAAATAATTTCACAATTTGTATGGAAGTATGTCTTATTTTATCTGTATTCCTAGTGGACTGTGAATTCCAGCACAGGACTTGAGACATAATAGAGGTTTCATAACAGCAAGTGCAGTGACGGAAGTTCATAGGCTATTGGACTAGGTGTGTGTGTTCTCAGTCGCTCAGTCGTGTCCAGCTCTTTGTAACCCCATGGACCATGGCCCACCAGGCTCCTCCATCCATGGGATTTTTCAGGCAAGAACAGTGGAGTGGGTTGCCGTTTCCTCCTCCAGGGGATCGTCCTGACCCAGGGATCGAACCTGTATCTTCTGAGTTTCCCACATTGCAGGCAGTTTCTTTTCTGCTGAGCCATAGGAGCAGGAGGTCAGACTAGGCAGTTCATATAAATCACTGTTTATCCTAGTGGTAGCTCTTTTATTTATTTGGCTGTGCTGAGTCTTTGTTGAGGCATGCAGGATTTATGTTGCCTCATGCAGGATCTTGAGAGTCTGACACACAGTTGCAGAGTTCAGGCTCAGTAGTTGTGGCCCATGTGCCTAGTTGCTCCACCGCATGGGGGATCTTAGTTCCCTGACCAGGAATTGAACCCATGTTCCCTGCATTACAAGGTGGATTCTTAACCACTGGACTACCAGGGATGTCCCCTGAGGGTAGCTCTTAGACATGATTATTATTATCCCCATTTCATAAATGAAGACATCAAGGTTCAGCTAGGCTGATCCATGCAAAGAAACACAAATAGCGTGTGAGGCAGAATTCAAGCACTTATCTTTCTGACAACATTAAGGAACAAAAACTTGAAAAGTTATTAAGCCTCTCTCACTTAATACCTCTAGTGATTAGAAAGTCACTCTTTACTGGAAATCCATTCTTCTACAGAGAGGCCTAATAATTGCAGAGTTCTTCCTTAGGGGGTTTGCATTTCTACCCATAATCCTTTGATGACAAGAGTCAGACTGAACTGAACTGAGTCACAAGTGAGCGCTGCAGAGACAGGGCAGGTGGGGCTGGTGTGTGAGTGTGACCGCAGGACCCTCAGGGGGAGTAGGGCTGCTGAGCGTGTGGTTAAGTTGAGGAGGTCTTTAGCTGTTGAGATATGGAATTTCTGGGGTTTTTGGCATTTTTATCTTTATCACATTCCTTCCTTTTCACATATTGGCTCCCTTGTATATGCTCAACACTATGATAAGCACTTAATGGTGACCTCTTTGAATTCTTCTGATAAGTGAGACAGGTGACTTTTCTCTTTGATTGTTGGGAAAAACGAGTCACTAAGAGATGAATCCACTTGTTCCAGTTTACACAATTATTGACTGACAGAGCTCTCCTAGGCCTCCTCTCTGCAAAGCCTGTGTTTTCATCACTGGACTTCACTGCTTCTTCTGCATTCCTCAAAATGGAGGGATAAAATATGTAAAATCTATGGGAGACCCCTCTCTGCTAGCATAAGATAAAATACTCAATTACAACAAGCTTTGAATAGTTTGCTCAAGTAGCCAAATTATACATTATAATTCTTCAAAAGCAGAGTTTTGTGAATGATCTAATGAGCAATTTTAATTTTTCCATTTGGTCTTCAGACTGCGTTTTATCCTTTTAACTGATTCTGGAAAGAGAACTCAGCCAAACGAATTTCAGGAAATGAATGAACCTTGATATGCATTTGTTAGAAAGTCTTTCTTCTTGTGCTTTTATTTCCCATGCTCAATTAGAAAGGGTTAAGGTGAGAATTCTTAATTGCCACATTTTAATTTATATATAGTGAGATGCACAGATTTTAAAAGTATAGTTGGAGAATTTAGACAAATATGTATAGCCATGTGACCAACATTTAAACTGTGTTAAATGATGTCCCAGAAGCTGCAAACAGTCCCTTCTCTTCCTCTCTCTCTTGCCTGCTGTCCCTCCCATCCAGAGATGGATTGTGTTTCTCCTTCCTTGGCTCTGGGCTGAACTTGTGACTTATTAACCAGCTGAATGTGGCAGAAACGAGGCTCTGCGAGTTCCAGACCAAACCCTTAGGGAGGATGCTGCTGTACATGTCATGCTGTAAGAAAACAGTCCAGACCACTAGTAACCCTAGTACACACTGCAGGGAGTCACAGAACCGCTGAACCAACCTCTGCACACAGGCGGAAGCGCACCAGTGTTTTAATGCATGGTAGCATATGGGAATACAACAAAGGAGATGCAGGACATTTCATTACCACAGAGCACTTCCTTATGATCATCTGCGGTCAATCCCCGCCTGGCTCTCACAGCTAACGAGTCACTCTTTTCTACTCCCATATTCTAGTTGTACTCATTCTTAAACTTTACATGAACTTAAACGTCAAGTGATCTTTTATATGAAGGAAATGATGCAACATTTATTCTTTTGCATCTGGTTTCTTTCACTTCATGCAACCTTTCTGATATTCATTCATGCTGTTTGTTGGTTTTTATTTAATTTAGTTTGTCATTTTTCATTGCTGTATAGTATTCTATAAGTATGCTAAAATCTGTTTATCTATTCTCCTGCAAAATACATTTGGGTCGTTTCTATTTTTCAACTGTAATAAATAAAACTGCTTTGAAGATACTGATAACACATTTTTGAGGGCATGTGTTATCATTTCTTTCCCATAAATCCCTAAGAACAGAGTGATTGTTTCCTGGGATATTTGAACCTTTAACATGCAACTTTAACTGGTTAAAGTCTTCCCAAAATGATTGTGCCATTTTACACCCCCAAAATGTCTAAGATCTAGTTACTATATATCCTCATCACTATTTGAAATAGTCAATGTTTTCGTTTTACTCATTATAGAGGGTGTGGGCTGATTCCATTGTGATTTGAATTTATATTTCTTAGATGACAGATATACTTTGAGCATCTTCTAGCATTTTTTATCTTCTTTAGTGAAATAGATGTCTATATCTCTTGCCCACTTTTATTGGACTGTGATCTTTTTATTTGATATGTGAACATCATTTATATATTCTAGATATAAGTCCTTTGTGTAGCAAATTCTTTTTTTCCACTCAGTGGCTAGCTTTTTAATTTTCTTAATGTCTTTTGATGACTAGAGGCAATTGATTTACATGAAGTCAAATTTGGTCAATTTATTTTTCTCATATGCTTAATGTCTTTTGTATTCTAAGAGATAAAGTCACAGCATTGTTTTTCTGGTTTTTTTCCTTAGAATCTTTAGAGTTTTGGGCTTACATTTAGTTTTATGGCTCATATCAAAATAAATTTTTTGTGTGTGTTGTAAGGTTATGTTCTGTAATTAGTTGTTTTTCCAGATTACTACCTAGTTGATATAGTACCATTTCTTAAAAAGACTTCTTCCCACTGTATTGCACAATGACTTGGCCAAAAATTAATTGGCCACATGTTTGTAAGTCTACTTTTGGATTTATTTTTAAGTTCTAATGATGTGTCTTGATACCCTCACTCCAAAAACAGACTCTTTATAATATTGTAACTTAGAGAGACAATCAGAGAATATAAGCTCTTTAACTTCATTTTTTTAAAAATGATCATTTAAATTTCTACATAAATTTTAGAATTAGTATGTCAATTTTTACAATAATTCTTCTAGAATTTTCAATGAGATTGTATTAAATCTGCAGGTCAATTCAAAGAGGTCTGACACTTTGACAGGTTGTCCTATTCATGAATATAATATGTAGCTCCATTTATTTAGGCTTAAATGTTTTTCAGCAATGTTTGACAGTTTTCGAGTAAAGGTTTTGAACATTTTTGGAAAATATATCTCTATGTGTTTTGTAAGTAAAGAGACCACCTGCAATGGAGAAAGACCTGGGTTCGATCCCTAAGTAGGGAAGATTCTCTGGAGAAGGAAATGGCAACCCACTCCAGTATTCTTGACTGGAAAACTCCTTGGACAGAGGAGCCTGGTGGGCTACAGTCCCTTGGGTCGCAAAGAGTTAAACATGATTTAGCAACAAAGACCATGTTATAAATGGTTATTTTAAAAATTTCATTTTTGAGTTGTTCATTTCTCATATAAATTCATTTTTTTGTATTTTTTATATTGTATCCTATAACCTTGCTGGATTCATATATCAATGCAAGTATTTTTGAAGTTAGACTTGTTTTTAGATTTCCTAAAGGATTATTTTTGTTACTATGTAGTCAGCCATCTATAGCTGAAGGCCATTTCCCGTCTTTTGTGCCAGTCTTACTGTGTGTGTGCTGAGCTGCTCAGTCGTGCCCTGTGACTCTGCGACCTCATGGACTGTAGCCCTCCAGGCTCCTCTGCCCATGGGGATTCTCCAGGCAAGAATACCGGAGTGCACTGTCATGCCCTCCTCTAAGGGATCTTCCCGACCCAAGAACCGAACCTGTGTCTCTTACGCCTCCTGGATTGGCAGGAGGTTTCTCTACTGCTGAGCCACCAAGGAAGCCTGACCAGAATCAGACCCTTCATAAAAATACTGATATCAACAGGAGTTTTGTGTGAATATAGTTACCAAAGTTTAGTCTAGAAATTTTCTATTAATTATTTCTCAGGTATCTGAGATCACACATGGTATAAAAAATACCTTCTTCAGACCCCATTTTGTACCAAAGACTTGGCAAACAGTGTCACTTGGGACTGATTATATCTGTAGGCAAGTAACAGATTTTCTTACCATCACATGAGACAACTGAGGCATAAAAAATTGCTTGATTTCATCAGAGCTATAGGATTTGAATGTGTGACAACTAGGATTCAAGAAATTATCTAGGAAAAAGAGAAATTATCTAACACCTGTAATTTTTCCACTGATCTTTCCATTAACCTAAATATTTCTCAGATCCCTGAGACTTCACCATATCAAAGATGTGAATGTCTCCATTCTTCAGGCTCACCTGGGAAGTACTAAAACATGTATGAGAAATTGGTTTCATATTGATTTGCAAATGTTGATTGGCAGTGGTTTATGTGATGCTCTATGTTAAAAAATGTTGAGCTTTCTTTGGAATACTGTGAAAAAATAGCTGCGAAATATCAGTCCTGTTTATCATAGACCCCAAAGTTAGAACTGTGAATGCAAGTGTCGGGTAGTTTAAATGAACAGGAAATGAGACATTGCTTCTTTGAAGGAAATAATTTATTAATTTAAATAACAGGAGAAGGAAAGAAGATGGCAAGGATTCCGAGAGGGGGTGATTTCCACGACAAATGCCATTCTGTATTCTACTACTTCCACACTGAGGGAGTCCAGCTCTCTAGCCAATACATTGAGGCAGAGAGGATTTAAGCAGGAGCTCTTCAAGGCAATCCTAGGATAAGCTGCATAAATTACTAGAGAAAGTCACTTACGCCATTTCTCAGTCCAAAGTTTCACCCAGGCAGCAATGCGAACAGAACATTCCAAGTGGATTTGTAATGACTTTGATGTAGTTGTCACACTAAGTTTGGGAAACCGCTGGGTAGAATTCTGGAGAACATAGGGTCAAGAGCACCCTTTTAGATGTGATTAATTCCTCCTCTTATGATATTTTTTTCATCAAGCTAAGTATCTTTGGAAGCCTAGGAAAACCTGATAGCGTTAGGAAAATTTTAGGTACCATTATTTATATAGGTTGTCATAAACTGAAAATCTTGTGCTCCCCCAAATTGACATATGAAATCCCTAATCCCCAGTGTGATATTGGAGACAGGGCTTTGGGAAGATAACGTTTTCATGAGGCTGAGGCCCTGGTCCAATAGGAGCTGCGCCTTTATAAAAGAATAGCAAGATAGCTTTCTCTCTCTTGTTCTCTCTTCCATGAGAAGACACATTGAGAAGGTAGTCATCTGTAAGCCAAAAAGAGGGCATTGATCAAGAACACGTTGCTCTTGGACTTCCCATTTTCCAGAACTGTGAGAAAATAAATTTCTGTTGCTTAAGCCATTCAGTCTATGGCATTCTGTTATGGCATCTCAAGCTGACCAATACATAGGTTTTGTAGCTATTCATTTCTATTATTTTCTGTGTGCCATGCAACATTCTAATCTCTTTGTTTGCACTTATTACTTTAATCCTCCCCAAAATCATCTTCCCAGCAATCCCATGAGTTAGGTATGTTACATCCATTTTCCAGTGGAGGCAACTGAAATATGATGAAGCCAATAAAGTATATGATTAAGACTCAATGTAGAAGAGTTTGAAAGAATGTTTGGTTGCCCACAGCTATATGCACTGGGTTGGCATGCATTTGAGCTTTAGATACGAATATTCCATCTAGCTGACTCAGACAGGCATAGACCTGCTGATGGAAGTGTAATCTTCCCTTGTGTTCCTCTCAGAATCTTGTGTCAATTATCCAGGACCCTGCTGTTGGGAAAGATTGATGGTAGGAGGAGAAAGGGGCAACAGAGGATGAGATGGTTGGGTGGCAACACTGAGTCAATGGACATGAACTTGAGCAAACTCAGGCAGATAGTGAAGGAAAGCCTGGTGTGCTACAGTTCATGGGGTTGCAAAGAGTTGGATGTGATTGAACAACTGAACAACTGGATACTTACCTCTCTCCTTTCAGACTTTTACCTAGGAGACACTGGCTTCAGCAACCCTAGTAACATATGAGAGCTCTTCCAAAATGAGCCAAATCATCTGACTTTGAGTGTTGAATAAAGCCCGCTGTATATAACCTTGTGAACCCAACTTACCTGCCTGACCAGGTTCATGTGCTCACACCTATTTGAATAGCATCCTTAGGGCCTGGTACTGTGGCCCACAGGGTCCTCTCCTCCCAATCTTAGACTATACTCAACCCTGACCCATGGCACCCACATAGTGATGATATCACAGCAGAAAGATACAGACCTGTTTGTCTCAGAGGTCAGAGGAAAATGTCCTTTCCCTTAAAATATATTCTCAGGTCCTAAGAGGTTCAACCTCAGCATGAAATTATAAATCTGGAAGCTTCTTTAAAAGTCAGGCATGGGAATGTCTGTTACTTTTGACTTTAGTTGAATGACTTCAGCTACTTTCTTCCTCTAATATCTGGAGTTCAGCCAACCACAGGACACTTGTTTTCTGCTCATTTGTAAATTAATATAACTGGAAGTGAAGATTGTCTCTGAAAAGGGCAAATTCACTTTCCTCCCAATATAATGAAATTATGTTTGGGAAAGCCTCTGTTGATGTCCAAGAATCTTTATGAGCCTTTTAAAGTCATTGTTTTCTTCTCACAAATGAGAACTTGCTGATGCCAAGGAGTAATGAACTGGAAAACCACACGGCGCACTTGGTTCTTAAGCTGGCCTGCTGGGGGAGGAAACTTATGACTTCCTTAATTCTGGCTTTCCCTCTCTTTGCTATTTTCCCTCTTTTATCTGTCCCTCCCCCTTTATACCTGATGCAATAAACAAAGGCTTTGGAATAGACTGATTTGAGTACAAATTTCCTTCCGCCACTGGTTGTATGGTCAGTTAGTATTACTGTGTGGACACGACACTTAATCTCACTGAGTCTCAGTTTTCTCATCTGCACATAGAGATGATACATTCCTTCCTCACTCTCTGTCTCCTAAAAGAATCTATCTTCCATTCAGACATCTCACTCCATCCTCTGCGATTCTTGCGACTCACAGGGGTGGGCATGACCCCCAGATCCAGGGATGAGATTTAAAATGTCACAGTTAATATTGGTTATCCTGTTTCTCTGGAGAGCAAGGTGTTTGGGAGGCCAGGCTGCCCCCCATCAGAGCTTGGGGTCACTGATAGATTAACTACAATATAGGGAAGCAGCCTTCTTAATCTGCCCCCTGGAAGCATGCTGACTTGGAGATTTTACCCATCAGATGACTTGGAGAAGATACCCTGTGGATGAAGCTGTCACACCAAAAGGAGACAAAAGAATAGAAGAGAACTGAAGCTTGGTCCCTGATATATCTGTGCTGGATCTACACTTCCCAAACGTGAGATAAAATCCTTTATCTTCAAACTAGGGTGGGGTGTGTTTGCATGTGTGAGCAGCATGCTGTGATTAGTCACTCGATCATGTCTGACTCTTTGTGACCCCATGGACTGTAGCCCTCAAGGGTCCTCTGTCCATGATGTTTCCCAGGCAAGAATACTGGATTGGGTTGCCATTTCCTTCTCCAGGGACTCTTCCAAACACCCAGGGATTGAACTTGTGTCTCTTGTCTCTTGCATCTCCTGCACTGGCAGGTGGATTCTTC